>NC_133578.1:11668999-12015923 GCF_964106895.1 Numenius arquata | reverse complement strand
TGTGATGACCTCTGTGGGAAATCATTACGGCCTCACAAGGCAATTGGTGTCCCATAAATCAGTAAAATTATAACTCTTGTGCTTTCCACAAAATGCAGCTCCTACCCCCTTGGTTGCCCTGCTGGGCTCTCACATTTGTGATGGGGATAATGCTGGTTGTGAAGTAATCTCCCATTGCAGTAGCAGATTTTCTGCTAAGTTTTTCAGACCTGTCCAGCATGTAATTTGTAATCAGTGTTTAAATCTTAGCAAAGAAAAGCATTAAAATACGGAGAACCATGTATTATAACTGGGAAACATCTCTTCATCACTTTTGGTATTGAGAGTGCAGCACGATTCTGGAATAAATGGTTTCTGTCTTGAAAAACTTCCAGACCAAGTGGAAGCAGCAAACAAAAGCTTTAAGGGTAGACACAGAGGGGTGAAAGAGCTTGCCAAAGAGCGTACAGAGGTGCAGCAATGTAGTGAGGAGCAGAGGGGAGCTGAGCCCTGGGGTATTTCTGGCTGTGAGGCATCCCGCAGGTTTGTCCTCAGTGCAGGATTCTGTACACCTTCATGATTTTGCATGAGGCAGAAAATTGAACTTCTCAGTGTCCCCTAGTGATTGTAACATTGGTGGATGTTGCTGGGTGAAGCAGGCTGAAAACTATGGAGTAAGAGTCTTTTGAGTGAAAAGATATGAAATGGTTTCATAGAATCACAGAATGGCTTGGGTTGGAAGGGTCCTTAAAGATCATCTTGTTCCAACCCCCTGCCGTGGGCAGGGACACCTCCCATTAGACCAGGTTGCTCAAAGCCCCATCCAGCCTGGCCTTGAACACTTCCAGGGATGGGGCATCCACAACTTCTCTGGGCAACCTGTTCCAGTGCCTCACCACCCTCACAGTAAGGAATTTCTTCCTAATATCTAATCTAAATCTACCCTCTTCCAGTTTGAAGCCATTACTCCTCGTCCTATCACTGCATGCCCAAGTCCCTCTCCAGCTTTCTTGCAGACCCTTTTCAGATGTGGAAAGCTGCCGTAAGGTCTCCCCAGAGCCTTGTCCCAGATTTTGATGACGTGCTGGGTGCTTACAGAGGAATATGAAAAAAAGCAGTCACACACTGTTGTGGTGGTGCTCTTACAGGCATCTGAGAACCTGACATTCACAAGTTTCTCTAGCTCACCTCATCTTTTCACTGTTTTTTCCTATGTGGGGAATGTGTTCACAGTGAAATATAGCACGGGAGACAGTACATTAAAACACGAATAACTGGGAACATACTGTACTTCTCTGCAACAGGTAGATCAAAACAAGCCAGAACCTCCAACAAAAGCCTGGCTTTCAGCTCCTTTTCTGCCTTTGGGCACGAAAGCCCAATGAGAACCTTGATAGAAAGCAAGTGCATGTAGCTGTTTGGCTTCATCTCTTTCTAACAGATATTGAAAGGCAGTTTAGCTAGAGCTCTGAATTCTTGATCTGTGTTTCACCAGTTTGGTATAAAGTGAGATCCCTCACCTGAAATCCTGTTTTCCCATGTTCTTCTGATGCTCTGCAGCACTACAGCACCACATGGGTTTTCACTGGTGAGATTCTTTCTGCCAAGCAATAAACTGAGGAAATTACCCACATGTCATAATTGTATTAGAAGTGCTGTGGTGGATTGTAACTGTCCATATTGTCTTTAGTTATTTTGTACCTAGGGAGCAGCTCATGAGATTCAGACTCTACTTAGTGAAGGAAAAAAGTTGGAAAGCATCTGATTTTGTTTGGATTGATTGCTTTATCCATTAAGCTTACGTACAGGAAAGCTTTTGTGAATGAGTATCAGGCTGTAGGTGGGCAGCACGCAAGAGCTGCTAGCAGGATGCTTTGCTTATTACCAGACACGCTATGGATGGGTGCATCGGTTGCCAGGAAAGTATTGAACAGTGAGACAAATGGCTGACCTTGTAATGGGCAGTTTTAGGGACTTGTTATGGACCATTTCCTACATGAGTCAGGCACTCTGGCACCAGTCTCATCCCCCATCCACACTAGAAACAAAAGTGCCTGAGAACCAGAGCCAGCGTTGGCAGCCGGGCTGTTCCCGGCACAGGGCAGGGTCGCTTGCAGAGATTGCTTGGGAGCTTCTGTGTGTAAAGAGGAGGAGTTGCAGTCTTCACCGTGCCCCAAAAGTTTTATCCTTAAATAAAGGTGACAGGTATTAATAATTAAAAAATAATAACGTGCATTCTAGAGGATAAGGTCGCAAAATGACAGAGCACAGGTGGTTGGGTCATTAAAGACCTTTATGAGCTTCCTAGGTGCTGAGCTTTTTCAACTTTCTGGTCTGGATTCTGGAGTGCCAAGTGATTTAATTAGTGCCAAAGGAAGCAGGGCTGTGCTGCAGTCCTGGTCATTCAACATGGTAGAGCATAACTTGGGTTTCCTGGGTTACCAAGGTTTTCCTCCAGTTGAAAGCAGGACCTGGAGAGGAGACAGTGGGACTTAGCACTTGCCCTGACGTTAAGTTGGGACGCGGCCAGAGTATACATCCAGGGTAGGAGCTGGGAAAATTTCCCAGACACCATAGTTTAGATGTGCCCATGTAAACACCACCTGCTTTTCCTGATTTATTTGATGGTGTCACCTGGGTAAACGTCTACAATGCTAGGCAGTACCTTTGAAATTCAATCTCCAACAGGGAATACTTGCATCCCAATTTTAGGTATTTGATCTGAGTACTTCAATGAGCAACTTAGGTGATGTGTATGAATTCTCTGGAGTCTCTAGAGGCAATTGAGAGCCTCTAAGCATCAAGACGGAAGACACTTCTAAAGAGTACAGGTTTTTTACATGCCTTTTTCTAAATCTGAAACAATGCAATAATGCTGGTTAACTGCATTGTAGAATTCTTACAAGAACTCATTCAGTGACCCTTATGAGAGGCCCGGAACAAAAAGATATAAAACATCTTCACTCTTACTGCAGCTGACTGCATTGAAGCCAGATGGAGGGTAATTCCAGTTAACTGTGTCTCAACAAGAGTATTAGGTTCCTGGGTGGTTTGCTGCTAGAGGGAGCAAAGCACAAGGTGAAATTAGTATCAGAGATGATGAGGATGTTGACTTTGAACATGTGCAGCAGAGTAGAGATGATGATATTTTTCTAGTGGTTAGGAGGTGGCAGTGAGGCCTTCTGTCTAGTTGAGGTCACTCGGTTTCTGCACTAAGAGATCAAATCTTATGCAACTTCTGACAAGCTTGAAAAGTTTCTTGAAGCATTGGATCTTTTCAGCCTGGGTCTCATACAGGGCATGGGACAGTGAAACCTTGATCTGGAAAAGGATCTCGTGTTGTCACTGTGCATGTAATACACGTGCTTTTTGGCTAAAACTTCTCAGGTTTGTTTGCATTTGATTGAACTTGATGTAGAAGTTCTAGATGCCTCCATGATTTTGTTAGTAAGAGACCTAAAACCAGTTTACAGACAGAAGACATCCTCTCCTGTTGTCATGATTCTTTTTAATGCATCGATAAAAGATGATAGAAATTTTTTTCTAGACAACATGTTTTTCATGCACTGAAGTTCACTCATACTGTCATTTCTTCAAAAGGAAAAAAAAAGTTTAGTGTGGTTTTGCTGGGTGCAATCATCAAATCATTAACATAAAAAAGGATAAAGCAGAAATTAAATGGAAATAATTTAAATGAATCATATTTAAAGATGTATCATGTATCTGCCTTATTACTGTTTGTCTTTTTCTTTTCTAACTCCAATCTCTACCTCCATTGCAAAAAAATGGAAAGCTTTTCTCTTTTTCCACCTTCTAGAAATCTGTATGGTAGACAAAACATAAAGGTACATGCACAAAACTCTTGATGAATTAGTATCCTATTTGATTTTAAAGGCTCCATCAGGAGACAAACCAGAAATAGTCAATTATGAAATTATGTCTCTACATGTAAATTACCTACCAGATTCTCTCAAAAGAAGGTTGAATCCCAAGGAAAATTATATGCCCTTATCCTTGTATATCCAAAGCACATAACATAACCTTTCCTTTAAACTTTTATAGTGATTAAATGTAAACTCATTGTATTTTTTGAAGTATCCATAATTGGTTGAGATTACAGAAGTGTGACAGCGATTCCTCTTTTAGGAAAGTATGTTGCTTTGCATTAATCATACTTGGTTGCAGAGAGAAGAGTGGGTGTGACTTTTCAAATTAAGCAGCCACAGAGAAAAAACAGTGATTTTGAAGCCTCAAGTAAGCTAATGTTTTGAAAATTATTTTAATTTGAAAGCAAACGATCTTGAGATCTGGGTTGGAGAAGGAGGAGCGATGTAGTGTTCCAGCCTCTTCCTTCTGATTTTTATTGCACTGAAAAAATTAATTAACTTAATTGAGTTCATTTGGAAATAGTAACAGAAGGATGACAGACGCATTTGTCGCCCCTCTCCCTAATGAGGGAGCATTGTCTCATTCAGTAGTTGCCCAGTGCTGTGTGTGTGTGTAAGGAGTACAGTGGTGGTCCCACTCCCTCTGCCTCTTAATGAGCAGAACACATCTCCCCACTTCATCATCAGTCTGTAAATAATAGCTGCAAAGATGGTCCCGCTGGTCCCCCGCTGGGGGTGGCAAGGACCATCTCTCTGGTGCCCGTGTGGGGGCTTCGTTCTCTAGGCATCCAGATCAAACAACTTTTAGTAGGACAAAACTCACTTAGAAAAATAACTGAGTTGAAAAAATCAAGAGGGGTGAGGGGGATGTTTCCATCTGGAGGCAGGAGGCGGATGCCTCCGTCCTCCTGTGCTCCCACGTCTCTGAGTGGCAGGCAGTTGGCGTCACTACTGCTGGCCACCTCCAGTCGTGCCTTTCTTCGGCTGTGTGTATTTACGGTTGCAAGCTCTTTTCAGGCTTTTACTGTGTGTTTGCAGTGATGTGCATGCTGCCTTCTGAAACCTGTCTGGGCCTCCAGGTGCAACTGGTCTGTGATTCATAATTTTGTACACCTGAGTAAAAAGCATCACCTGGAACAGGAGGTTCTCTTGGCAAGATCCATCCAGTATGAAGTTTTTACTTTATGCTGGGCTCATGCACCAGAAGCTGACTAGACAGAAGATTGACATAATCATTCAGGCATTTAATCTTTTTACTTACACGGATCATCTTTATAAAAAAATTAATACTTTTTCAGTTAATTTCAAAGCTGAAACTGAGGACAATTTTTTTTTTTTTTTTAATCTCTTCCTATCGAATCACAGACATTCAAGGAGACAGCCCAGAAATTAGGAATGGGTGCAGGGGAGGTGGGGTATTGTCCTATGTGGCACATCACTCCCCTGAGGTTCGGGCATCCTCCGCCTTCTCCCACCTGTAGTCGAGTGGCTCAGCTGCCTGCGTTGGGGCAGCAGTGCAGGCGTGGGTGAAGGCAGCTTTTCTCTCGCATCAAGCCACACACAAACCTCTAGAGGTCCAAGTTTGTCTCATCATTTACGGCTTCAGCCCGAATGTTGAAAACATCTGCTAACCTGTCCACAGGCATGGAAAAAAAAAGGGGAATTTATGTATTTTAGTCAACTTGATTTAAAGGGGTAAGAGTTATTGTGAGACAAGGAGGTACCAGCTGTGCTTCCTTGTAGAGAAAGAACCACCACATGGCTGCAGTTGACTGTTTCTGGCAAGCACATCCAAAGTGCAATAATGTGTATGTTTTGTATGAAACACGGGGGATTGGCCATGAAAAATGCCGAGCAGCTCTGCAGGGGCAAGGCACGCTTGGCTTTCCTCGCTGCCGAGCCCAGTGCTCCCAGGGTGCTTCAGCTCCTGAGCTCTTGGTTTACCCCATCTCCCCCCTGCAGCAAAGCACAGAAACACATCCTTGATGTTAAACCTTCTCCTAAATATTATATAACTCATGAAATACAAGCATATGCATTTAAATGCTCTCCTGAGTGACACCCTCACAGCACATGCCAGCAAGCACGTATTTAATTTCATGCATTTGGTGAAATGTTGATTTTGTTTTATATATTTTTGTGCCTGGTGAGAAGGAACAGGTTTGTTACTTAATTTTTCTGCAACTTTCTGTATAGGGAGTGTTGAAAAAAAAGGACTCTACACCATCAGTTAGAAGCTTTGCTACCTACTAAATCTAATTACTTCCCCTTGCAGTTTTTAAAAATCAATGGTGATTTCCAAATGAGTGTGGTATATAATAAATTAGGTTATTTTTGTGGCAGCTTGTATCTTTAATATCTGGCTACAAGATAAGATGTGTTAACGATTGGGCATGATGTGTAAAAGAAGATGCATCATTCCCAGTGCCTGGTATACCCTTGACAATGAACAAGCAGTTACATTTATGCATTAGAGAAGGAACGTGTATTCCTGCATATGAGATGCTACTGTACAGGCCCAGCTCAGCAGAAAACACCCTGGCTTTGCTGCAATGTTGCATGAGTATGGCTTTACTGGAGCAAGGGAGGATTTTGAGGAGATTTCTCATACACTTTTCTTCACAGTTAACACCAGCTTCCCCCTCGGACAAGGTGTGCACTTTCCCTATTTGGATTGGGCTGATCATTACACACTTAGTTCCGCAAAGCTTTTAAGCATGTTCTTATCTTCAGTGTGAAGATAATGAGCATGCTTTCAAGCTTGTGGGTTCATCGCTATCCTACTTGCCCCACTCTGACTTGAAGCAACATAAAACTATTGCTGAAGCAATAGAGCTACCATGCTTCACATGTGTCTGGGTCTGACATTTCCAGGGAGTGCGGGGTGGACATGCTCAGCATCTGTTGCCCAGTTGGTGCTGCCTGCGAGCGGCAAATCTGGCATGTCCAAAATACCTCCTGGTAGTTTTCTGTCCTGGAAATCCCACACTGGAGTGTTAGGTGCATAAAAATCAACTTGTTGAAATTTCTGATCTCCGGGGTGAATGGCAGCAGGTCCTGTAAGAGAGAAAGAGAAAGCACGGTGTCTTAGATCTCACTGCTGGTAGGCCCTCTTTATTATTTATATCAGTCACAGAGGAAGGAGACTTTGGCCTAATTGTTAGCTGGTAGGTATGAACTGGTAGCACAACTGTCACTGGGAGCAAACGTGTTAAATTTGCATCAAAGACTGGTCAGTTTTTATTAGTGTCATATAAAATTGTGTTAGCCATCAGGTAGCTGAAAAAGACCACTAACCAAAGTCTTTATAGCCTTTATCAAATGTTAGAAACATCATTGTAAAGCATCCAACCCCTCCATTGGGCCTCTTGCCCACAGAGCTGCTGGTACCAAACAACATATTTTTTTGTTATTTTTAAATGGTTCAAGAGATGAACCAGAAAACTGTAGGCTAGTTTACTTAATATCTGCTGTTAGAACAGGAAACTTTTTGGAACCTGTCTCAAGTGATGTGGTAAGAAAATGCCAGGAAAAGTGTATTTTCACTGCGGACAAGAAGCGTGGGGAGGTCATTCTCAGCCAGGTTTCTGGTGACAGTTTAAGATATTAGTGCCATGACAGAAGAAGAGGATTTTGTAGAAGAGCTGCATGTAGGCCTAATGGTGGTAGAGGAAAGAAGGCGGCAGGTTTTGGAAACAGGTCTGCATGGATGAGCAGCAGTAGAGGAGTGTCTGTGTGCCTCTGGAAGCTGGCCTTACACCAATAAATATCTCTGTAGATGGAAAATTCAAAATTGAAAGAGCTTGGGTGTGGCATGGCTCTGCTCATCCTCACCAGCTGGTCAGGCAGCAGGATGCGTACCCAGGGAGATGTGGTGGGAGGCTTGAGTCTGTCAGCCCTCCACACCTCCAGCAGCTGTCCCCCAGATGGCCCTGCAGCTGGGATTCCAGAGTCCACATGGGACTGTGCCTCCCCTGGGTCTTCTGCTTGGTACTGAGAAGTACAGTCAGTGGTAGAAGGAGTAAGGCAGCCCCTTCAGGTATCATTGTCTTTATTAAAACAGTGCAAATAATCAAGATTGTGGGGTTTTGGTTTTATTTTTGTTTTGTTTGTGTTGCAAAGTTTCAAACTGAAGTATTAAAACTTTCCTATTTATTTTTATCTTGCAAAAATGAGAAATACAAGATGGCCATGAAGTCTTACATTCAAAATCTATACTGATAGAAATGCATGTAATTGCATATACTCCTCTCTTTTGGACACGAGGGAATTCTTCTTGCTCATCTTTAAAGGTCATTGTCCCTAGTCTGCCTAATAACAAAATATTAATTAGTATAACTAGTATAATCCTTTTTTATCCCTGAGAGTCTTCTCAAGCCTGCATAACCTTGCAAGCTTACTGCCAAATTTTTAGTGAGTGCAAAAGAAGCCTTAGATTTGTGGCCATGATAATTTCTTACGCTGTAAGTAAATGAAATGATCAAAATGCACAAGGAGCGTCTGACATTAATTGCATGAAATACGGTTCTATTGAGAGTTAAACAGAAGAGAAATTCACTGCTGGAGACTCCTCGTCTTCAAGACTGATGATATGTGGGACAACAGCCTTAAAGTTCATTACTTAAAGTTCATTGAAGGCTGCTGACAAGGGAGGCCATCTCGATGAAATGCGCTCTTCATGTGGGATTTCCTGGTTTCCCAAACCGGGCGTGGGTTTTAAAGAAGAGCGTGTTAATAGCAGTTAGATCTTTTGGGTTTTCCTTAAGGTCTCTCTAATCCCCAGGAAACCTGTACTGCTGCCTCATGTTCTTGGATTCAGAAATGAGGTGATGCAGGTAGAGACAGGTGCTTAATGCACTCTATTTAAAAAAATGACATTTCCATTCCTGTTTGGAAGCAAAAGCACCAAGCTTATTAGTGAAGCTTATTAGTGCTCAATTAACATAATATATTGCAGTTATTATTCTCAGAATGATACCAGACATCCCCCTCGGAGGGGGTAAATTGAATCCTGATAACTGGCATTTAAACAAAACTGGAAACCAGCAGTTGATAATAGGCGGTAAAAATACAGAATATCATTGTTCCCCTTCTGAATTCAGTTAGGTCTGGTTGCGGGTGAAGAATTAACCACAGACTTCCATCTTTTGCTAAGAAAAAGTGAAAAACAAAGAAAACCTTAGAGTGAAATAACCATTATACTTCATAACATGGTTTGCTGTCAGTACAAAGCTTAGAAAGAAGGAGGAAGGTTTTATGGTCCTTGGCTTAGCACTTGATGGACATCTATGGACTTTTATCGGGCATTTCTTCCCAAGCCCTGCTCTCATTTTCTTAAAAGACAAGGATGATCATTTTTCAGTCTGCTGCAATCTCCTAGACCTCTTAATATGATCCTTTAGTGCTAATACAGAGGGGGGAAAAAAGCGTGTTCCAGCTAGAGCCTTAGGCAGAATCCTCTGTGTCCTCTGCAACATGATGCTGGAAAAGTCCAATGTTACGTTAATGCCTCAGAAAGAGAAATTCAATGGCGTCTGTGTTGTCCACAGATCAATATGATTTTCAGGCTTCTGAACAGAGCTTGGAAGTGTTTGGGTGTTGTAATGAACAGTTTATGTGAAAATATTTTTCTGTATATCCGTGTTTTTTCCATGATCTCCAAATCACATTCTTTTGAACAAAATTGTTATTACAGATACAGGAAGTTTTAAGACATTCAAGCGAAGTGCATTTAGTCAGTTCTTCCTGATGCCTAAAAGAGAGGTTGCCACGGCAAGCTGCCAAAGCTGTGCACGTAGGTTGCTGTGCTCAGTAGGCTTAGCTCAACACAGCAAACGCTCAGGTTGGGAACAACCTGTTGCTTCCCTTGGAGAGCACTTGGGTGGGAGGTTCTCCCCTTGCTTCACCAAGGGTACCTCTCCATTATATGGGGTGCTACTCAAGTAAGACGATTCAGCATAGAAAATTTTGGAGCATTATCCTTGGTATAAAATGTAGTCTCTTCTAGAAAATGTCAGCTGGAAAATTTGTTGGTTGGAAAATTGGAAAGCATACAGGGAAAGAAAGCTGAGTTGCAAGACCTGTTAAAGATAAAACAGTGATGTGTCTGGGGGTATTTAGTTATTTTCATCACACGTAAAATGCAACTAAAATAACTTATTAGGTTATTTCATGTCTAACCTGAAGTAATTATGACAAATAGATGGCAGGGAGGAGCTGCCTTTATGGGCCAGTAGTGATCACACTCTCCTTGGCCCCACACTTTTCCCAGGTCCTTACTCACCACACACTCACGTTCAGCAAGATGCTTGAGGCCACGCTTACCTCCATTAAAGCACACTTAAACATATGATTAGGTATTTTATTAAATAGAAACCTTGGCTGAATTGAGGTGGTCAGTACCAAGGCAGCCTTTACTCTGATGTGCTGGATTCACCCCACCCTCAGGGCTGTGTGTCCTCGACGGAGCTGATGTTGAAGGCTTGATTAGTGTTTGTGAAATGATTTGAAATCTGTGGAAGGAAGTTGTCGCAGGAAGGCAAAATATTACAAAATATGTCTGTTCTGCTGTTCTTGTTAATAGGTTCTGGGATCCCTTGGAGATGGAAATTGTTACATAAATGTGAATTTTTAATTATTTCATGCAAAGGTACTGCAGACCTACTTCTATCTGATTAGCATCTGTGCCGTTTAATTTCAAATATTTTTAAATATCGTTATTGGACAAATTGAAACTACAGACAAAGCCTAATTTGTTGTTTTATATTGATGTTAAAACTCGGTAATTATTTTTTATGTAACTTAATAAAGATTATGTGCATGTATTAATTATGAATAAAACTGTACAAAGGAATGGGTCGCAAGTGTCCAGTATTTCAGTGATTAAAATAACAAAGCACAGTGGAAAGAAACATAAATAAATCGAGACCCAGTTTTAATTAATATCAGTCTCTTTTGAAACATATCGTGCAGGTCCAAGAGTGGTGCTGCCGATGTCCATTGCAGTTTAATAGCCTCTTTTGTGTGGTTCCAATTTGCATGAGATTTACTTGGGAATTGATTCTTCTCCAGCCCTGCTAGCTGCTATTTTGGGAAGACAAAAGGGACCAAGTATGGTGCTGTAGCTCAAGCACAGGGCAGGATTTCAAGAGCTGGACCCCGACGGGCTTTGTATGGCTCTCAGGCTGCTTTGTTTTCCTGAGCTGCTCTGGTCCAAATGCTGAGTTTGTGAGCTTTCCGTCTTAGAGAATAGAAATAATAATAGTTCAATTATTACTTCTAAAAATAGAAATAAGAGAAAGTCCAATTTTCATTGGACCCCAGGCATTTAATAATCTTTTAATGATTTCTGCAAGTTTTGAAGATGGGGAATTGCAGCTTCTTTATACCATGTGAAGCACAAATAAGTGTCTGTATGAGGTCCTTACTCCTGCCCTGGCAGCCCTGTTGCCGGTGGAAGGAGTGGGGCCCTGAGCAAGGAGCTCCTGAGCCCCACTGGGGCAGCTCTTCCCTACCTGTGAACCCAGCTGCCTCCCGAGGGTCCTGTGGGAAGGGTGTGAAGTGTGTTGGAGAGGAGGCAAGGGGATGTAAGGGGCATGGATTTAGTAAGGAGAGTTATGGAGAAGAGTTACTCTCTCTGGTAAGGTTAGAGAAAAGGCTGTAACACTGAAAAATTGTCATTGAATTATGTTCATGGCCTTTCCAGCCCCAGGGTGGTGGGATCTGGGGTGAGAACCCACCCAAGGCTCCTGTGCCCCATCATCTGTTTGTTTATGCTGTGGGTCCTAGCACGGTGTTATGGCAGGTCACCCTACTGAAGTGGCTTTTCACGTTCAGCTCATTGCATTTTATTTCCATAACAACTGCAGTCTTCTGGGTGTTTTCCTTTCTGACCCTGGCTGAAGCTAACTTCTCATGTAGGTGTGAACCTGGCTGTGTTGTGCATGTAACACCAACTTGACAAGCCTGTGAAGGGGTACAGGTACAGTACCAGTCATGCCAAGGGCACCACCCAACAGAAGATCAAAGATGGGAAGTGTAGTTTACACCATAGCCCTTGACATCTCTGTTGAGTTTGCAGACAAGTTTGTCAGGCAGTGCTGGTGGTAAAGCGATTTTTGGGATATAAGAGCTATTTAGAAGCATCAGCAGAAAAAGATTACAAATTTGAAGTGGCTAAAGATGTAAAATCTAAATAAAAAGAAAGAAAAGCTTAGCTGAAAAACTGAGGGTGTTGTGACAGGGTTTCTATACAGTCTTCAAAGTAGAAACATAATTCTAGCACCATCTGAGTCTCTAGGAGAGGAGAATCCTGCATGGTCCAGATTCCTGTAGGAAGCAGAGCATCAGTGGAAACTGAGATGAGGGAGCTCCTGGCAGGATGAGACCAGGAGCTGGCAAGTTTCACAAGTGGCTCTTTTTGCTGTTAGCAACCAGCTCGTCTTTGACGAGTAGGAAAATAAAATGAGTGATGTGCTTTTCTGGTTCAAGCGAAGAGTTTTAAAATGTGATGGAGAGCTGCCAGGGTAGGAGCAGCACTCCTCCCTTGCTTTGCTTTTGATGTGCAGCAAAGATGAAGGCATTGCCTTGAAAGAGTCTCCTGCACTGGGCAGACAGGAGAAGATGAAAGGGAAGAGAAGTGGGAAAACAGTCCCAGTTTAGACCATGGCAAAGGCACTGTGCAGAATAGCCTCTGTAAAATGTGTCATGATAGGAAATCAATTTTGAATTACACTGACGCATACTGTATTTTCCATCCTTCGTTATAATGAGCAAGCACACCCTTACATAATGATGGCTTTTTAAGAGATTGCCTTTGGCTGAATTTATTGCCAGACAGATCTATCCCATGGCATTTAAACTTCATAATGCTATGAAATGTGCAAGCTGGCTGAAGTGGTGGGAGGATGCTTGTAAAACTTTATGCCAGTGAGGGCCATCTTTCTTCTGCTCTTACACCTCATTGATCTCTTGCAATGGGTGAAAACCAACAGAAATCGATGCCACAGATTGTAGGAGTTGCATTTCACCTCCCTTTCTTTGTACCGCAGCAGCAGCAATGCTGCTGTAACAGGAAGGAGGGGTTTTCCTTGGCATTAAGGTTCTGTGTCCACATAGCATGTCCTATGTGTCTGTACCAGCAAGGAAGGGTGAATAGTTGGTGTGGCTGAGCATGCAAAGATGGTGACAGTTGTTGGAATAACTTTGCACAACACTGAGTGGAGAAGCTCATGCTGTCTGTGTGAAAATCCCCAAATGGTTTGGAATTGACTTGCTGAAAGTTGTCAGCATGCAATGTCTGCAGTTTCACATTCTTCCTCAAGATGTATGGACTTATTTTCCAGTGTTATCTCTCTTAAAAAGCACAGAAGTGGCCCTGACTGAGCCTGTTGGGAGCAAATGGAGTGGGAGACATGCTCGTCTTCCTGCACATTTGCTTCCTCAGCCTTGCAGCTGAGACTGCCAGCAAAGATGCAGGTTGTGACAGTGGCTTTTAGTACATGGGCACCTGTCCCTTCCAAAGCCTGTGGATGGATGGAAATCATTTCATGGAAGACAGATATTGCATGTGGAGAAAAACTTTCAAAGGGTGGATTGGAACCAGATCACTATGGAGGGAGTGCTGTGCTATTTGGTTCCTACCTTCCACCAGCCAAACAAACGCATTTTTAGGTGAAATTGCACTGAATTGTCCTCATCGTTTTAGGGCGTATTCATAATTGACGTGACAGATGAGATTTTCACATTTTCTGTATTTTTGTTGCTAACTCTCTATGAATAACATGGTGAAATTCCCCCCTCTTCCTTCCTTTCCAGAAATCAAAGTAATATTTAATGAATATGAACTCCCTTTCAGCTTGGGTGACATTTTCAGCAGTGCCCAAAATGAAACTCAGTGATTGATTTAATTCTGGAAATTTCAGCTGGAAATGGCTAACCAGCCAAAATTCACCCTGGAATATCAGAATGCTTTTCACTGAATCGCCTTATGGCCCTGCTCAGCATGAGATGCTGATTCACTGAAAATAGAAAAACTAAGGACCCAGTTCCTGGTTCTATACAGTGAATTTAAAAGATAATTTAAATTAGAAATGTTTTTGAGTTTCTATATTGGAATCTAAGCTGGACTTGGTTAGATTACTCACTGTTTTTGTGGATGCTATGAAAAATGTTGATATTTGTTCTATACTTGTCCATTGAAATGAGGAGGTGTGTCCTGGGTCTGAGATGGGTGAGAGGTCCCCAGCATGGACCGTTGTCCTGCCAGGCGTAAAGGAGCCCTTCAGTGTAAATATATTCTGCAGCCCTGCTTCACCGGCTCTTTAAGGGTTACTTCCCTCATGTTGTGAAGGTCAAAATGCCAGGAGGAAATTGAACATAACTTCTTGACATTTGAGATCGTGAATTTTCCTTTCAAATAAGAGCAGTAAATTTGCAAGTTAGTAAGAATAAAACTCTAAACCCTTCAGATGGGAGGTGGGAGGGTGGGAGCAGGTAATTAAATCCTCCAGGTCAAGCAGTCCTCACTTGTCTGGTTGGATTTTGGTGTGCTGCCTGAGCTGGTGCGTACAGCGGCACGCTGCTGTTTGTTTTGTTTCCCAAAGCACAACTGTTATGAATCCCCCAGTGACAACAGCGGGCTTGGACGTGCTGCTCAGCTGTGGCAGATTGATTGTCTCGGCTGGCCCGTGCACTACCCTCTGAGTCACTGCCTGTTTGCTTAGTACGTAGGGATGGGTATATGTTACTTTATCCCTTAGAAATGTGGTGAGCAATAGAGACTGGAGAATGCTTAAGTGCAGATCTGGGTTGTACCTGAACTTTTCCTGTTCTCGTCATCCTCCCTGTTCCCTCTGTGCCTTCGTCTTGTCTCAGCTGGTCCAGAGGCTACAGGGGTTGTGTTTGTAAAGTGGTGGGGGCAGGACTTTGGCTTACTCACCAGAAGGACATGCAGTGTGTGCAAGGCTGCCCTCTCCATCCTAACATGCACAGGTTTGTGTGTGTCATCTCTTAATGGGGAAGGAGAGCCGCCACCAGAAGCCAGCATTGCTTGGCGTGTGCTTACATGGTGTGGCAAGGAGAAGTAATTCCCGTACCAAAGCATAAGGCTTATTAATCATCATATTATTGAGAAAGCCACTGAGCTTAGGCTTGGGAGTACATCTGGACCAACAAGTTGAATGTGGTTGAGACTGTTCTCTAGCAGTGAGGGAGTCTGGAAGTCCAGGTCTGTGCTGATGCCATGGTTTAGTCTCCAAAGTAGGGTGGCCACATGCAAATTGCTCACGGGGAATGGTCCATGGCCTGTGCTGCCCTGCTTGGAAATTGTTTAGGAAAGTGCCACTCAGCCCAAGCCAAAATCCTGCCAGGCACCATTTATTCATCAGCATAGAGCATTGACTTCCAACCTGCATTTAGTTTACGCATCAAATGCAACCTGTGTAGTCTGAGTTCAAACAAATGGCCGCATCATGGGCAAACCATCTACTCCAGCTTCTGGAGGAGGTGAGAGGAACTGGCTGCTCCCCAGCTCTTGCAGTGTCCAGGAGGCCAAACTCCACGGCATGTCCTGCAAAGTGGGCAAGGAGATCGGAGCTGTCTGAAGAGAAGCCTGAGACCTGGGCTTTCACCAGTCTGACTGGGATCCAAAAGTGCTGTGCCAATGCAGAATACTGTGGCTATTTTATTAGAATTTTCCCAGGGAAGCGTGGAGTGGATAGTGAGGGCGTCTGGAAGCAGAAATGGGCTGTTTGATCCACTTGTGTAAACAAGTGGTAAATCTAAAGCCAAATTCAGATCTGGTTTGCAGCATATAATCCCCCTTGGCTTAACTAGGGTTAATGAGGTCTAACCCTGGGCTGGTAATGGTCCCGGAGAGGTTTTTTCTCGTCTCTGTAACAGACCATAGATTCTGCCCTGCTCACTGATAATTATTTTGACAACAGTGCTCGGTCCAGAGCCAGGAGATCTATCTGTTCTACATAACAGAACAACTTTCCATTTTATGTATGTGTTTTATATTGCTATTTTTGTTAACACTGGAGTTATCCAATCAGTCTCTTCCCATTCCAATTTCTATAGGTATTTGCAGTACAACTGTATTGCGGGTATAAATATGGAAGCATTTCTTATACCTCTACTGTCTTCTATGTGGGGTTCCCCAAGATTTTGAGTGGGTTTTGTTAACCCTTCCTACACAAGTGTCTTCCAGTTCACAGTCACCACTTCATCCCCTTCGCCCTTATGGGGTCTTTGGTCCGTGTCTGAGCAAAGCAGGGAGTCTCCCTGGCTCCTGGTCTAATGTGGAAGTGTAGGAATAGGAGGCACCTAAATGGGATAAATATTAAGTTATATATTTTCTAAGAACTGCTTCTATCTACTTTCCTGTATGGTGTCACATCTTCCAAGATTTTAACGACTTCTTGTTTTCTTTTCAAAGACAAATATTTCCTTTCCTTTTACATGGTTCATGCAGCTTTTCAGAAACACGCAGGGGAGTTTGAAGCACCAGCTGTTTCCTTTCAAAATCTCTTTGAAGGTCCCTGCGCCACGTACTCCTTACTCAGCTCCCGGGTAGCTGCAGGGTCCATGCTCCGTGCAGACTGCAAGGAACAGTTTCCAGCCTCTCAGCCTCACCCAGAGGTGCCTGGGGCTGTCTTGTCTCCGACTTGTGACAACTCAGTCATCCTGGTCCCACCATGGTGGAAGGAAGTAAGATATATATGACTGACCGATAAAATTTCCTGTGTCTTGTGCCCTGTGAGATATGGCTTCATGTTAACTGCAGCAAGGCAAAACATTTATTGACGGTGAGAAAATGCATTCCTATGGAATTTGCAGTCAGAATTTGGAAAAAAAATTATATAGGAGAGGTGGAAATTATCACAGCTCTCCTGTCCTAAAGAATGAAGGGCTACAACAGATAAAACGTGCTTAGCCTTCAAAAAGTCTAAAGACACTTGCTAAGAGCAGCCATTGAGGAAATGTAGGAATGGTAATGCTGGACTTGCTCCTGGAAACATCCCATTGCAGTCATGGGAAGACTGTAAATGGTTGTCAGGATAATGTCCTGACTGGCCCCGGCACATATCTGGGCATGCCCTGCGTTTGGGGTCATTACTGTCATGCTGGAGCTTCCCCCATGAGCACTACTCCCACTCCTGTGGCAAAGACGCATCTGGTGTTCCCACTGCATTGGCGCTGCCCTTGCCTGGACATAGCCCACCATCCTGGGGTGATTGTTTCCACAGAGGTGGCCAAACCTCCCTTCCGGCTCAGTGCCAAATCTTTATACAGCCAAGAGCCTTGAGTTGTGTTTGAAGCTGAGAAGAGGCAGACTGCAACTTGGTCTCTCCATGAAGGGGGTGGGATTATGTGGGCAGGTGATGGGGTCCTTGGCTGTGAATGTTGGCTTCCACGGTCCCTCCTAATTCCCTCCATCCTTCCCTCAGTCCCACTGAGAGGATTTAAAGTGCTCTGGCAACTGCTGTGTGGTTGCAGCTCTGCAGCTCAGCCACTGAGGCCATCCTGGCATCTGAGCTCTCTCTAAACTTTGTAGCCACCATAGAGGCATGGGTTGGCTGTGTCTGTGCTGGTGTACCTGTCACCACACAGTGCAGGAAGTTTTCCCCTGAAAAAGAATATTAGCACGAGGTGTAACTGTTAAAGCACAATTATGAAATATTTGTTCTAATGATGAATTCATAGCATTGCTTTTGTTGTTCTCAACAATGGTAATTGCTTGGGTCTCTGGAAGACCCTGCAGCTAAGAGATAACCATGGCCTTTCTACAGCAAATATGCCTATGGGTAACTTTTTATGCGTATGCAACCTCATTAAGCCATCTGTAGAAAATTAGACTGCTTACTGCATAATTGTTTGCAGGAGCAGGAACTGGGTTCATCGCCTTTCTAACAAAAATTGTATATCTGTCTAGAGACTGATGACTTTATTTTAATTTGCATCAAGGCCATGGTAATGAAGTAGGCTTGATGAAAATGAAAAGCAGACTACGAGAACCTGGCATCAGTAGTGAACTACTGATAACACGGTTTCATTTTCAGTTCATCCTGAGACTGTGCTGTGCTAGTGCTTGGAAGGTGTCAGCTCCTTACTTGTATTCTGAGAACATAAATCTTTTAAAGATCTGTATACCACAACTGATGCTATGTTCTCACTACTTATACTCTTACCTACAAGTACTTTCTTTTTAAAGAAAACATTTATTAGAATTTTCATTTTTTTCCCCTTTTCAAAAGGAAGGACGGTCCTTAACTTGAACACTTGACTGTGCTTGAGATGGTTTCATTCCCAGCTTTTCATCTCTCTGATACTGCAATTTGCTCATGGCATAAAAAGGATCGTGATCCTTCCCTTCTCCTAATCTGTGTGTATTGTCTTCATGCGTTGTCTTGTCCTTGGGAAGTGTTAAATTCTCAGATTCCAGCTAATGCAAGCAGAGGTTGCCAATGGAGGGGCCCAGACCCTCATCCCAAGTGCGGCTGACATTGCTCACCTGCAGAGAAACCTATAGAAATGAGACTTCTGATCAGGCAATGCACGGTGTGCTTGGGTGTCTACCATGTGTTTGGTAGACATGAAAGTTTGGTGGCTTAGGTTAGCCAGCGGAGAGGTTTGAAATATATGGATGGTCGTTACACCATCAGCTTTTACCTAAACTGTTGAAAATCTTCCTTCATGCCATAGTTAAAAACCTGTGCTGTTTTCCAGAGTGTTCACCCTCTAATTCAGTGTGTGCTGTGCTACTGGGCGTAAACATGTTGGTTTGCTACTAATGGCAAAACTCTGGATGGAGGAAACTCAAAGGCACCCAAGCAGCTCAGTTCTCTGAAGGTGCTGTGGGTGAGATTGATGAAACCTACTTCAGAAGTTTACAGCATTTACACCTGCATCTGGGCTCATCAGGAATCTCTTTGTTGTTAATTACGAGATATAGACACTCAGAGAGTGATGCATCAGATGTTTTTAGACATCTCCTTCAAATAAGATTAATTTCCCCCTATATCACCCCATTTCTCTGTTTTCTCCTTTGATTCTGTTGTAAGCCATTTGCAGCCGATGAAGGAAAACCACTGAATGTTGGCCTTTGAGTTGTCTTCCAGCATCCTGCTAAGAAGGAAGAGCTTGCAGCCCCCCACGGCCCTATGCAGAGTGAAGGCTCAGCAGGAACCCAGGAGTTAGGAACATCGCAAAGTGTTCTTAACTGAAAAAACAGTGATCGAAACCCACAGCTGAACATATTCCCAAGCCTGCACGGTGCTGTTGGGCTTTACTACTTTCTGTGCAGTACATCTTTGCAACCTGCTCTATTTCCCTCACTTACTTTTCTCCTGCTTTACTTGATCAAGGAGCATCTTTGACTTGGAAGGAAGCAGTGAGAGAACACAGCAATCCACACTCTTCCCCTTTACATGCTATTTGCAGCTGAAAGGGAAAAGCTACTCTACTCGAGGTGGTAACCTCCTAGCTTGCATTTTGCCACCACGCGCAGCCATATGCTGGAGGCAGGGAAGCAGATATTGCAAATGGGGCGCTGATTTATTTCATACCATACTCTTGTGAGGCAACCATGGATTGAAGTGGAAGCACACAAATAGGCCGGCACCATTAGAGGGCCTTAATAAATATTAATATAAACGTGTGCTTTCCTGCTAAGAAAGAGTGACTGGTGAGCAGAGTGCATGCTGGCAGCTGTGCACAAATTAAGCTTTTCCATTTGCTGAGCTTGTGTGTGGTCACAGAATTACACGGGGAAAGGAGATGCACCAAGGTGGGCAGATGCGCCCTAAACGTCATCACACCGAGGAGTCCATCCGGTCTCTGTAATTAACATGAGAAGTGTCTTTGGTTTTCATTTTACTTTTTGATCTTTTTATGAGTGGGGCTTGGTTTGATATTATTTAGTAAACTTTAGGACATGATGATTTGCCAAATTTACTGATGACTGCCAATAATTTACACCAAATCTGGCAGTTTTTGCCAGCAAGAGAATACATTATACACAAATGTAAGTAATCATACAGTTTCAGATTTATTTTTCATATTTTCAACTTTTAGGCTTTAATCACTTAGAAAATAGTGAACATCTTCATTTATCAACTTACTTTTCATTCATGATTCATAACAAACTTGCGAAGGATGCAAATTGGATTTCGGTAAAATGCAGAAAGCCTGCACTGTAAAACTGCTTTAGTATTAGTTAAGTAAAGCTACTTGTGCTGGATGCGAGAGATTTATTATTTTTTGTTTTTACTAATCCAAGTATAGTTGTATTTTAAAATTTTTAAACTATTATTTCTTGGTAATAAACTAGACTGATTGTTTTTGGTCAGCCTGTCCTTCTGAATGATTAGATCTCAATTTTCCCCACCCATTTCTTTTTCATGTATCAGAAGGAGAACAAATAAATTCCTGGTGTTTTTTCCTTCCGATAGCCAGCTCTTTTCTTAATCCTGGGTGAACTGTTTACACTGACTTTATTGAACTAAATTAACCTAAGCTAAGTGGATCATTCCATTGAGACGGTAAATGTTTGCAAGGGTGGCAGAATCTGGCCCTAGTGATAAATAAAGCAGTATCAAAAGGAAATAGATGTATTAGATTTTAACATTTGCAGTACTTGATGATTATTTTCTAAACCTCAAAACGTTAAAGTTTTCTGTAAGACTGTATTTAACTGAATGCATAACGCAGTCGTTCCTAGGTCCTTAGTGATCAATTGTGTGTTATTTGTTATTGATTCCCAGTGCTATTTTTGATCAAAAATGGACAAGGATTGATTTGGAAATGGTACATTATACTTTTAAATGAGGTGAAAGTTTTATTATGTCGAGAAATACTCACTAAGAGGTGTAGCCTAACTCAATAATCGTCATATGGTTTCAGAGCTGAATATAAGTATAAACTGAAAGACTTTTTATTGCTAGCAAAAATAACAGTTGATTTTTAATACAGAATTCTAATTATTTGTCTTTAAGGTTTGTAAAGCTAAGAATTGTTTATACATTGGAAGTCAAATACAGAATAAGTATTTTAAATGCAAAAGAAAAACAGGCATGTAAATATATTGGGTTGGATTTAGTTGAGAGAGTTTATTAAATTATTCAGTTCTTCATGTGATATTTAGATAAATAAAGTCTCATTTTCCACTATGCAGCTGATCTCATTAAAGGGGGGAAAAAACCCTTTTATGTTTAAACCATCCTCTAATTCTGAGCAAATCCCTAAGAATGTTCTAAGGAGAGAGAATTCTTAAATTGCTGGATTTTGTATCCTAATTAAATCTCTTGACAGCTCTCTGCATTATGTGCAGCAGTGGCTCAGTGCAATACAGGAGGTGGAGTTCAGCTTTTCATAGTTCTCCTTTTTTACAAAATAAGGCTAATATTTCCTTTTTATTCTCTGTACTAAGGAGCCCCGTTTCCGGGTGATCCAAGTTCAGTTACTCCTTAGAGGTGTATGTTTTTTGGTTTTTTTCTTGGGTGGGAAAGGGAGACTGTCCAAAGGAGGGGTGGATGTTGCTAGTAGTGCAATAAATTAGGAGGAGGAGTGGATCCATTTCTGAAGTTGTCTTAGGAATGAAGTATGGGATTTGACTGATAGATTTTTAACTATAAATGGATTAATTAGAGTGTGACTGAGGTCATGTATAAAAAGGAGCAAACTAATTAAGTCTGAGCGGTATTCCAAATGCCTTTTGTACCGATGACTGGAGATCAAAGGCTAGAGCAAGTATTTTAAGATTATATTTTTTTAAATGAATAAATGAGCCTTACTAAGGGTGGACAGGGCGTTCTTTTCCAAGGAACACAGACAGTCCAGGCATATTTTCTACCTGGCTGATACACTTAGAAGTGTCTGGTTTTTAATTGATGCTTGGGTATCCAGTTGTATTATGCTCCCATGAATTATGGCAGAATAGATTTGTACTTTTGCATCTTCATGCCTAATTTAAATGGAAAGATGCAAGGATT
The DNA here is from genome assembly GCF_964106895.1 of Numenius arquata. NCBI lineage: Eukaryota > Metazoa > Chordata > Aves > Charadriiformes > Scolopacidae > Numenius > Numenius arquata. The sequence continues at coordinate 11,994,064 of NC_133578.1, read as the reverse complement.
TTGCTCCTATGCCTTGGGCTCAGTTGTCAGAGATCCTGGAAATTGTGTTTATTATGGTTAGACTGTGTTTATTGTGGTTAGACTGTAGCTGCACCAATCCAGGAGTTGCATATGCCCAAGGGACTCACTCATCCTCCCTTCTTTCAAGGGATGCAGTCAGGTATTCATTATTCTGTCCCGCTTCTCTGCTGCCTGCTCCCCTTTCTTTCTGCTGCTACATGGGAGGTGGCTATAGATACACAACCAGATGTGGGTTGTGTGGAATTTTATTGGGGCCAAGTTATAGTCATCTTGTATCTCTTTGTAATGTCATTCAAGACAAACTACACCCATGCCTTCTTGTTTTGCACTGGGCCTTTGAAGAGTTATGGATTCAAGGTAATAGTAATGCACAATAAAAAGCATCTCCTGTGAGGTGCTGAATGCCTGCAATCAGCACTGAAGTCAAGGGAAATAAGGGCACTCAGCTCAATACAAAGGAGCCGTGAATGTTGGTGAGGATTAGGAGCCTAAGTGCCACCTCATTTTTCTTTAAAATTCCATTTCTGCAGTTTAAATAGAAATGATGATTTCCCTGAGCAGAACAAGCCAAACCCACATACAATCTTGTGGAAGTCAAGAGTCAGTAGCAAGACAAGTTTGGGACAGGACAGTTGTACACATCACTGAAAACTGCTTCTCTCTGTCAACAGTCACAACAAACCTATTTCATATAGTTTTCATATATATAGTTTTCATGGTTTTGCACAGTTGTTTCTCATTTTTTGACCCGATACAGTGTGGTACTTAAATGTTGACTTTGGCATTTCCAGATGCGTGTGATCTTGATGTAACTGTTCTCTGTGAAGTTGAGGGAATTTTTTTCTTCTAGACAAAAATAAGGCAAGGAAGGGTTTGCTAATTTTTGACAACTCCATTCTAAAATGAGAGCTACTTCCATTTGGATTTTTAAGTGAGAAGAGTAGGTTTTTGCCACTTGTGGGGGTGACATAGACCAAATGATGTCTTGAGGTCCTGTGTTTTGATTTTGCTGAGTATGTTTTAGAAGAGACACGACCATTCAGAGTTACACCATTTGATTCATGAGGTTAATCCTTTTTCCTGTCCTGTGGTTCAGCTACCAAAATTTAAAGGATCATTTAGGACAATGAGAGTCACTGGCTGATGCCAAGGTGGACGTGCAGAGTCTCCTGCTGAGGGTGTTGAAAAGCTGGACAGCAGATGAGGTTTATAAGCCAGTGCTCCTGGCAATCTCATCGGTTAGATTTAGTCTGATGTGCAAAGTCTTGTGAATGGGATTGAAGGAGGATTTATTGTCCTCCTACCCTGGATGGCCCAAGGTGGAGTGCTGTTCTCCAGATTGTTTGCAGCATCCCTGTTGCTTCCTATGCATCACAGCACAAACTGCTTCAGTTTGTAATGCTCTTAGGGAAATATAACCTTTTGATGACAGTAAACAACACTTGATGGATACTCCAAAAGAGGTTTTATTGACCTTTGTATCTTTTTATATTTTCTGATTTGTTTCTTTTTCAGAAAATCGTGGCTGTGATAATCCATTGTAGAACTATATAGTTTCAGAAATGAGAATAGCTGCTAGCTGGAAGCTTGAAAGCACCTCCTATTGTCCGATTAGACCAGCAACATAGGACAATAGGAAATTGCCAATTCCTCAGCATTTTCCTCTTGTGTGCAGAATGAGTTGATGTTTGATATCTTTCAATTCTTGGCATTGGTTTAAGCCAAGAAGGGCCTCCACTTCACTCTTTGCAGATGGGTGCTCTGCAAGCACATCTTTCTTTCTCCACCTCAAAATGGAGCACCCAACAAATGGTTGCAGATGCTGACAGTGGTATTTGGACACTGGTAATCCCATGGCGCAGCCTTCAGGATGGTGTTTTTTAAACCTACTCATAGCAGAGGCGTCCCTTTGAGTATCCAAATCAATAGCAGAACTCAAAAAAATCCTAAATACATCTAAGGGCAAATCTCTGTACAAAGAAGTGTAAACATTACCTCGTGTGTCTTGCCAAAGCCACTTAAACAGCTTTCCTATATCTGCAAGCAGTTTTTATTTGGAAGATAGATGACTGTCTGCCAGTGCTCGAGCCATATCTGCCTTTCTCAGGGCCTAATTAAATGAAATGATGCCTCACAAGCATTTTTATTTCCAAATAAAAACTGCTAGAAAGCATATTATGGACAAAGAAATAATTCTGTGGGGAAAGAGATGGGATATGTTATGCCTGTTCCTAGAAATTTAAACTGGGTTATTCAGAGGGGCACAGCATGCATACAACTGCCTGTATTATGGAACATTATTACTGTATGTAATAGAAACAAATTCAAGTGCTATTAGATAAAAACGTTATTATTTCCATTATTCTAAGACCAATGACCATTTTACCCAGTTCAGGTGCTGTGAAACAACGCCGGAGCCACTCTCCAAGCATACAAAGGCATTTAGGTGGGAAAAAGCTGTTTGTTGCTCAGTTGCTTGTCGCATACCAAGGAACAAATGCACAGTAAGGGCTTGTATTCGGGTATGTAGCATGAGCAAATCTGTTATAAAATTGGGATTTGTATTTCCATTCTCTGCAGAGACATTAAGTAAAAGTGCATTAGGGACTTGGAAGTTGTCAGGAGTTACAGTGGAAAGGACAGTTAATTTCTGTGTAGGAGCACAGCATTACTCGGCCCCTGGAACCAACCGTGTCACTCACATCATCTTAATCAGCTGGCAGCAGAAGAGAGTCATGCCATGGATGCAATGTGACCTGCTGCTGGACATACAGCATATGCTGTCTGGGCAGGCAGAGCAACATGCAGCGAGTCCACGGCCTGTAGAAAGCCAGATATCTCACAGATACAGATGGCAAAGCAAAAAGCCCCTTCCACGCAAGGGCATCTCCAAAAATTGTCTCTCTCAACTTCTAGCAATGTTGCACTTCTTTTATATAGTCTGGAAATCTGACATGTTCATACCCTGCATACCTATAGAGATATATATCACAGAATCACAGAATATTTTTGGTTGGATGGGACCTTTGAGATCATCGAGTCCAACCAACAAAAAAAAAAAAAGAAAAGAAAAAGAAAAAGAAAACACACCCCAAAAATCCCAGAACACCAACACCAAAACCAAACCAAAACAAACACCCCCAACCACACCCCACCCCACCCACAAACAGACACAACCCAACAATCTCAGGCACTAGAGCAGGCCCTGAAGTGCCATGTCTACACGTTTCTTAAATACCTCCAGAGATGGCGACTCCACCACCTCCCTGGGCAGGCTGTTCCAGTGCCTGACCACTCTCTCAGCAAAGTAATTCTTCCTAATATCTAACATAAACCTCCCCTGCCGCAACTTCAGACCATTTCCTCTGGTCCTGCCATTATTCACTTGGGAGAAGAGGCCAACACATATGGATATGTGGATGTGTGCATGCATATGTAGGGATGTGTGTGTATATGCATACCTATATATATATACACATGCCCCTATATATGTATACACGCATCCATCCATATATATATAGAGAGGTATGCATCCATATATATATAGGTATCCATCCATATATATATCTATAGGTATGCATGGTACACGCACGTGTATACACACATACACATGCTCGGTTTTCTCTGGCTGTTTTTCACAACTCTTGACTTTTACAAGTGGCCTGTACACCACATTTATAACTCAAGGTGTGTTCTTCAATTTTATTTTTTTTTTCTTTTTATCTGGAGGAGTTCTAAGCGGTGCTCTCACTACCTTCTCTGAGCCGTTCCAGTGACTGGGAGCTGGCTTTAACAAGATATGAGCAGAGACCCGAGTTTGATCTGTGTAGCAAGTAGTCAAAGCAATTTGAGATTATTGCATGGAAGAGGTGATGGCTAATGCAGAGCACTCGGGTATGGCTTTTGAAGCCCTGAGCCTTTCTTGTGGTTTTGAACCTTGTAAATGAATTTAGGGTGCAAATCAGAATATTCCCTAGGTCTTAGATTTGAAGCCACACAGAAGCAGAAAGAGGCAGAAGTGTTCAGCCTGGCTCTTCCTTCTCAAAGGCTGGCACACAAATGGGGGTGCCCTAATTATGCAGGACGCAAAAATACATCTGCAAAAGGCAGTCCTCATTTGAAATCTAGCCCTACATAAAATGCAAGACGGAAAGGAAATCTGGTTTTGTCAGTGAATTGGGAAAATGTGGAACTTAAGTCAGTGCAACTGCTCTTATATGTGCTGCTGCTGTTTGTCTTTCACGGGAATAAAATTTAATATGAATATGTTTATTATTACCTCATAAAACCAAGCAGCATTTTAGAGTGGAGTAAGTGAATATATTTGATGGATTGTTTTCCCCCATTGGAATGAAATCCCAGTGAAAACAGTAATATGTTTAAGGGGTCCTCTGGGAAGCAGAGGATGAAGAGGCTGGAAAGCCTTCTGCTGTTTCACACTGGTCTGTAAATAAGCTCATATCTCTCTTCTGACTCTTCATGTCTCTATCCACCCGGGAAGAGGTTTATTTTTAGGACACTACCTATATTTATATTACTGTCTCTGGAACTAGAAGCAGTTGTTGTACTTACAGGATTTATTTTTGAAACTGTGGACATAAATTAGAGTTGTCCTGTCCCTTTTTAGAGTTACTTGGATGTGAAAGTCCCAGTGTATTTCACACCTCCAACTGCTTGTAGAGCAGGGTAGTGTGTATGATGTGTGTGTGCACCGAAGGGAGTTTTGCAGCTGAGAGCTGGAAACACGTGGAGGTGGATCCTGCTCTTGAGGCATGGAGGCTGCAGGGGCGGTATCCGCTTCCCCACCTGTGTGCTTGGCTCACAGTGAAGTTCTCCTGGGTTTTTGTCTGATGGCAAAAAACCTAGTGGTGATACTTTTCTAGCTCTCTGCTAGTAAGACTTAGGCAGGGTCACAGATCACTTTGAAGTTTAAAGGGTAACTTCACTGATTGCAGTGGACACTGGCTCTTCACCATCCTTGATCTCTTCAAAACACTTCGAGATCTTCAAATGAAAAGTACTAAAAAGGTGAACGCTATTTTCCTTCCTGCACAGAGCAGACTGACCTTGTTTTTTTGCCTGGTGATTTGAAGGGTTGGTTCTGTACCGCTTGGTAGAAGAGCATCATAATCTGTTTCTGTCTATACAGAATTACAGGTATTTTGATAAAAAAAAAAAAAATCAACAAACACAAATAACCTTCACAACTAGTCATCAAAGGTGTTAATAAATAGAGCACATAAATAATACATATTCTATGTGTCTTAAACGTTACAGCTCCCACAAGATAAGCTTCATTATAAGGATTGACCTGTCTTCCCATGTGTTGAAATTTTTATGAAATTGTAGTAATGCCTTGAGCAAGGATTACATGGGGGAAGCAACTTAAATTACCTGGAGATTTAAAGATTAAAAAAAAAAAAAAAAAGACAAAGAAAAGCCAAACCCATTGCCACAAGATCCATGGGGGAAAAAAAATATAAAAAAAGAAAATTTAATTAAAAGATTGGGCTTGGAGGCAGTAGCTGAATCAGATTTATAGTCTGACGATCTAGGGCACCCCTGTATCTCTTCGATCTGAATCACTTGCCTGTTTAGAAAAGAATTTTTGTGCTGTAGATGGTTTACTATTACTAAAGACACAGCTAACATTCATAAAGCAACTGAAATGAAAATGCTAAAAAAACCCAAAATAAAACAAAGCACTACTCCAAAAACAGTTTAGAGCATCGAAGTGTCTTGCCCCAGTGCTTGGTAAAGGTCAGCCTTGGTTGTGATGTTTTCACTTGTGTCTTGCTCCGCTCTCTTCTATTCGATCTCTCAGAGATGTCCACCTCCTCACAGTAAACCTCCGTAGTGTAGAAGTTAGAGATGAAATCTAGGTGGCCCTGTCCTCCATCCATCCCCTGCAGAGTATTGTTATTTGGTATGGTTATAGTTTGCTACTTCATTATGTTAAAACTGGGTAAGTGGAAACACTGCTGGAGACAAAAGTAATATGAAAGTGCTGTCTTGCAAGGTGTTGAGCATCCTTATGTCCATTAAAGTCAGTAGGAGTTGATAGTACTTAGCACCTCATAGGAGGCATTTAACATCTCAGAGGGTTTGAGTTGTACATTACAAAGTCCCCCAGGGAGGGACTCTGTCATGATTTATTTGTCTTTGAATCTCCAAAGTCCCCTATGGTGCTATATAAATAACAACATGCTTCTGGAAATGCCACTCGCAGCCTTGCATAGCTGACCCACTTATCTGAAAATTCTTCACTACTGTTTGGCTTGAGGGTGCATGGTTGGTGCTCTCAGTGGGCTGAACAGGGTGGTGCCGGTGGAGATCTGGGGCACCCAGCCCAGCAGCCTCCCCTTCAGCATCACGCCAGGCCCAGGGGCTTGCCCTGACCTGGGAGCTTGTGAGTCCCCTCGCTTGTCATTAAAAGTTTAGCTGGAAACTAGTTTATCAAAGAGGTGACCTGCTAATGCTGAATAACAAAGAATTTTAGGACAGTGTTTCAAATGTCTGAAAAGCCGAGCAGGTGGGGGAGATTCACAGGTTTGTTTTTTTTCCCTGTCCTCATTAACGGGCTCCCAGCTGCTGGTCCGGGTGGCTGGTACAGAATACACTCTTCTGCCTGTATCATGGCATTGAAGCAAGTGCTTATCCTCCACCACCGAACATTACTGTATTTTCCCACTGGTTTCAACGAGTTTGGTTTGAATGGTGTAGCAGATTCACTTACCCTTGCCCTCAGTATCCTGCTTCCAACCTGTGGTGGGGTGTCGTTGTCACTGAGTGATGATGTTGGCTTTCCCCTGAGAGGCTGGGTCCCTCCAGGTGATCCACACAAGGTGCATCACAGCTCATTTCCATGAGCCCAATCAAGCAGCCATGTCCCCAGGTGGGAGCATGTGGGACCTGCTGTCTAGAGTTGGAGGAAAAAAAAAAAAAGATAAAATCTGATATCTGTTCTCTGTCAGATGCCCTCTTTATCCTGCTGCTCAGCATGTCGACTGAATTACAGATTTACTGCAGAGAATGAAGACTCCCCCTTTTAACACAGCCCGATTGATGCAGGTTTAGAGGGCTAATTTGCTAGTTCCTTCAGATAGAAAGGTCAAATATTCCTTTGTTCGTAGCAAGTGAGTCCTCAGCGAGCGCAGAAACCCTTGGAGTGGTGGTGCTGGTGCATCCAGGACTGGGAGCGCGCAGGGTGGCGAGGCAGGAACTGGTGTGTGTCTCTGTGAAACTGCATGTGTCAAGTCTTTTATTTTTTTCAGGGAATAGCGAAGAGTTAGTATTGATTTCACTGGGCAGGGGGGAGATTTCGGGCTCAGGTCTCTGCAGCTCGTGGTGACCATATGCTCTCAGTAAAGCGTGGTAGGTCACAATGCAACCCGGGCACTATTAGCGCCATATCATTTATGTGACCCTCGTTAGAGCTGCTCACCCACCCCCAGCTCAGGATGGGGCTACCCTGTGGCTTATGGCACAGCAGTGAATGCAGCTGCTCAGGAAGGAGTTTTGCATTCATTTTTGCACATTTTATGTTCCCCAGTTTTGGTTGTCCCTAGAATAACCTGGTCCTTGGTTAATTCAGATTTTTGATGATATATTCTGCTGTTGCTTCCTGTAGAGGTACATGGAGGCTGAGCAGAAGTGCTGTTCTCTTCTAGCCATTCCAGCCCTACCATTTCAGCGATGGCAGGAGCTCCGTAAAAGCTTTTATACATAGATTATGAGAGGATCGCTCCATACTAAAGTGCTTTCTGATCAATGGCTGATGAAGGTCAGCTATTACCCTGTAGAAGTTTCAGATCTACTTGTTAAATTAGGAAATATTTTAGGCATGCGATCCTGGAAGTGCTGCAGATCAGGTGCGTACAGTCCTCTGGCAGAAGAAGCTTCCAATCTAACTCAGAAATACTTACATCTGTTTTTCAGTCGTTTTACAGCTTTCTTTTCCCCTTTTACTACATGTTCATCACGAATTAAAAAAAGGAGAATCTAAAATCCAACGTTCACTTCTGTGGTCAAATAATTTTTTTTTGTCTCATGTGGAAGAGTTTTGCTGCTAAATGCGTTATCTGCTGCGGGAGACAGAGCTGACAGGCTCTGGGCTGGGAGTTCGACTGTTAAATCCCACCGACAAGGTTGTTGATGACTTTGACAGATAGCATGGCTTTTATGTTATGGCTCAGCTTCACATTCAGATTTTCTTAACCTCATAATATCGTGATCTTCTCACAAGGAGGTGCTCTGACAAGCTGAAATATTATTTCAGTGATTGCCTGCCACACACACCTGCTTATCAAAAATAAATCCTTTCATCTTTCTCTGTAACTATGCGTTGGGATGGGGAGGCCCGCAAGCTGCACGGCAAGGGTTGGGGGCTTGCTTGGGGACATGCCTGTTGATGAACAACCCTCTTGCTGAGGTTTTTTCAGAGGCTTTTCTCTAACGTTACTCTGTGAGGGAAGTCAGGACCACACAGAGGCCATGGGACTCCCCAGGGCTGGGATGCATCACAGGGTGACGTGATACCCAACCTGTAAGGGCAGAAAAGGAGCCCAGGGGTAAACTATTGTGGGTTGCACACTTTCCTCCCGATGTTGAAGAGCCCTGAATAGCAAGAGCTTCTCTCCCTCTCTTATGCAAAGGGATGGGTTCATACGTGGATTTTGGAGACCTTTGCACACCCTTCCTCTCCCCACACGGCCATTTCAGCTCCATGGCTTGTGGCTCTCGCCCTCAGCACTGAAGCCAGCCCTGAGTATCCTGCAAACGCCCTCTTCTCCGCTGTGCCACATGCACTGCCATGAAAGGGGATAAGTGGTCGCCCCAGGCGTCTGAAGGGTATGTGTTGGAAAAGCAACAGAATGAGACCAAAGGAAAACCACCAAAGTGTGGGGGCTGGTCCATTAAAATATATATGAGAGTTGTCATGATGACTGTCCAGGCTAGTCTTGCACAAAGTACCTTGAGGTTCATCTCTGCCTGTGATGTTACTTCCCGTGTAGCTCACAGCCTCCTCTGGTCATACTTTGTGTTGGATTTTGGAGAAAAGTAAAAAGGCTGCTTTTTCTCCTTTTTGTATGTAGGGAATTCAAATCTGCAAAGTGCTGAATTTTATTTAGGACTCACTTGTGCCAGTGAATGAGTTAGAGTCACAGTGACGCAGCTGATGTATATGCATTGGATGCTGTAATGTAGAAAAATGCATAGCATTATCCTGTGCAAGGACTGGTGCTTCAAAGTAAGAAAGGATCCCACACAGGAGTTTATCTCCCCACCCAAATGCAGTGCAGGGTTGCACAGCCAGGTAGCAGCTCAGTGGAGTCTTTCCTTCCTCTCCTCCCTTTAAAGTGTCAACCCCTTGTGCTGCCAAGCCAGATGGCAGACTCGATGGCTCCGCAGCCTTGCTCCCCGGTGAAGCTGTTTCCCTTATGGTGTGATCTCTCTCATACTGTGGGCCAGATCTTCGGCTGGGACAAATCATAACAGCTCCCTGGGTTTCACTGAAGCAATGTGAAATTACAGCTGCTGACTCCAGCTGCTGAGGATCCGACCAGTACCGAACAAAGAGCTCAATGAAAACCTTAGCTCATGGAGATGGCTGCCAAAAATTCAGATAAATAGCTGTAGATCCCAAAGCAAATCCAGGCTGTGATTTCATTGCTCACCATTGTACCATTGTACCAGTGCTTTAAAACCTGCTGTTGTGATAAATGCAGTGAAAGTGCTGGCTACGCCTGCACAAATCCCCTTCCAAGCCCAGGGCCTCGCAAGTCTGCACAGATGTACCTGGAGTCAAATTTGGTGCTCGGCTTTCCATCTCGTGCCTTTGCTGCCTACCGTTGGCTCCCTTTGACAGGCTCCAGCTGGCCCTTTGCCTTTTGTCTGGCTTGGTTTTGGTGAGCAACAATTTATCCCCATGCTGTAGGTGGACGGCCAGTTATGACATGTTTATTCTTGTTGAACTGGTGAAACACTCAAATTGGGAGAAAAGCCTGCCAGGCAATTTGGTGGGAACGGGACCATTTCTTATGTTATGCCATTTCTGATGTAAAATCTATGAGTCCCCTTGCACCCGCAGGAAAGGCTCTGGAGTAAAGCTCCATGCAGGGTTTTGGAAGATGCCCACCAAGCTGTGAATGAAAGGCTCCGGTTGATTTCAGCACGGCTTTGGTCCCAAAGCATCCAAGGTTTCTGGCAGCAGGCTTCTTCCAGCATCACACTTTATATATATACATAAATATATATATTGGATCTCACTTAGCCGTGAGTGTTTTTCTTTTACAGGAAGGAGGAGATGCACAAAAAGGAAATGTAATGGCTGCATATAGGAAAAATGTTACTTTCTTTGGCTTTAAAAGTTGAGTTCCTACTAACCTCAGGAATATTCCTCCTCCCACTGGGAGAGTCAGGTTTTGTCTGGGTATCATGTCATCTGTCCACATTTATTTTGGATCCAGAAGAAATTATTAAAAGTGATTGAAAAATCAGGCTTTGAAACAGTTGGTATAAAAGTGTGAGACCTGTCTATCACCTTCCATCAGGGAAGTCTTGGCACCTCTCTCTCCGTCTGACAGTTCCCCTCACCCTGCTTCTGTAGAACAGATATGCTGGCTGCTCTGGTAGGAGAGCACAACATAGCTGATACCAGCAGACATGCCATGCTCACCATGTGACCTGTTGGCAAGTACCCTCATTAGAAAATTAATCCTTTTAAAAGAGAATTAAGGAAACGGGAGGCTACCACTGTGCCTTGCAAAACATACTGGTCTCTGGGATGTGGTCCACAGAAAACCTTTTTTGACTTTTTATAAAGGAGGTACTGTCTGTTCTCCATCATTGACCTGTTTTAGTTTTTTTGCTGTCACCAGTGACGCTTTCTTGGTCAACAACTTGCACCTTCATCAAGGTGTAGTCCTTCCAGCTATTTGTTTTCTGTCTCTTCTGTTTTCAGAAGCAGGTGATTAACCTATTTTCTCATTTCTTTGTGTCTCTGCATCTAGTCTTCCCCTGTGTTATTATTAGCAAGCTGAAGCGACGCTTACTAATCTAGGAAAACAGCCCTGTCCCAAAGAGGCATAGCCATATGCTTAAGTGCCATCTCGAGTTTAGACCTAAATCCATGGCCTTCTCCTGCTGTCCCTGGCCAAGAATGAGCTGTTTCCAAACTAGGACTCATGTCGCAAACCCAGGGCTGCTGAAGGATCAGTATGCAGAGTTGCTTTGGCAGCCCCAAGCCATGATTAGGTTAGAGACTGGGATTCGGAGCTGTTAACTACTCTGCTAAACAGCTCAGAGGCAGCTGAGCGGCTGCGAGATGGGAGCAGCACATTTGGGCTTGGTGCTGACAGAGGCTTTCAATAACCAGATGTCACAGGCACAGAACACCTCTGTATACAATAATATATATACAGCTTTATACACAATAAGGAAAATTAGCCCACATATGTTACTTTTTCCCCTGCCTGAAAAGTTACCGCATATCTTCACTGTCTTCTCCACTTGCTGTCATTGATTATAGAGATGGCACTTGCCTGCTGAAAACCAAGTCAACGAGATTGGCTTATTCATCCTTGGTCTGTCTTCATTGTCGTTTCCCTACAGGAAAAAAAATAGGTCTGTCCACCTTGACATCCCTCCTATGAATGTGTGTCGCTCGTTATACAAGTCACTGCCAGTAACTTTTCCCAGTGTAAGTCCAGGCTCAGGGAACCTGAGAGGACCTGAGCTCACCCAGTCTCTCCTCATGAGGAGTTAAAGGGCTTCCACCATACAAGTTCTTCTTCAGAGTATTGCTCCTGCCTTGCTGATCCTCCCGACCCCTTCAGAGCATTGTCTGATTTTAATTGTTCTTATCCCTTTTTTCTTTCATTTGACATACTCGAGTGTTGCCTAGCATTTCATTAATTTTTCATTTTCTGGCCCCGGGAAATTTCTCTCCATTTCTGGCATGTTTCCCTCATTCTCCCCGCAGAACACTGAGTCAAAGAAATCATTTAGTTTCCTAGCAATATCCGCCTCATCTGTCATCGAGAGATAAAATTACTAAAACAATGAACAAAAGGTTAAAAAAAAGCTGGATGTCTCCAACTGCCAGATTGTAGGTCCCTGCAGTCAAATACTGGTCGTGTGTGTATTTTCCCCGTATGCCTTCACATTTACCTCCTGCCCACTCCCTCCCCTCTACTGAAACAGCTTGGTTTGATCTGATCCATCTTTCTTGTCTGGTGAATTGGGTAGAAATCTCTGCTGAAAGCATCATTTTTGCTGGTGGGGAAGCTGGAAGGTTGTTTTGGGGATGTCTCTCTGTTGACTGTCATTAAAAGGAAGTTTGGGGTAGTTTGTAGCACTAGAAGTTTTATTGGAATGGTTGTGAGTGGGAATGGGCCTTTGCTTCTCAATCATGCGGGTAGCACTCAAAACATTGGGCAGATAAAGGCAGAAGTAAGGAGAAACAAGAAGTGGGGCTGCTTAGTGTAAAAAGAGGAAATTCTTGTTTTATTGTTGTTCGTACTGTAAATAAAACTGGTTTTGCTGGCCAACGGATGACACACAGCAGAATATTAGTGATGAGGACGAAGATGAGGATTTCCAAAGGAAAAATGTACATACTGTCTATGGGTATGGAAAATCCTTTGGATAGCAGTGGTCTACATGGGCGTGATGTATGTAATGAATGATTGATGGCTTCCTCTGGTTTGCCTTCTGGATCTCGGGGAAAGCAGTTGTTAAACGTGGTGTGCTGCAGGTCATTGTGGAGCCAGGGTGGGTGCAAACCTGGAGGTCTAGGGGGAGTTACAGTGCATTGACACACGCATAGCTCAGGTGTCCTTTCTTCTAACTGGGAATTGGTTGAAGATCTTTAAATTTTTTGAGATCTTCAGGTCTCTGAAAATCAACTTGCAGGTTTTTCACAAGCAAGTGTTATGTCATAAATGAGTAAATTTGAACAAAAAGTTGGCTGAGTCGTCTAAAATTCTACTGGGGAGATTTTGTTTAACAAAATGAGACTATCTGATACGTTTCAAACAGCTGTCAGGCTGAAGCTTGCTTTGATCCCAGATGTGTGAATTTCCAGCAATGTTATTAACTGGATTGTTCATCCTCAGTGCTGTATGAAATTCTTTCCTGCTATTGCCATTGAAGGAAACAAATAAATAAAGAAAAGGCTGTGGGGGGCAGGGGTTGCAGGGCATCTTCTACTTTCCTAGAGTGATTACAGAATAAAGCTTCTGACAAAGCCAGACTCTGTGCAAGTCAGTGGTTACATTTCATATGGTAAAGGAAAAAAGGAGGAAAACCCCTCGAATTTTGTGTCAGTTTTGAGAGTTCTGCTTTGGGCTTCTGGTAATTTCAGTAGTTATTTTAAAGGTAGAATCCAAAAAGTGTAGAAGTGTGTGATTGCTGCGTGATGTGTTAGTACCAGCCAGAGCCACCAAGTCGCCCCTACTAAATGGGGAAAATGCATTTTTCCAGCCTTGACAGCAAATATCTTTGTGGTTTGTGTTTGAGCTGCGGTTCAGTTTGAACTCTTTGAAGATCTTCTCCTCTGTGCTTCTCTGGGCTGGGATTTTCTCTTTTAATATTTGACAAGGAACTTTTCCCGATTGAAAAAAGGCCATGACCATGTCCTTATAGTCCATTGCTTTCCATATGGTTTAAGCACATGGTTAAATAACCCTGTGGAGCAGAGAAGTATTACCAAATCATGACCTTTATTTACAGACTAAGTAAATATTGGTAACCATCAAGTTTATATCATGAAGTCAGATGAAAGACTTGTGTCCGGTCACTGATTGTCCAGAAAGCATGTGTGTGGTCTATCTTTTACAGCCTTTGGCCATACTCTGTTATGAATTGCCAGAAGAATCAGTCTTTTTAAAAATGTGTATTTTTCTAAACTGCTATGGGAGCAATCCTAGACCACTCTCTATTCCATAGCTCAGGTTAGTAAAATGCTGTAGGTTTGCTTTTCTCATTTTAGTTTGATGACCTGCGATGAACAAAAATTGAGCGATGTGTTCCAGTTTATTTCCCATGTGCATTTTAATTCTGCATCTAATGTGGGTTACTCCATCAATTTGTATTTTTCTTAATTCAAGAGTTGCTATTTAATTTTTCCAGATATTTCAGCTGTTTCAAATTTGCTCTTTTAAATGTCCACTAAAGCATCAGAACGACAGTTGGTCAACATTTGGAAGTCTGTTTTATGATAAATTTTGACATTACCAAATTTGTTTTCTTTCAAAATTAGAATAAAACCAACCTTGTTTGAATTTCCCTTTGGAACAGAATTTGCAAAGCTAGCGGTGAAATGCCACTGCTTTCACCATAATTAAAACTGGCAAAGGACTAAAAAAGGCTACGGGAATCAAACCCCACCTATTGGCAGCACAGAGGGAACTCCACTACTTTCTAAAAGACAAGGGAAGCAGAGGGATCGCACAGGAGACCTGAATTTTAAATCCATCTCCATGATGTGTGCCCATTATTGCTCTTGCTTGGTTACATTTAGCTTCAGTGCCATCAAGGCCCACTCTCCATCCTCGCAAAAGTGACAGATGGGGACAGGGACTTGGAGAACAGCAGGACTCTGAGCAGAGCATCAATTAAGCAAGAGCTAAAAGCACCTTTCTGGAAGACCTGTCCAGACAGTAGATGTCCCAAGGGGACAAGGGTTTGTCTTTTTGCCTCCTCTCTCACTCTATTCTTCTTGTTTTCAAATGGACAACTCCAGTGGGCTGTAGTATGCATCGCCAGAAGAGAACATATGACTCCTTTTACGTTTTTATTCAAAGGAATTGGGATTCTAAGGTGACATTCCTGGTAGTCTCTAATGAGCAGGTTTATAACATGCACGAGCATATGTATCCCCTAGTATAAAATCTCTACATCATGCCGGGGCGCCACGTGACTTCACACTGTAAATGTCATTAGTGCCTTGTGTGTTAACAACCCTAATTGTTTTCAGTGATCTGTCGCAAATTGTTAACTGAGGACACTAGCTCTTAACAGGAGAAGTTGCACTAATTGGCCAGTTTTCACAGATTGGCTAAAACCTGGTGGCCTTTTGAAGTGTGTGTGCGTGTGTGTATAATCTTTGTTAATGGCACATAGATCATTAATAGAGCATTCAGCTGTGCAAGCCTCCTCTAACGGGGGGTACAGACCTTAGTGGTTAATACCAGTGAGTTCCTGGGAGGAGACGCACAGATGATAACTTGACTCTGGCTGGACTCTCTTTATGCTCAGAAGCTCCTGTAACAAAAAGACACTACAGGACCTCACAGTTTAGCTTTTGTGTGAGCCCTTGCTTAGCTTTGAATTCTTTGGGAATCTCGTGTCTTGGAATCTGGGATCACGTTATACAAATACTCTTCAGCCATAAATTCTGCAGATTTGTAGAAGTGGCTACAAAAAAATCAATGCTCTGAAGTGGTGAAAGCCCTTATTCAGTGCTTTAAATGATGTCTCAGCTATTTGCAGCTGGTGAAATCCAGCTATAAAAATTCTTTTCTTAATGAAAGGAAATTCTGTAGTAAATAATTTTGATATCTGTAGAGCAACGCAGAGTAACAGCCATCTTCAAAGTAACGTGACTTACAAATTTCTGGTTACTTGCAGCTCTTTCCTGTTTTCTTCTCAGAGATACAGGATGTAGAAAGCCAAAGTACTGGCTGCTGATCTGACTCTGCAGGATGGATTTTTGCAGTTTCAGGATGAGGGCCATGATGAAAAACCTGACTCTGAGCTTCACCTCTGGCATTTGCTGGCTGTGGTGTCTTCAAGTTGCTGTAATAGTTGGGTGCTACTGTACGTGCATGTTTATTTTCACTTAGGTCATCTGCAAGACTCAGGCAATCACTGTTGGCTTTCAGCTGTTTTTTGGGGGCAGAATTACATGCTTCAGGGACTCATAGAGGAGGTGTTGATCCCTCTGAAGAGCACTCACTATTATCAAACAGCTTCTGAGGGCTGGTGGTAATTAAACAAGCCTCTGTGTCTTCATGTCATTTCTTTGAACTTATTACTGCAGATTTTAGGTAGGTAGGATCCAAAAACAGATGGAGGTGTTTGTGAGGTGCACTGATGAAGCCTGAGCATTTGTCCTTGAATCACAGGTAGAATTTCGCCATAGGAAGATTGTAAAGATGACCCAGGATGGTAGAGCCATTAACAGATAAAAATGTGCTGACCAGCTCTTTTATTTCTTGAGTACAGCTGATAAGGGATTTTCTAATCTTCAGCTCCATAGGCTGTGCTGTTACTGTGGACCTGTCAGTATAAAGATGTCGTGAGAGTCATTTAATGACGAAAGGGGATTTGGAACAGAAGGGCAGGAAAAACAACCTAGGGGACAGAAAGCATTTCTCCTGCTGAGTAGCTACTAGAACAAATCCCTCTGCTGCCTGGTTCAGCACTTTCCCACCTTTGGTAATTTTGTCCTGCCGTATTGAACCTGACTGTAAGGTCCCCTGAGCCAGGCTTGTAATGGTGATTTCCCTGTCCACAGCGTCACTCCATGCTGCTCTGTGGTGGCAAATAGCAAAGCTGACAGGAGATGCCTGGATCCAGGGAGATGCCTGAACCCAGCAGTGAGCCCTCCTTGAACCACTGTCCTGGGGTCAAGGGATGCCAGAGGCTGGGGTGGGAGCATGGAGGGAAGGAACCCAGCAGACAGGCACATTGTACTGGGCAGCAGCCTGCAAACAGCAACCTGATGGTTGCTGGCAGAAAATGAGTCAAGTTTTGGGGAACTCTTATGTTTTTAAAGTAATAGTTAAAAAAAAAAAAGGTTCTTATTTTGGCACAAATTTGGGTTAAACTCGGTTTCCATCAGCCTGTGTTAAAAGCAACTGTGACTCCTTCATACTTGTCGCATAGATTTTTTTCCAAAGAAACAAACAAACAAACAAAAGATTCTGAAAATGTAAGACCTTGCAGTGCTTGTGTTTTGATTTATGGCTTCTACTGGTGAAGGAAGCAATACTGTGTGAACAAATTATTCAGAGATCAGAAAAAGCCTGGGGGAGGAGGGGAGGGGAGAAACAGGAGGGCACTAAAGAAATTTGCCTGAAGAGACACCTAAAGTGATTCCTGTTTCCCAGTGGAGCACTGGGATAAAGTGTGCAGGGCTGCAATGCAACTGAGCAGGTCCCAGATGTATATTCAGCAATGCAGAAAGGAGGCTGAAATGGAGAGCAGAAATGTTGTTTAATGTGGGGGAAAGGAGGATGTTTGGGTTTTTTGGGGGGAGAGGATATTTTTTGTATGTTCTGCTGCGCTGCTTTTGCAGTGGTGGGAATTATGAGGCTGCCTGGTACCACAGCAGGTCTATTGAGGACTCCAGTCTGAACCAGTACTTTAGCATTCATGATACATAGACTGAACTGCTGACAGTCCATTCAGCGGGGCAAGTGAAAAGGACAAAACTGCTCTGTGTTCTGCTCAGCTGTGCTGCTCTCGGTTTCGGATTAATAGAAAAACTCCCCTTCGACAGTAAAAGGAAACTCACATCACAGTGTAAAGCCTGATTCACACTAGCAATGGATTCATCAAGCCTTGGTTGGATCTGATATTCCAGCTGCTGAAGTCTGGGGTGGGACGGCAGAACTTTATGCTTTCAGAATTGCAGGTTGAAAGAGTTTGTCATTCAATAATCCGATCTATACAATTCTCTTTAATCTCTTTTCCTAGTGGAGTCATTAAGTACACGGCAATGCTTGGCAGAGAAATGATGGAGTGTGATATATCTTATTTTGGGAACTGACTCTCCTTTTTAATAACAATGAACATTTTTTCCGCCCATCACTTTTGTGACTGACACAGGAGACGTAGTAAAACTCCCGTTCAAAAGAAGTGTTAGGTCAATCTGCAGCATTTCCTACATACAGCAACAGCTACCATCATTGTCTGGACAAAACCCTCAGATTTACAGCCAAGTGCTTGCTTGAACTTCCTAAGCGTGCTGAAAGATTGATTTTAATGGAAATAGGACCTGCTCGCAACACTGACAAAACACCTATTTTCTTTAGTGGGAGCAGGAGGAGTGTGCAAAGGGGATCAGATACAGAAGGCTGTGCCTGATGTGACACTGGGGATAAACCCCCAAGTTTTGAGGGTTTATATTTTCAAGTTACCCTACTGCAGTCTTTTAAAAAGAGACTAGGTTTAGAACATGCTCGTCATTTGTCTTCTTGGACTCTCTACTCCTTAAGAGTACTCCTGCAGTTGCTAAGAAACTAGGTTTCCCAAATGGACATCCCTTTGAAAATCCTCATCTATTGTCAGAAGGATTTGTGGTATTTCAAAACAGCCACAAAATGCTCAGTAGTGCTTTTTGTTATTTTTGGTTTGCTGCAATGGGCAAGAACAAAAAGGACCATTGTTTCTCATAGAGACACCTGACAGATGAGAAATTTGGCAGAGGAAGTGATGTCTATCATCGCTGGGCTCAGGAGGATGGTACTTCTCTCATAATACGAGGAAATCAGTTCACGTACATAGGGCCAGCATAACACAACCCCACCTCATTCAGGTTTCTTTTCCAAGCCTGCATGGCTAATACTAGTGAGAGGGGACTGTGGGGACACAGCAAGGAGCATCTCCAATCCTGAAGCCATATCCAGCTGTTGCTGCTCAGGCTCTGCTTTTTCACAGCCCTGAATATCTCAATTCCAGACCCAAACTCCTGCAGTGAACAGAGAGGCTCAAGGAAAAATTTCCAGATGGTAAAGTTGTTCTTGTGGTTACACCTATGCTGCCAGTGGCAAAGTGGAGGAGAGGTTGGCTCAAACGGAGTCAAATCCTGAAAACAGCCATCACCTGAACCTATCACTAGTCTCTATCTTGCACCATTTTTTTTTGTTTAAACAAACATTATCTTCAAAAATATAAATGGAGGGCCAACTTCTTCAGTGATTTATACACTCCATGCTACCACCTGGTCCTGAATCTGTAATCACTCTGTGTCAAGATTTCCCCTCTCTTTCAGAGGGCGTTTCATGCATGGATTATATGTATTGACTTGGCCTTGTAATGATATGGTTGTTTGCAGTATGTTATTTAGCTGCTAGTTATCTTTGCGTACTGCAGAGAAATCCACACAAGATTTGCTACGTGGTAAACAGGAAGGCAGGGTAGGAACCAAAGCCTTTTTATTCACGTCAACTCCTTTATGTTTTTTCTTCAATAAATACCTTCTGTTTAAGAAAACAGTGTGTGGCAGGAGTAAAACGGGAACAAAGTGATCATGAATTTTCAGCTTGGGCAAGAAATTGCATATTGCTTTTATTCAAGATTCTGGATTTGAATATTATCTTGTCTGCAGAGTTCTGATGAGGTTTTACTGCCAAATATCAGCACGTTCTTATCAACTCTGCACCCTGTCTTCTGATCACTGTGGAAAAATGGATCAGTTAGACCTGTTTTGTGTCCAAAAAAGGCAGTTTATAACTTGAGCAAGTTAGCCTGGAATAAAGAATTATGGCTTGGATGTATGTCTTTCTCATGTGCATGAATTTACAACATCCATTTGAACTGTCACTGATTTATAGTCTTTAAAATAGCACAGGACATTTAACTGAAGAAGGACTGACAATATGCAAGGAATAATAGGCTGTGAAAGGAATAATTGGTAATGAGGTTACATTGCTAGAGGTTTCCTTTTTTTTTTTTGTAATTTGCCTTTGAGCCTAAGTTAAATTTACTTTTCTGTGCATATAAGATAAGCACTAGTTATTGGTCTTGTTTGAAACAGTTTCTTGATTTCATTAAGGGTCCAAATCTTCATTCTGGAGGAGAAGCACAGGCTCTGTGCACAAGTCGCACCATGCCAGGACTGCTGGTCCGTAGTGATGCATCGGCCTCAGACTCATGGATTCCTCCCTTGGTTTCCAGATCTCCTTGCTATATTGATTTCTTCTTTTTAATCCTTATTTTTTCTTTTTATTCCTTTTTTTTTTTTTCTAAAACACTTTCCACTGTAGTATCATCCTAGGATGTCCTCTACTTGTCAGGTGTCTCTCATACTAATATGGACATAGGTCCTATCATGCATCTCGAGAAAGTGGGCTGTGACTTTTCTGTCTCCTGTGAGATGGATATTGGGGCATAGCTGTAAATGATGACCCAGGTAACCGAGAGGCAAGTTACTAGTCTGTTTGTAAGCAGAGAGAAAGGGGGAAAAAAATAAAGGACACTCGTGCTCAACAAATTATTCTGAAGCTTTTCCCCATCATCTTAATTGTTAGTTCCTCACGATTTCCTTCCATAAGTAATTATGAAGGAGAAAAGTCATAAATTATAACTTAATTTGCCCCAATTAATGTTGAATGATTAGTGCAGTTTGCAGAATTGAGCGATTCAGCTGTACTAATGGATTGTGGGGAAAATGGGTTTCTGTCACGTTATATAATGCTCTGTTATTGTCTTTAGCTCAACTCATGAGATGCTAGAAAATCTCTTGTTTGCGCTTGCTTGGAAGCTGGAGTCTGTCTCAGTTTGCTAAGCAAATTACGTGGGTTTTCTCCTCAATGCCATTACCAGGAATCCTGATGAAGTCCAAACCAGGAAATGGTTGGATTTCTTATTCAAGGGTTATCTTTATGGCACAAACATGGTATGGACTCATTACAGATAAGTGTATTTGCTATATCCTTCTCTAAGATCATGATCTTACATATTAATTTCCAGGACTACCAATTTCCCAACCATTTGACTGAGATCTGCAAAAGCCATTGATAAGAGTTTATTTCCTGTCATGAGACTAGACTCTGTTTCCAATTACCATCCTACAGTTTTATGTGCAACAGATTATTGACTATTTAGAAGACAGGATTAAAAAAAAAAATGTATAAAAATGTAATTCTTTTTACTTGTGCCATGTTTGTATTTTCTTCTTTTGACTTTTGATCATGCAATTTAGCAGGATAATATTTTCATTAAAAAGTATGAGTCTTCCATTCTCACTTTCTCTTTTTTGACTCATTGCCCTCATTTTCACTGATTAACTGTTTTCACCCCATTGAACTTTCAGCTGGAAATGCCTGGCAGTTCTGAGTTGTCATGCGATCTTGTTCTTTTAGGAAAGTCCTATATATTCTATTAAATTCCTCTAAATTCCAGTTGGGTTAAAGGAAGGACCTGGGGTAGTTAGATTACCCTGTTTTAAAGCAATAATGTGTATCTGTGGCTTGAATTAAAAAATATGCATCTTGAATAGGTGATAAGATTGTCTCTCAGATTACACACGTTTTCTAACAGGAACCTCCTATAAACAGATACAGCTCCAGCCTGGAGAGCTCGGAGATGAGCACGTCTCTTTGTGACTCGCTGACTGGCTTTCAGCACAAGTCCCCTCACAATAAAATCCAGTTCTTGGCTTAAAGAAAGCATTGGAAATGCCTTGGAAATTGGCCTTCTGTGCCAGAAAAGCATGAGGCCGGGACCCATTGTGGTGGAGATGCATTTGAGATCTTGGATGCTTCTCCTGTCTGGAGGAACAAATTTGACTCATAGCTACAAGTCCTGTGGTTTCCCTTGCAGGAAAGAGGGATGAAGGACAAAGATTATCTAGTCATTAATATCTTCATATAACATTTTGCTGCTGCCCATTGCTATTTTTTCCTGACTTTTTATATTAACTTCTTTTGAATTTCTTTTTCCACATTATTGGTTAGCTGACCCAATTTGAAATCATAAATTCCATCAAACCCAGTATTTCCAGAGTAGGAAGCTATAGTGCCACTAATGAGTTTCCTGTTTAGCAATATTGGATTTTGGAAGACTGGGAGCAGGAAGAACCTTTCTCTTCTTTTCTGAAGCCATCTTTGTTTTTAGCCACACGTCAAGCACCACTGGCTATTAGCTTCCTCTCCATGCCCTGCTTAGCACCTCACATGCAGCCAAATTGAACAAGCACTTCAAACATGAAAGGTAGTTTAGTACCGTTTCTGCTTCACCTGAGTCTCACCTGAGTAGAGACCAGCAACTGATTACTCCAGATTTCAATGTGTAGGTTTCCCTATTGAGGGCAGTATGTTCAACCTCATTTCACTGAAAATCCCACACAGAGTTGAGGCATAGGTCTTAAAATTTGAAGGTGATAGTTTTGGGGACCAGGTGTTCTTGCTTCTCCTACAAAAAAAAACATTTTACAAAAGACTTGTGCTTGTTGCCCCACACTGCATCTCCTTTTTGCAACTGCATTGGCAGCTTTCAGGCTTGTAGATAGAGAAATTAAATGCTCCAGTACCCAGGCGATTAAGTACGTGGTTTCATGTTTTAGTTTCAAATCTGCCAACTTTTGGAGCTATTATTGCTTGGAAATTTGGTGCAGTCATTGTCAGATGTAAGAAAGGCTTGAGGAGGAGCAGATCTGGGCTAACACCCACCCTGCGCTTAACTGCCTCTTCCACCACCCAGACTACATGTGGTACCGCTCCATACCTTCTGAAGATCTAATGAAATGTTTGAAAGCTCAGAAGATTGAGAATGTGTAAGCAGACTCCCGAGACAAGCACCTTTTTGAAGTGTTTAGTAAAAATACCTGTAAACATCTGCAACGTGGAGGATAAGCAAGTGTCTGATTCAGTCCTGGGCTTTGTCAGGGGAGGCAGCGTGGTGCATGGCACAGGGCTCTGCACAAGGGCCAAGGGGCTTATCCTGAGCCTGTGATAACCCCAAGCATGACCTCAGCGAGGGACTTGGCTTTCCCATGCAGCTCTTCCTTCACCCACACGGTACATGCGCTTTGCCTCCAAGCACATCATTCTCCATGGAGGCTGCTCTGGGATATGAGCGATCCTGCTTAAGGATGTGTGTGTTGAAAGCTGAGGGATGACTCAGACATGCTGATTTTCTTTCTGAATGTCATATTCTCTCTCGACTCCTATGTCTCATTTACTTTACTAAAAACTGGTACTGGATGTTGGGTTGCACCTGAAGGTCTTCACTTGGTCAAAACAGTGGGGCAGCTGAGAATAGCTCTCTGTGACCACCATATGATGGAAATGTCCTGTGGCTTGGAGTGCTGGTAAGTTAGATTACACCCAGTGAAGTTCAAGCAGTCAGCAGACTAATTGCTTGAGACTTTACTTGGCAGCATTGATAAATGAGTGGCACTTGAATATTTTCTCAGTTTTCTAGAGATGGACATGTTTTCTTTCAAGAACAGCTTTACATCTTTCTGCCTTTTAATTTCCCTTTTAGCAAACCATACAGGGAAAACACCCACTTACCACTGATGGTAAGAAATTTTCTTGGCCAGTGAAAAGACAAGATGCTGCTTCCAGGCTCTGTGGCTGCTCTTCGTGGTAAAGAAACACGCTGTCCCCAACATATGGGTGAACTAAAATGCAGGAAGAGCAAAGGATTTGCGTGTGATCACACATTACGTCTGTGGCCGGGATTCAAAAGCAAATCTTTCCGGTTAATCCCCATAACCATTCATAGAATCATAGAATCATAGAATGGTTAGAGTTGGAAGGGACCTTAAAGATCATCAAGTTCCAACCCCCCTGCCATGGGCAGGGACACCTCCCACCAAGGAAAATGTCAGAGCTTCCTGGGGACCAGAGCTGGCACAGCAAGACCCCAGGCAGAGCTGCATGGAGCTAGAGGAAGGTCTCAAATATTGGGCCACCTACAGCTTTTATTATCTTTGCTGTGACATGGGTTACTTTCTTCACAGACATTCAGGGAGGGTACACCAAGGAAGAGAAGGCCGTTTCCTTCCAAGGAATAAAATGCAAGTGTCGGTTCAATGTTAACTTCTGGAGACTTCTCTTAAATGAGCTACAAAGAGGAGTTGGGACTTGCACTGATGTCTGGGCATCTCCACCATCTCTTATTTTTGCAGGAGAATAGGTGAATAGAAGGTTAGAAACATTGCATGTTTATGAGGCAGTAACGGTTTCCTTGGCTAAATTCATTTATAAGCAACTTTTGAGTAAGATATACACCGCGAGGCTTTGAACCAAGGGATTGTCCATGATGGCTTTATTGCCAGATTAATGTGGTATACCTGCATGTTACTCTCAGCAAACAGATGGTCTCCTTTTTCTCATACTAAAATAATTTAATAAGGGAAAGATAAAAAATGAAATGGGCTTTCAATATTGAGTTAATCTGTAGCTATCAGTAGTACTGCTCACTAGCCATAGCTGTGCACTTGCTTCCTGGCATCCCTGAAGGCTCTCTGCAACTTTGTTGGTCGGCCTTAACACTGCTTTCTATACCTTAGCCATCTTTTACAGTTAGATCAGCTCTGAATTTTCTGGATTTCACTTGGTTGTCTGGAATAATTCCAGCTTCCCACAAAATGCTACTTTTGCTTTTAGATATCTGAATTTACTCAACCTAATCTCCAATTTAATGTTATTTTTCTTGGGAATCCAGCAGTAAGCATTCAGTTCTGAGTCAGTAGCTGCAGAGTCCTGTGCTGTAAACAGCAAGGCATATCCATTTCTTCTTATATGGAATTAAAATAACTCACAGAGAAGCCGTGAAGAAAATCATACAGAGGTGTGGAACTGAAGGATGATTTCAGTGGGATAAATCTGCAGTTCTCTGAACACTGCATAGAGCTCGTCTTCTCTATCTTGGCATGACTAAGGACAGGGTTTAATCCAAAATCTAAAGCCAGTGGTATTGGGAAGGCTGCCTTTTCCCTCCAGCCCAGATTATTTCATTGCCTACCATCCTTCCTCAGGCAGCTGCACTGGCTGTTTTTTTACAACACAGATTTTTCTCTACTGAGCCCAATCTGGAGGAAAATTAGGGTTGTTAAAGGCTTATTGCATTGACATGGGACCAGGCAGTGGAACAACACCCCTCCCCCAGCAGGGCATAAGGATCAGCTTTTACAGGGCAGAAGTTTATTTTTCAGGGCAACATTGCCCAAGCATCAGACCAAATTGTGCCACGGGCAGGTGCTCCCAACTCATTCAGCCCCTCCATCAGGATCTGATGCCAATGTCCATCTTCGTCCTGTGAGCTCCCTCTGCGCAAAGTACATACAGGGCATACACAGACCCTTCCCCCCAACATCAAACAGCCCCTGGCTCTCCACGACCCTGCTCAGCTTGAGAGAAGCTAAGCTCTAAGCCTGTAAGTAGAAATGCTATATTACCGGTTGGGAACTATTTGCATTCTCAGATGAGGATGACTCAAATAGCACGAGCTGTGACTACGTGCTGGGAAAATATCATCTGGAGGACGGAATGAGCCACAAGTACACCCATTCCTTCTCACTGTGCTTGTTTCAGCGCCCCCCTGACAGTTTATGAAGACAAGTCAGCAGTGGCTTGTTTGCAGGAGAAACAAACTTGTCTTGCGTGACTATGGGTTTCTAAAATCTCCAGGCAGATTTCATCATGACGGGCAAGACCTTGACTGGGGCTGGAGTGGGAAAGGATTGGCAATTACCTGGCACTAAGTAGTTCTGTGATTGAGGGGGCCCTGGAAGGAGCTCCTTGGGAGCGAATATGTCCTAAGCAGTGCAATTAGCATTTGCTGCTGCACTTTCCTTCGCTTTGTACCTAAATATATAAAGAGAGCCAGAGAACAGAAATACATCTCTCAGCACCATAACCGCTGTAATTGGCCTGATGTTACATTGATCACAGCACTCCTTAATGATGAAAGCCAGGCACAGTGCTTCCCAAATCAACAATTTTACACTTAGCTGAAAATTATAACATTTGGATTTAATTAAACACCCTTGCTTGTCCTTGTTGGAGGGGGATGGAGAAGGGGAGAGAGGCACAGTAGTGCTCAGGAATGGTCTGCCCCTGCAACCAGGCAACTCTGGCTTGTGAAACCAGTGTGGAAAGGCCGGGTGTGTAAAACTGGATAGTATTTTGGAAAATTCCTCCGAACTCGTTAACTCAGTACATCTGTAAATGCTGGCCATGTTCCCAGCCTTTATTTTCAGCCCACTTTTCCTGTAAGCTCTTCTGCATTATCTCTTTGGTTGCCATCAGACATTGCTATTAACTCCCAATGGCGCAAGGCAGGAGGGGGCAAAGCCCAGATCTAGATGGGATAGTCAGCATTAACACGACTGTTCCATGAGTCATGGGGACAAGTCATGGGGACTTCTTGACAGCTGGTTAATGGTTTCCTTGATTTACCCTCAATAAATCCATGTTTCACATACAGCTGTTAGCTAAGACTCCTGCAAATCTTTGCAAGGCTCAAGGCAACCATCACACTGGGATCTACAGAGTAGCACTGGGGATATGTTTGACTGGTGGCGTCCAAAACCAGTTGGCACGGGAGCCCAGAAGGAAAGAGCTGAATATATTGGGGGGATGAAATAGGGAGAGGTGAAGGCATGGCTGAAAAGTGGAGGTTTTGCTGTAAGGAACCCAGAGGGAGCATGATAAAGAGTTGGAGGATCTGGCTGTCAACGTGGTAGGAAGCTAATCCCCAGCAAACCAGGTTTCATGGGTTCCTTTGCCCCTAGAGCATCTCGTTTCTTTCATGTGCATGTTAGTGGGGCTCAGATACCTGATTATGACCTGTAGGACTTGCGATGAGGGAAACCTGCTAACCCCTGCAACACTGAGGTTTTACAGACAGCTGAGAAATGGTGAAATTACATGTATACACGTGTGTCTGTGCACAAAAGTTGGCAATGTCTGTAATGCAATAATTTGCAGCTGTCAAATAGTTAATACAGACTCAGCTTGCAGACTCATAAATTTTAGTTTAACATGCAATTCTGCTCCGACAAGTGTCTATATAAAAATAGCACCTTCCTACTGAAACGATCTGCTATCTATGTGTAATCACATGCAAATCTGATTAATTGGCTGACTAAATTGAGGGGAACAGTTTTGAAAAATGGGTGCCTAAAGTTAGGTACATACTATTTAGGTACCTAAATATGCAGTAAGATTTTAAGTGGTACTTAAGTCTTGTCACTTCAAGCTGCCCTTGGAGTAGCTTTTAAAATGAGATTACCTATGTGGAGCCCTGAAGCGCAGAATTAGATAAGTGGGTTTGAAAATATTGTCCTCATTTTTATTCCTTATTATCTCTGTTGAAGCTGGAAATACGCAGCCTCTCCGGGAGTGGGCGAGCAGAATTCTTTTTCGTTCCTTTTGCAATTGTACAAGCCAAAAAGATGACAACTTAACTTCTAGATCCCAGCGTGAGTTTGTAGACCTGGTAGTTGGAAAAACAAACCAAACATCTTTTTCACTTGTAAACTGACTACATTTGATCTGGAAATCATTGAGATGCAATAAACATGAACTCCATGATCCTATTTTTATTGAGTCAGTTTTCCGAGTAGAACCACACTTAACAAAACAATCATTATAATTGAATAGCAGTGCTTGTGAAAAGGGCTGGATTGAAAACACTGATGACAGAAGCCTTCTGTTTATCCCTGGAACAGCAGTGACAGTGGTAGCGTAAGCTACAACACAGTGTTCTTCAAACAATTGACACCCAAGGCACTAACTGGTGTTACAGCTTCAAGTGCCGGGGACCCGTTTCCTAGCAGAGGTGGATGCTCCTGAGCAAGAGGTAGTGTAAGTAGTTGTATAGCCACGTTGCTGGGCAGGTAGCGGTGACTTAAGACACCTTACACGACTGGCACTTTTGTAGCTACACTATTGCAAAACAATTTTTGGAAGCAAAGGGAGGAGGTAGCTAGGTTGCTATTGCTTATTTGCTCTCCACACACAAGCTCTCTGCTGTTTTGTCAATTGTAAAGCTTGGATTTTTTCCCCCCTATCTTTTTATGCTGACATCTGTCCATTGGACATCAAAGTGCACCCTTTCAAAGCCATGAGGTCATATGACTTACTGAACACTTAGTGATGATCTATACAAATGCAGGCAGACTCGCTCCTGGAGAAGGCATTCTTCTGTCACGATGCGTTAAAACAGCTCTTTGTATTTGGGCAATAACAAAGATTCATTTGAAAGTATTAGCTATCATCAGGGCTTGACCTCTGTGGAAAGTATTCTTTAGTGAGGGCTTTAAAGTGGATTTGGAAAAATAATTATTCTTGTCCTCGGGTAGAATCTGGGCAATTTATGTGCTCAGCTGACTTGCCATTTTGGCTTCAATGGATATTTATTCCCATAATGTAGGATTTCTGTGCATGGTCGTGTTGCAGTGGCTGAAGATGATGGTAATGAGCAGATTAGATACGTGCAGACAGAGATACTGCTCAGGGTGACACATCCTTAATTGTCAGTAGTCTTATAGCAGGCAGTGTGCTCAGTACTGTAGCTCTTCAGTGCAGGGGAAGAAGAGACTATTTATCTCTTTGTTTTTCTCTGTGTGTGTGAATTCACAAAACGTTTCCAAAGAGACATTTCATGGCCATGAAAAGATTGATTGTCTGTATCATTTAAGCCAATATACAACTCGGAAAATTGAATTTTGTACTTCTCCTGCACGGTAACTTTCTTTCCGTAATATTTCAATATGAATTTTTTTATTCACAAGCATGTCATTATTGTTTTATCCTGCAGCTTTCATTAGTAGTCACTGTCATGTATCTCAGCTTTCTGGAGTTAATGTACACCTTGCTATAAATGGATATTGCAACATTTGATACGGCTTCTCAGGGAGGTGATAGAGAGTGTAGATGTATTTCCACAGGCTGCTATTTCATCACATCACAAAATTTAAGTAGACATTACCAAGAGGATATTTTTCTGGCCCTCTCAGTCCCATGTAATATCCCTGAACCCTGCTGGTAGGCACTGGGCCAAATCCTGGAATGGGATCCACTGGATGAGGCATAAAACAGAGAACTGTGGACTCATGAACATTTCCATGGTATGTTCCTCAGCAACAAGAGTTCTGACTGAAAAGTCCTGGCTACTTTTCCAGAGCAGGTTTATAAATATCAGGTTTAGAAAAGGTTATTATAAATGTCCTACCTCAAATCTTCAGCCATGACACCTGTACTCTGCCATCAGTCAGCTGCCATGAAATATGGGAAATGCCATTATGTGTTTGGTTGTCTCCAAACATATCTGGCTCTGACCATTTTAGGCACTTTTGGTTAGAAACTGCTATGTGTTTGTGCAGCCCTGTCCCAGTGCTGCTGACTGGATCCCATAACAAAGCTGCAGGCAGGGCAGGACGCAGACATGAGATGGATTGTGAGGGGCATCAGCACAACTACTGTTTCCCATGACTGACACACGCATGTTACACCAGCTGGTGGTGGCAGAGGGGTGGAAACAGACCTTCTTAATGTGCACCTGCTAATATAAATTAATTATTATAGTAATGAAGCCAAAGCGTGATGAATCTGTTCACTCCAGCCCGTCTTTCATTCTGTCTTTTCTTTGGAAGCAGGCAGAAAAATAACAGTGCATTTCTTTCTTTTCCTTTGTGCAGTTAATTTGCCATTTTTGTTTTGTCATCACTCCTAATGTTTCATTGACTTCTGACTGTGACTTGTTATTTATTCAAAGCCATATTAGCATGGTGGCGCCTAAGAGTTATTGAACAACTAACATGATGGACAAGTCGTTCCAGCAACAGAGCTGGAGTTTGAAGGAAAGAGGCATGGAAACCCCAGGCTGAATTGTAGGCTGGAAATGTGGACACGGTCTGTCCTTTCATCAGCAAAGCTAGAACAAAAATATGCGAAGGTGCATGTGGTTGCATGTTTGTGTTGGAGAGCAGGGATGCCTCGCATGAGATGTGTATGCAGGATGTATTCCTGACTGGGGAAAAATATAAAAATGGGTTATTATAGCTGCTGTAGCTGGAGGAGTGAAATCTTACCTGCAGTAGGAGATGTGGGGGAAAGGAGAAGCTGTGTTTTCCCCTCATCTCTAATTTACTGAAGGTAATAAATGTCCTTTTGTTGATTTAACTGGGCCTAGATTGGGGTCTGCTCCTCGATATTGTACTCAAATGAGGCTCAGCAGCTGCCTGTAGCAAGATCCTGGTAAGACACCACAGGCTGCAATAGGTCATCTGTGATCAATGTATAATTTCACTATCTTTAGGAGACCTTTCTAATGAACTTTGTGGGCTATTACTGACATTTGCATGTGACAGTTTCCTCCTGCCTGGAATTGCTGTTTTTTGCAGAGCATGCTGTTCAGTGAAACTGAAATCTGGGAAACCACCAACCAGTAAAATCCCTTCAGAAGAAGGGAAGACATGCGTGGAAAAAGGATTTTACAATGCAATCTGTGAAATTTAAAAAATCATTGCCAATATATTGCAATTCTGTCACCTCTGTTGAAAGAAAAAAATAAAGAGACAAGGTCAGGTCTGTGGCTTTTGCATTTGCAACCTGGCAGTGGTCTGGAAAGAGGGGCCCCAAACTATTTCCCTGTGTTTTAGGGATGACTTGGATGGTCATTTGACTCCAGCTGTCGGGGATCTATAGAGCAGCAGCTTGCACCCTCTGGAGATCAGTCAGATCTCATTAACCTGTAGCCAGTTATTTGTGCAGCTCTGAGCTCTCCCTTAGTGAGAAGAAGCCAATTTACTGAGTTTAGGTGATAATCTTGTTAGATATATTTTAGCCCCTTCCATAAAGGAAAGTGCATTTGGGATGAAGAACATATTTCTGGTAATGCTGGCGTCCAGTCTCACAGTCTAATGGGATATGTAAGATGAGATTAAATGCATATCCTCTGTCTTTGAAGGCTGCCCAGTGGCTTTGTGTAACTCTACCTTCTGGTGAGTATCATTTCAGCAAATTTAAGGACTGCTTGTCCAGGAAGAGATCCAGACAGCTAGTGAAGTTTTAATCCCAGTCATCTCTTTATATGTGTCCTTGGCTGGAATAAACTAAAGGAAAGCTGCATTTTCAACCCATTGGTGATCCTTTTCTATTCAACATTACAATAACATTGCAGGTTTTTACCACAAAAATGTCAAGCTTCTTACAGCAGTAAGTCTTAAGGCTATAAACATTTATACTAGCGTGCTAAAGAGATTTGGGCATAAGGGGGCCGTACTGGCATTGGGGAGAGGCTGAAAATATGAGAAAGTTAACATTAGATTAAACAGAGGCAGGCAGTAATTTAATTGGCATTTATATATTGAGAGAAGAAAAAATAGTAAGTTTTAAAAAAGTGCACTAGGAAGCTCTTGGAAATCAGGGAGGTAATTTGCTTTCCAAAATGGTTCAGAGCATCTCATGTTAGCTAATTAACAAAACAGCAGGTTTGTGAATTTAACAGCAGCAGGGTTAGGACTCGGTGGGCTCGGTTCTTGTCCATGTGTTTGTTGGGGTCTGTTCAGCCCCCTCGGTGCTTTCGCTCTGCTCTTTGGCATCTGGGGCAGCCCAGCCTCTTTCAGGGGGCAGAGTTACAAGTGGCTGCGCTCTGCGATAGGAACCAGATGAGGATGAAAGGGGCAGGTGGAGAGGCAGGAGATTACGCATTGACTGGCATGACTCAGCCATCCATAAAATGATTTTCATTAATGTTTAATGTGTGTCAAAAATGTCAGCATCCGTAAGAGAGGCAGATAAATTATTTAGTTCTGTCAGTGTCTTGCCTTCCCCCTCCCGCTGATGTATGTAAAATGTTTGCCCTGCTTTTGTTTAGATTTAGGATGTTGTTGGGGAAGTTAAACTGATTGCTGTTACACCCAGGGCATTTCCTTGTGAGACCCTCGGAGGAGCTGCTGCCGCCGCTGCTTTACAGTTCGGTGCTCTGTGAGAGAGGTCTGGGCAATCTGAAGTCAACTGCAAGTGGGTTATGCACAGTCTCTGTCGGTGGGCTGGGATGGATTTTAGATTGGTTTGCAGAGAAGAGTGGATCCTGGGAAACTGAAATAAGGACGGAAGAGTGGGATGTGAAGGGAGGTCCTACTCTCCAGGTAAGGGCTGCGGGGAGCTGTTGTTGGAGCAGCCCAGCATCACAGCGAAACCCCTGAGCCTTCCCTGTGCCCCTATGGGGATGTGCTGCCTTCTGCTGTTCTTGCTGCCTTGGTTTTGCTGGTTTTGTCTGGGGGTGCATCACCCAGAGACCTGCGACTGCCTAGTCTGGATGAACTGTGTCCCATCCAGGGGTGGGGACAGCCTCTGCCATCCTGGCAGGGATTTGGCTGCTCTCCCACGTACCCCTCTGCAGGGACGGTTTCTACTTGCCTGCCCCATTTCAAGAGCTTTATCCCTAACCGGGGAATTCATGCATGGGAAGGGAAAACTCCCCTTGGAGTTACAGGTTTGGGTTTTCATTTTGTTAATTTTTTTAAAAATCAGCTTCACAGGATGACACATTAGCTGCAAGCTGAAATCATAGGCCCTAGCAGAAAGAAAGAAAGAGGGACCGAAGGGGATGAGCCAAGGAAGAAAGATATCTGATCAGACGGGATTTGAGGTGAGGTGAGACAGAGGGAAATGTAAGCCTAATTAATAGTGAGGCAGTAGTTTGTGAATGTTGGATGAAACACAATCAAGAATGACTAATTTAAAACCTACTGTGACACTTGCACTAGACACAACCATCCTTCCTGGGCAGGGATCTTTCTGAAGGCAATGGGAACTTTGTCCGCCTGGGTATCTGTTCAGACGGGGCACATTGAACCCTGTCAGAAAAATTATGAAGAGAATTCTGCAATAAAAGAGAAAATGTATAGATTGTTTTTAAACACGGGGGCAAATGCAATTGCTTTGTTTGTTTGGGATTTTTTTTTCTTTTTTAGGGAAGTCACAGGCCTTGGGACAAGGATCTCAATTGGCTTCTAATTAAAGTTGCTTTCTTACTGTCTGGCATGAAATCCCCCTGAGAGGCAGATGTTTGCAAAGCACACTTGAGGCACTGGCATATGGTTCCTTTGTAAGGCTGGCGTTTCAGCAAAGTGCCTCCTGAATGTTGTACATAATTAGATATTTTATTTTATTTTTTTTGTCCCGGAGAAGTTACTGGCGGCTGGGGACCTCCAGGATCCGAGAGGGCGGCTTTCTGAGAGATGGATGGGAAGCCCTAAGCACGTCACTGACACGTGACAGGTGCTGGCAGATGCCCTGCTGCAGCTTTTTGGAAAAAGCCTGTCTATTAAACCAATGCCAGTTAAAGGAAATTATTCTAACCTACAGAATTTAATAGAGAAAGGGACCCTGGGTACCCAGCTCTGCAACTTCACAGAGGACTTGCATCTTTCCTACAGGAATGCATCAGTGGGTCTAAACTTTTTACAGGTTTATATAATTCTGAGGAATGTTTCCATAAGGAATCCAATTGGAATTGAGAGTGGAGCGAAATGAAAAGAAAATATTCATGCACACTAGGCTTGGGTAGAAACTATGGCCATGCTTAAAATGTGATGTCAGATTACAAATGGCCCATAGCTTTTTATTAACACCATAAAAGACATCTGGGTGGTCACCGATGTGTAGTGCAATCTACAGCAAGACACTTAATGACTAAAAGCTCAAGGTGCTGAATACACTCATTTCCCTCTGGGACAGTACATCCATCCCTTGCACACTCAGAAATAAAACACAGGATTTTGTGTCAGATGACCTAATTTTTCCGACTCTCTTAATGTCTCTCTTTCCTGCCCAAAAAGTGCTTTCTGTGGTCACAAGAGCAAGTCTTTTCCTAATGTTGGCGCTTCATTTTTGCCTATCTATAAAAGTACACTGCAACAGTTCCCTGCCTCGGAAAGGTTTTCTGAGACAAAATTAATTCATGTTTGTAAGGTGCTTTTGTGGTCTGTGGACCTGACTGTGCTTTACTAATGGGGGCAGTCATTATTTCCCTTCTGTAGAAAGGAAAACCAAGATCTAGTGCAGTTAAAACAGCTTGTTCAGGATCACAAAGCAATTTCAGAGCAGAACCACAAATAGAGCCAAGTCTTTTGACTAGCAGTCAGATGTGCTATCCACGGGGCTACTTGTAATGTCTAATTATTTCTCTAAGGGTAGGAATTGAAAGATCTCAGTCTGATTCTAAAGTCCTGATGAAAATAAAAAGGAAATGCGTAGAAGATTGACTCACAGTCATTGCATTCTCTTAGCATCTCTATTAGTGTATGTTTAAAATGAAATGAATAAAATCCCCCATGGATGGAGACGATGCAGAGCCTTCGCCACAGATTGTGCATTAATTCAGTATCCTTCTGATGCTTTGAATGGTTTTGTGCCATGTATGAAAAGGTGAAGCCTGGCTGTTGGCTTAGGAGGGATGCACAGGGTGCGATGTTTTAGGCTTCAGATGCTGAACACAGCTTATTAAAGGCCACATGTGCACAGAGGCTAATGAATTTGCATGCTTGCTGCAAGCGGCTGTATCTTTCTTGAAGCCTTGCCTATTCTTTGGCGTGTTTTCAAGCTGGGGCTACTGTTTGAATGTGTGGACATTCAAAGGCTGTGCTGGGAGGCTCGATGCTGCCAAGTACCTCGTGGAAAGAATAACAATCTCAGCAATTAGCAAGCTCCCCCAAAACCCAGCCCTGCCTCTCTGGGTGTTACAGGCAAGGGAGGGAAGGGGGCTGTGCTGGCAGTGGCTGTCCCTTTGCAGGGATTCATGCAGGGGGAAATCAGAGGGACCGACCTGTCGGTGCAGAGGGGGCAGAAAGGCAGCTGGACCTCTGACAAGCACTGGCAAAACTTGGAAGCAGAGGCGGTCTGTAGTATTGCCACCCAATGGCTGTGACCAGAAGGATGTTCCAGTGAGCGGTAGTGGTGTATAATTAATAAAAGGAAGGACAGAATAAGGAAACAGAGAGAAAATAATATTAGTCTTGGACTGAGCCTAAGTATTACATATAAAAACAACATTCATCTTTTCATTTTAGAATAAATGCAGCAATGTTATAACTTTTGTCTCAGCTGGGATAAAGTGCTTGGATTGTGGTGCAGGGGGATCAGTCTTATGTGCAGACCATCTATTTGGTGTCCATGGTTCTTGCAGCTTTTGAGGCTATGGTGTGGGTCTGTGTGTAGTTCTGCATGCTAGGTCTGCTGGCATAAAACCACTTACTCTATGCAAGACTAACAGGAATACTAGATATCGGATTCACAGCAGATTTATGGTTGGATCCTCTATGAGGTACCTATAACCCACTTTGCATACCTGTATGTCTAAATCCTGTGTTTATATACACTTACATGTACAGAAATAAGTGGACTTCAACCACAAGCTTAAATGCTGTGTGGGTCTTCAATTATACAGCAGGAAAGCCATCACAAGTCTACAAAGGTCCCAGGGATTATTTACATTTCCACTGCAGAGCTGAAAGCAAGCTCTAGCCCCTGCTCTGCATGGGGTGAGAAATACAGCCAATGCCAGCTCTGCTTCCACGGAAAATATCAGCAATGTCTGACCAGCTTTTGCTGGTCTCCCTACATGAGTGTTGGATGCTGTGGCCATATTTACTGCTCAGGATGTTGGATGCAGACAGTCTGTTTACTGCACTTGTTCGTTTAGTAAGGGCGGATGTGTCAGGCGCACCGGGTGAGAAGATCTTGCTTGACAAAGTGAACCAACGATGGAGGGGGCCAGCCGCCATCCTTGCCCCAGGACTATGGTGCTAGTCCAACCTGCCTTTCACCTTGTCCCTGCCACAATCTGACCTGCAGTCCTAGGACTATAAATGCTTCCTGTGAGGCCAGGTATTACTTTTTATTGGTTATTAAGGAGAATAATAACCTTTGTTAGTGAAGTATATAGCTCTGGGTTAATCTTCAATAATAGTTGGTAATGATATTTACAGATTAATTTTGTATTTTTTGTGGCTGTTGCTGCATTTAGATTAAATTCAATTCAATCCTTCCTTCCTTCCTCTGCTCTTCTGCTGCCTGCAGCGGGGAAGCGTGGCAGGAGAGCCTTGCAGGCTCCCGGGGGGCTCAGGGCACTAAAATGTCCTTTCTTTGCACTAGGGATCAAGCTGTTGTCCGCAGAGGAGTGATCAGCAGATGCAGAGTGTCCAGCCCTATTTATCTCTGCCAGATGGTGCTAAAATACTAGTCTGGAGCACATGTTGCTTCTATTCAACCAAATGCTTGTGCCATGCTGTGGCCTCTCTGCCTCTGAACCAATGAGCCTCAGCCAGCAAAATCCCAGCGGCAAAGGCCCCGTCATCCCTCGGCTAAGCCCCTCTCCATGGCTTGTAGAAAATCAGAGAAATCAAACGAGGAAGGCTCACAGCCCTGTGAGGGAAGACAATAGCGTGCAGGGAAGGGAGGAAGGGGTTAAAAAGGGTTTAGCACACACACAAAGTAAATATTTGAGGCAAAATCACAGCAAGAAAGAATAATGGAGAGAGAAGGGCAGGAGGAGGAAGCAAGAAGTGTAAAGAGAAGAAAAAGGAGGATTATATTCTGCCAGAAAACAAAGGGATGGTTGTATGAGAAAAGCATTGGCGAAGCATTGGGGAAATGAGGGTTCAGCTCTGCACAAACTTTCTGTCTGACACTGGACAAGTCAATCTCTCTGTGTCTCAGCCTGCAAAGGCTACAATGGGAATAATAATGTCTCCTTTGTTCTGCCTCTCTCTGCTCACATCAGACATCCCTTCTGTTTGTATGTTGTAGAAGGCCAAGATGCTACCTTATTGCAAACAAACATAAAATCCACTGAGACTTTGAGGGGGGAAAAAAAAAGAGGTAGGAAGGCAAATAAAGAGGTAGGAAGGCAAATAGGCTATGATAAACCTAGGAGAGAAGTGCTCCAAAAACCAGGGGTGGGGGAAGAAATATAGGAGAGGCCTTTACTGAGGGAAGAAGAAAGAAACAATATGGACCAGATTAATCCTAGTGTTGCCTCCTGGACTCCAGTAGAGTTCCTCGAGGGATGGGTTTAGCCCAAGGAGTTCAGTTTTGTTTGGTTAAAGAAACTTCATGCCAAAGTTTTTAAATAGTCAAATCTGTTCTGAGAACTATGAGAATGTGGGCTGCCTTTCCTCAAACATTGCATGGGACTTGGGATGAACAACTCCCGCTGAAGGCATCAGGAGCCAAGTGATTAAGCCCCATGCAGTGCTCTGACAGGAGGCCGCCTTCTTGCCTACGCGTACTTTTTTTTAAGTATAGAAAGTATTTCCATATTTCCAGCAGCTGATCTTTATTTGAAGCCAAGAGCTGCATTTTTCAGATTAGAATTGAAGCTTTTCTAGGAAAAGCCACTCTGGAGCAGACCATTGGTCCATCTAGCCCAAGACAGTGTCTCCAACAGAGGCCCTGCACTCTGCTTAGAGAAAGAAATCTTAAAGCCTGCGGGGCTCTCTCCAGGGATAATTTATATTTCACTCCAAGAGTTAGAGTTTGGCTTTCACGCCAAAGTTTGTAGGCTTATATTCCTTCCAAAACTCTTGCTTATTTTATAATCTTCACAGTTCCCTGGAGACGTTTGTTGTTTGCAGATCTATATCCCATTTGGGAAGCCCCCTGAGCTGCTGACCTCCACGTCCTGCGGCAGCAAGTTCCTCCAGCCAGCTGGGGCATTTGTGCAGGGAAAAAATAATTTTCTTTTCTCAATTTCAGGTTTGCTGCATTTAATGTGGAAGCATGCCTTAAGCTTCCCATCTCGCCCAGCTGACTTCTCATTGCAGCATCTCACCTAAGACTGTGAGCTGCTTCTGCCGCACCGGGAATCCCTGCTAGGAGACGGGCTGTGCACGTGCGATGCTGCTCTGCCCTGAAACGTGACTCAGCCATGCTGAGGATCCACTTCTTTAATTTTTCAGTGCTTCCAAGTTTACAAGAATACATTATTCTGTCAGCTGCTCCTGCAGGTGTGGTGTTTTCTTCTTGTGTCGTTGGAGTAATAAAAGTTTGTGGATAGTCATAGTGTCTGCGCTATGTGGATAGCACACTAAGCCAGGACGTGGTAGAGGTGTGAGGGGCTGCAGGGTGACTGGGACATGGCACTGTGCTCCCTGTGCCTCTCTTTTGGAAGAGGTGATTGCAATGCTCAAGCTTCTTTGCAGACCGTGGGGAGACTTGCTGGTAGAAGGGTGAGAGGGGCACTGTTGTGTAGGCCCATGCTCATGATAATGGTGAACCAGCAAACCAGTGGGCAGGATGGCTCACTGTTCAGCCTGCCCTTCCTTCACCTGTCTGTCCTTCTCTGTCCTTCTGCCACAGAAGGGCTCGGGTCTAACAGGGATAGGAGAGAAGTGTAGGACAGGCTACAAAGTACAGCCTTCGTCATCGTCTAGTAACGAACTGGCTAGATGGTTGTATACCCGGGGCTCTGCAGCAGAAATTAGATGGTGCTATGCAGACATGTCTTCAGATCCAGCACGCAAACAAAACAAATGTATTAGAAACAGCTGGGGAATAGGATGAAAATGAGCATTATTAGGGGTATGCTTATAATAACTTATGAACTGGGGAATGCATCATTGCTGCCCTGGGTGCTCCTGGAGACATATTTGCTGTTGCTTTTGGAGCCCTTGTTACTGCATTGGTTTTCCCATTTATGCATCCCTTCCCTCAGCCCTCGCTGGAAAACCTGACAGCAGGCTCTGAGATGTAGCTGCTAACATGAGGATTTTGTCAGGAGCTGGAGTGACCTCTGAAAGCAGAGGCAATGGCCTCGGCCTCATTTGTGGGTCATGAGCTGCCACTTGGGTGATCACATACATCACCCAGAGCAAGGGCATTGCTTTAGTCACTGATCTACCTTCAGGGGTTTCTTCCCTCATCCCAAGGGAAGTCTTGCAGCTCTTGGGAGTTTTTGTCGATTCCTTGGCTGTAGGAGAGCTCACAGTTTTCTAATTCGTTTATCATTTTGAAGCGTGACTGACCTGTCCTGGGGAATAGTGAGAAAGGTGAAAACACCTGCTGGCAGCACTGTCCCTATTTGTGTCTTTTCTTGTCTCTCCTGTGCACAGTCAGGACATGGGGGCTGCTAACAGTGAGCCCCTTGCCTGCAGCCTGCCCTGCTGCAGTTCAGGAGCTGACCATCTTTAAAAGTCATATATTTTTCTCCTGGTCTCCATGCGTATTACTTCTGTGAGAAGCAGTCCCTCCTGTGGGAAGGTATTTTAAATTGTCCTTCAGCCCTCAGTATGGTAAGCTCTTGCTAAGAAGTTCTTAATGTGTGTTCTACATGTATGAATACTGCACCCACTGACTTTTTTGGGTAATATTCACTAAGACTTCAGTTGTATAATGTCTACTGCACAGTTAAGTGCCTAAGAATTGATTTTGCTGTTTCCCTGACAAATTTAACAAATATTGGCCAAAACTCAACTTGCACTGACACTGCTGATCTTGCAGCTGGAGAAATTTGGCCCAGTACTCCGGTGTCCTCAAGCCATTGTGATGTGTCTACCACATTGGCTGTTCTTGTTTGCTTCACGGTTGGATGAGATACGTATATACAAAGCTGCTTAAATTCCAAACATGGCCTGTGGCTGAACGGTTCCT
Source organism: Numenius arquata (assembly GCF_964106895.1). Lineage (NCBI taxonomy): Eukaryota > Metazoa > Chordata > Aves > Charadriiformes > Scolopacidae > Numenius > Numenius arquata. Next base: position 11,954,696 of record NC_133578.1, on the reverse strand, counting down.
ACCTTTGATGTGAGCTAACAACAGCCTGGGATCTGAGACGTTATTCTCAGGATAAATTAATAGCAAAGCCTTGAGTATTTAACACCGAGTGCATGAAGTCCTGCTTACTCGAACACAGAAAGAGTTCGGCAACAAGGGCTAGTTTCCCTGGTCCCAAAACACTTTACTGACACAAAGCACTCTTTAGGAGTCTCTCAGGACCGTGCTCCAGTGCATGTTCAAATTGCAGTTGCATTGGTCTTGGCCTTGCATTGAATTGCCTCACTCCTTTGTGTGCAGATTTTCACGAGCGTAGGCTCAGCTGGTGAGCTTGTTCGTCTTCTGGAGCTGAGTGTCACAGAGGTGACACCTGAGAGCATGTGGGGACACAGAGAGATAGTAGTAACCATTGGTCACCGGTGAGGGATGTATTTGCATGTACGAGACAGTCTTGTTGCACAAGCTGACTGTGAATGGCAAATGCTACCCCATTAACAGTACCTCAACCGTGATAATACTACTACTACTTGTAGGTACACAGGTTCAGCTGCAAGTGAAAATGGCTGTTATGGTCTTCATCCTGTTTGTTCCATGTGTCTGGGTCGAACCACTGTACCTGTTTAGGCTGCATGATGCAAGAAATAGATCACAATTTATGGGGAGAACTTTTGTCCCCATTCCCACTTTTGGACCCAGATGGTCAGGTGTCATCTGCTGTGTTCAGCAAGGAAGGTGTGATGGCTGGAGCAATGTTGCCCTGTTTCTAGCTGGTCAAGAAAGCTGCTGAGTGAGAAGACTTTCTTGCTCCGGTACCATCTCAGAAGAATGGTGGTTGCTGCCTGCCTGTGAAAGGCAGAAAGTAAAAATACAGGGTTTCAAATGTGTTGTACTCTTTGATGAGCTGCAATAGGATTAAGGCCATATTGAAGATCACTCATGATGGATATTCACTACCCAGTGATGGATGAGTTATTTTTCAGAGCAACGGCAAAGATGTCCTTCAAACCCACCTTTTGTTTTGTAATAGCGCTGATGGAATAGTGGTGTCTGGCCTGCTGCGGGGTGATCTGTTACTGCTGGTCTTTTGCAAAACAGAAAGATGCTGCTGGTGGCTGAAACCATCAGCAATTCTTTTCCTAAGGCTTCTAGGAGAGTAAAAACCTGGGATTTTTTGGTGAACTTTCAGGAGACATAAAATAATTTGGCACTGCAGGGAAGGCAAATGGCCTGTGCAGGTATGTTTAATATGTAATCAAACAGCACAAATACATGAGGATGCGCTGTGGCTTTGAACCACTCCTTACCCAGGGAAAACTTTGGCTGGCTTGTAAGCAGCGTGTCCTCCCTCTGAGCACAGTCCCCACCTTGAGCCATTCCATCTCCAGCTGTGCTGTGTAGAGCAGAGAGGGGAAAAGGGGAAAAGACTTTTTAAAGCCAGCCTCTGTGCAAATCTGTCTCACTGGCTGATGCTAAATAGCTGTGTATGTGCTGTAATGTTCCCTGCAATTTTGACTGGACTGTGTTCAAAACGGTGACGGGAGAAGGCTCCTGGCGTGGTGTGCAAGCTGGGCATCTCCCATGCTTGATAGTGTGGTCTGTGAAAAAGGCAGTGGGGATAGATCTGGTTGGTTGGTGGGAAATTTGTTAACCTTTCAGAACTTCTGAAGGATAAAGTGATGAGCTGATTCTCTGTGTTTTATTTTTACAAACACCTCTATTGATGCGAATGCTGTTTGTGTATCAGCCATCAGGGTCTGTTTCTTGGTGCTTTTATGTAATTTATAGACTTTCTCCAGTCTGATTTTGAGAAACATGGTGTGTCTGTGAAGATGGGAGCAAGGACATACTCTCTTCTAATGTGGCTTTCCTGTTTACCTCTGTTTTGCAGGTTCTTTTCGAAATGATGGTTTAAAAGCTGCTGATGTCCTTCCTATACTGAAGGAGAAAGTGGCCTTCGTGTCAGGTGAGCACATCTTTTCTGAATCCCTGCAGCCCAGCATGAACACTGCCTGCAGAATCCTGGTCATTATGGTGCTGCAGAGTCGTGAGGGACCAGTTTCATGTTTGGAATTGGTAGTACTTAAGTTAGCTCTTCTGCTAAGAAAAGGGATGTATGTGGAACAGGGCTATCCAACTCTGAGTGTTGGAAACCGGCCCCTGTTGATTTTCTTCATATTCTGAGAAACAGGTAAAAGGGCAGCACAGGTGGGATGAAATGCAGCTTCTCATCTCCAGCCCAGACCTGTGCTGTCTCAGCATTTAGAATGGTTCAGGGATCCTGCTTTGGGTTCAAGGTCAGTGAATAGAATTAATTCCTATTTGTAGGAAGCACTCAGACCCGTAAATCACTGGTGTTTCATTTGCAATACCAATCAACTTGCAGTTAAAAGTACCATTGATGCTGCATTTACATAATAACTCAGATGCTCAAAGATCTCCTGCCATCCTGTACAAGGATTTACAGCCTTCATTCAGGAGACAAATCTCAAGGACCTGGGGGTGGACGAGGACTAGACAATATGGAAAAGGCTTTGAGAATGGCTTGGATGATATTGTTTCTGGCATGAATTACAACTTGTCAGGGAGAGGGGGAAGAGAGAGTCTGAAGTGATCACAATCTTGCATGAAGTCACTCAAACTGGCAGCATAAAAGCAGGGTATTTCCAGTGCCAGTGTTTCTGATAATTGCAAACCATTTAGGCTGCTTTTGGTGATCTTCCCTCTTGCAATGAGAAAACCTGCATCAAAAATAGCCATCCCCTTTGTCTGCAGTGTTAGCTTTTGTTTCCTTCATCTCCTTAGTATTGCTGACTGCAGAGGGGAGGGGAGTAGCAGCCAGGCTGTTGGGGGCCTGGACTCTTCCTCCATGGCTGTTCCCCTGGGTGCTGGAGCGGGGCCCATGAGGATGGGGCTTGTCACCCTGCTGAGCCATGGAGATGCCTGGCCAGGCAGGAAAAGCTTTTGCCTTGACAATGGCTGGTGTGAGGTGTTATCCTACGCAGCAACAGTTAAATGGTCCAGGAATCATGAGTCCAGGAGTGACTTGGGCAAACTATTTGTGGCTCTTTATGTCCTAAACTTTCTGACCAATGACATGAAAATCCAGGATTTTGAGGGAAGTTTGTGAGACACACCAAAAGCCTCGTGTGAAAACCCAAGACTATCACAACAGTGATCGCATGCAGGACTGCTTGACCTTGCACTGGTGTCTCATTCTGAATGTCCTGGGAAGTTTTACATGGTTGTTGACTTTCACTGCTCCGAAGAGGGGAACATAACCATAAAAACACAGCGTACCTGCAGACTTGTTCGTGACACAAAGCTGAACTGGGCGCTCTGGGCAAGCGAAAGGGAAGAATTTATGCAGGGACTGTACTGGAATTTAGTTCTTGGCTGCTGCTGTTGGTTCGCATGGAAATGACTTCAGGATCATTTGGTAATTCATGGAATATTTAATAATGACAACCTGTCTGGATCGTTTATATAGCCCCTTCCACTGACGGTGCCTGCGTTTAGCGCTGAGCCAGAGGGTCTCGCACCAAATCATCAGCTCATTAGATGCTGTCCCAGGCCAAGCTTGCCTTGTGGGGGGGCATTAAACAAGCAGCGCCAACACGATCCCCCAGGGTTTCTCATCATGATCCACTGCAGGCAAGGGACAGCTCGCTCCTCGTAGACTCACCAGCCTCCAGACTTGTATCTGCTCGAAATGTGTCTGTTCCTGACACAGCTAGCGAGATAGCAGTCCTAGGATTTACACCTCCTCTCCATGGTGTCCAAACACAATGACTCTGGGCAGCAATTGTCAGGGGCCTTTGCAGATAGAATGCTGTGAGCTGCTAGTGTCTTGTTGCAATAGCCCCAGCATCACCCTCCAGCCCAGAGTTTAAGTACTGCCCAGTCTTACCCTGTGTAAAGCAGGTTAAGAAAAGGGTTTGAGCACTTCAACTGATGGCTACATTCTTTTTAATTAAAATGGAATAACTTCCCAGAGTATCCTTTTAGCACAGAAGTGAAAATGTTTGCCAAAATAGAAAAATCAAATAGCTGGACTTTGCAAGATTAAAAAACCCCCTTGTTCTGTAGTTAGTACAGACTCTGGGAGCACATTGCGTTTGTAATCTGGCTTCCTTAAGGAAAAGGAGAGTTTTATTGAGTCTTCTTCAGAGTTTTATACTACAGTTAATTTTAACGATAACAGTACAGTAAAGTTGTCAAGGGGGTTCTCCTTACACCAGCAGAATTTATCAGCACACACACAAAAAAATCTCATCTGAACATCTCAGTTACATAGTTTCTTACTCTTCTCATCTGACGTGGCTCACCAGCTTATTTTTCAGTCTGTGATTCCACAGGAAAGCTGCAGAGAACAAACTCCTTCAGGCAGGGGCTAGACCATCCTTTGTGTCTCAGCGGGATGGATGCTCCGCACCTGGACCGTACAGTGGAGCAGGGCAGAACAGGCAGGGAAGTGACACCGGCTGCCGCCCGCTCCAGAGCAGGCACAATAGGGCCTGCCTGCACAGCCATGGAATCTCAGAGGAACACTCAAGCTTTCAGAAGTGCACTTAATTTCAGAGTTGAAATACAGCTCTAACTAGCTGGGCATGGATTCATCCAGCCTAAATGCCGTCTGGGGCTCTGTGCCTGGCGCTTCCCCTCAGTTGGCTCAGCCAGCAGCGAGCAGCAGGCGCAGGGCTCTGCATCCGCATCCCTGCGCCGCGGGAGAGTTGAGGGGCGGATAATGTTGGGATTTTTTTCCTGGAACTGGTTCTTGATTTCTTCCAGTGATCTCATGTATGAGCTAGACTGAACCCGAGCAAAGTTCATGTGTATGTGTGTCTAAACAGCACCTGAAAATCCCATTCTGGCACTCATAAGCAGAGAGATGGCCTGAGCAGTTGGCAGCACGGTGCATCCCGGCCGTCACCGTCTGATTGCTTCCATCGCCGACCTCGTGAAGCAGATTAAGCAGGGGGTTGGCGGGGGGGGAGACTTTGGCTGCCTGCTTGTTGCCTAAACCCTAATACAATCTTGGCTTTGCCTGGGTGGTTCACTGTGTTGCTTCCAGCAGCGGAATGGCTTTGGGAGCCATTAGGGAGCAAGCTACAGGCCAGAGACTGATTTTTGTATTTTGAGAAGGAGATGAGCGCAGAGGAGAGGAAATAAAACAGGTTGTAGATTATTTTAGGTGTTTTTTTTCAATGAGAGGTGGTGAAATATTTTGGAAGCTGGGCTTATAGTCTTTCCTAGGAAACACAGATGCTGTTTTAGAAGGTGGTTTAACTTAGGATGTTGTTCAGCTGCTTGATTATGTTTATAGGAGATTTTCTATTGATCAGTGCAATACAGGAGGAAGTGTATGAGGCTCTCAGAAGAGGGAGGTGAGCGTGTTAGTCTGTTCCCTTCCCGCGCATGGAGATTTTCATACACTTAGGCTATGAAAAGCTTGTTAGTTGACTAATGCTGTAGGTCTCACTTGAAAGCATTTGCCCTTTCCCCACATCCCACCCAAAAGAATTTCTCAGGATCCTTCCTGGCACTTCCCATTCCCTGGAGGGCTCAGAAGAGCGGCAGTGCGTGGGCTCCCTCCTGTCACCCAGGTAGTGTCTGCTCGTCTGCCGAGGCAGGAGTACAAAGGAGGAGGCTGGGCAGGTTTCTGAGAGGGTGGTTGAGCATGGAGGAATCAACAGCAAAAGGCAGAAGGGTGTAATAAGCTGGTGAGCTGCTGCAGCTGTGACAAGCTGAGCTCCCAACATGTGTTCAGCAAAGCAGGAGATTTTTCTGTGGACTTTGGGCAACAAAAGGCTCAGACCAGGGAGAAGTGGATGAGGTAACAGGTCAACCATCTCCATCCTTCAAAAGCCCACTGTCCCCAACTCCAAATGTCTCAGGAGCAGCCTCAGGAGCTGGGTCACACCGACGTCTGAGCCTGGCTGAGCGCCAGAAGCTAAAACAGAGAGAGAGATTTCCTGAAAGATCTTTCAGAGCAGGAATTTCAGTGTAAGTAGATCAGATGAAAGGACAACTTTGCAATTAGGTCTCACTAAATTTAGGCCAGCAGGATGAATCGAAGAGGAAGGCTCAGAGGGGAAGATGCTGACCTTCCCAAAAACTTGTCTGAAGACATCACAGGCCACTTAGTGCCAGAGGTACACAGGACCACATATGGAGGGGCATGTTTTTTCTTTTTCTGCGATGGATGCACTTCACTCTTCAGAGAAAGGGTTGAAATGAGACCCCAGGGCCCTCTGGGCCCTGGAATAGTTCATGTCCCGTTGTCAGGGGGTCTCAAACACTGATTTGTGGACACTGGAATTTGTATTGGGTTGGGAATCGAACTAACGAAAATATTTCATTTTTGAATGGTGTAAACATTTTGTATTTGCGCTAAAAGTTTTTATTTAAATTTAAAGTATCCATTCTTCTCTTCTTCTGGAATGGAAATTTCAAATGAAACATCAACAATTCTTCTATATTTTTTAACAGAAAAATATCTTGCATTTTATAACATTCCCTGATATGGTTTGAAATCAACGGAAATTCCAAAAAGAGGAAATATGCTATTAGAAAAACATAGCATTGCTTGACTATTGAATTTTCCTTGTGGTTTTGGGCCATGATGCTTTCATCTAGAATTTGCTGCTGCATTGATGCAGACTTTTCTTTGAAGAAGAAAACAAGGAAGTTTAGACTGTAAAGTTTCCAGGTCTTTTGATGAGGTCTGAGCTTGCTGCATTTTTTGTTGTTTGTTTTTTTTTTCCCTGTTATTTTTTTTTCCTTTTTGTTTTTCAAGAGCGTTAGGTCATTTTTGAGGATAGAGAAGAGTCTCTACCTATAGGGGCTGTTTAGATATCCTCATCGGGACTCTAAGGTTAAAGCAGAAATCAAAATGTTTCCTGGGATTTCTGATTTCATTTACAGGTTTTAAATGTAGTGTGAAAAATCAGTTGTTGTATTTTTTTCCATACGTTTTAAACATAGCCATGGACTAAATGAAACAATTTCTGTGGAGAATGTCTAGTTACTGCCAGAATGTACTGTCCTGGCGCTCGGACACCAGCAGCTTGCCAAAGGCCACCAGTGTCTTCTTAGAGCAGGGAGATTTCTCCTTTATTTACTTCCTTAATTAGCATGTGTGAGAGTAGTGATGCAACCTGTGTTATCTTGTGGAGAGGCAGCAAGGTTCAAGTGCCTTTAAAACTGGGCAAAAAGTCAACCCAATGAAAATTTCTATCCAAAAAGACTGGCAAGAACTTGTGGGATCACAAGTCATTGACTGAGTATCATCCAAATGCACTGGATTCTGACCACCTCCTGGCTGATGGGTCCCTGCATCCTGTCACATAGGTATAGCTTCTCAATTAATGATAGAGACTTTCAAAATAACAATAAGAGGAAGGAACTGAGCCTGTGAAGCAAGAATGCCTGTATACATCCCATCCTGTTCCAGCTCACAGGGTTTTCTTGTCCTTAAAGACACAGTGAGCTCCATATGTATCTCAGCAAAGGTCTTGTCTTCATTTATTCAGGCAGTCGAGAGTTGTCCATAGAAATCAAGGCTAGGAGTGTATAAATCAGTATAAGGAGCCAGGGAAGGTGACTATAGCGCCTAAGATATAATTAATACAATAACAATCAACCATTCTGGTCATTTTGCAATAAGGTGTGCTCTTCTGTCCTACTAATGAGACTCATCACCTCTGAAAACTTCCTTATTTCTGTGAAAGTGCTTTGATTCTTAGGCTTACATTTTTTTCCTACGGAATAAATTTTAACTGAAAAGAAGCACTGAAATTCACAACTGGACATCCTCTCTGCATTAGCAATGCTTGGGATTTTTAATATTTTTTTTGCTGGGAAAATATAGGCTATTTGAAATGGAAATACTTTGCTGGAATGTGCAATTTCAGAAACATTTTCATCCAACAGTGTTTTCCAGCTCTAGGCTGAATTTCTTCTTAAAACCAGGGAGGAAAAAGACTTCCTGATAGCAATTATGTGAGTCCAATAGCTTGAACTCTCCCCTGAACTTTCATTAATTGGCAGGATCCTCTACTTGGCTGTAGCTGCCAGGGACTTACCTGCTGTGGATGTGGCAAACCCGAGTAGCCAGTTATACTGAATCACGTATTTCACTTTGCTGATAAACATTAGAAATTTTGTCATTGCCGTTTCTCTGTGCTCATCTCGAATCAGGAAGACAAACAGTGTGTGATCAGAGTGAATATGACCTCTATTTGTTTCTTCTTATTCTGTACAGCTTCCAACATTACGCCCAGTGGCGTGAGTTTGAAGTGCCTGTTGGTGCCACCATCAGCAGTGTGACCGGCATCCCCACATGCTGTTTAGTTCCCTTCCCTTTTCAAGGGGCAAGAGGATGTACAGTGGGGTATTTTGTTTTAGAAGATTTGGGGTTTGGTTTTTTCAGTTTCTCTATTGTTTTGTGGTTTTTTTTTTAAATATATACAGCTATTCCCATATACCTGTGATGGAGAAGATGAGATAAAAAAAATTACTTTGCAGCTGGAGCAAAAGGCAGCGAGGTTTGCACAGCTGTAAGGGGCAGCATTGAAGAGAATGGTTGCGGTGCTCCCTTGATACTTCACAGCAAATCAGCTTCTTCCAGAGAAAGAAATGGGCTCCTCTGGACTCTCCATGGAAGTTTTGCTTTCCACACAAGGCAGCTCTTCCTTTGTTTTAATGAGTCTCACTTGTCCTTAGATTTGCTTTGTTGGAGCAATAACTTTCTCAGTGGGAAATGAGACAATTTTCCCAGTGGCTTGTTGGCAAGTAAACGTTCAAAATCAAAGAAGTACCTCAAAATACTCACATAAATCCTTGAAGGTGTATTACAGTCCACAACAGATGGTCTCTTCAAACCCATGCAGTGGCTCTGGGCAGTTGTGGAACAAATTCACCAGGTGGAAAACAGGATCCTCCAGCCATTGCACTGAGCATCCTATCTACACCCGGTGCTCTGATCTGAGCTGCCAAGAGATCTTCTGGTGGGAACATACAGCCTTGGTTTTGGGTTCGTTAACCCTAAATGTAATGTTGCAAGCGTTGGCCGTTAGGATTTGATTCAGGCATTTGACTCTGGGATGTGGGATGCTGCAAAGAGCAGCACACTGGAGGATCAGGCACTGGTGACTGCATTGCAGCTGTGTTGATTTGCAGGTGGGCTTGCTGTGGGAGCTTAAATTTCCATCAATGTTGCACTAGAATCACCTGCTTTGGAACCAACTGAATTTGAAGGTGGTCATACAGATAATCCTATATATGACCCTTACAACAGATTAGTCCCTTTTGAAGTTGGAGGAGTTTTAGTATAGAGGTCTGTTCACAGGAGATCTGGTAGCAAGCAGGCTCTCACAGAACTCAACTGTGGCAGGGAAAGGAATATTATTTTAAGACTCTGGATACTAATTCTTTGGTACTTTGCTTTCCTAGGAAGTCTGTCAATTAGATTTAGAAATCCAGAGCATATTGTTTGTCATTTTATTGAGGCGCCTGACATCAGCTGAGCTTGTTCTGTCTCATAGTTCTCTTCATTATCATTCATTTTTTCACCATGTTTTGGACTGAAATACCTTTTGAGTATTTCAGCTCCTCTGGAAACTCACTTATGATCTCAGCAGAGTCTGCAACACCAAGATTGATCGACTTATGATCTGCAGGGGTCAGATGAAGCAGCACATTCATTTGAACTGCAGTAGACATCTGAATGGAGGCCAGAGACACTGTGTCCTACTCCTGTCTCCGTTGCTGATGTGTTGCAGGAAGTTAGACAAGGTACTTGGGAGCCTTTATGTGTATGGACATTTGTCTGTGTCTATGGTTAATCCTTGTGAATTCATGCTTATAAAGAGCATGCAAAAAGGAAGCAGAGGGCTTGAATCCCTCAAATATAGATAAATGTAAGCAGGTAAGTATCATGGTGGAATGGCTGATAGAACTGGAGAGATGCAGCTTGTAAACAGAGCTTGAGAAAATCATTATCTCTTGTATACAAGTCTATATTAAAGGAAACTGATAATTTCCTATCCTAAACAGGACTAAGAAAAGCTAGAATTTCAGCTTTTTGTGTATTATCAGGGATGGATGTGCCTCAGGACTTGAAATTGGGAAGGCTCATGCACAGAGTTCACATTAATAACACTCTGGGTTGGCCAACATCTTGACTTACCTGTGGGTGGCTGGAGCCACGGTAGGCAGAAACATTTGGGCCCACCACTGAGATGATTAAGATGTCAGTTCAGGCAGCCACCAGGGCAGAGATCTTGTGGCTGGGGTCCCTTTCCTCTCGGTTGCGGGCTTGACCAGAAAAGTGGTCGTCAAAAGGTCATGACACTGCTGTCTGCTTCCGTGCAGGTTTTTTTGAAGTTTCTTTAATGTTTTCTTTTAATGTGGTATGCATCACGCTGCCTTGTGCCATCACTGCAATACCCCCAGTATGATTTGTGGAAGAAAAATGATGTAATCCTACTTCTGGGAACAAATGCTGAATTTAGCAATGGTTTCAGTATAGCGTAGAAGAAAGGGAGATGGGAAGAACCGGCAAACAAACCACGACATGCAAGGCCATCAACAAAGGATTTTGTAGGAGGAATGCAAGACATATATGGCTAAATATTTGTTCCCTGAAGAACATGTGTTTTTCTGACTCCTTTTTCCAGAGCACTAATAACTAGACCATCTGTTTGCCTCTCTAAATCAGAACAAAGCCCCTGAAAACCCACCTTGAAAAACAATTAGAAATTATCAGCTGTTTGTTTTAGCATCTAATAACTGTAATTAGCAAACCTAATGACATGTTTGATTATTGCATCCCATGTCTCTGAGCCCAGTGGGAGGCAGGAGATGGGACATATTGATTAGAGCAATTGAGACTCTTTACTTCCTTCCATTTTTTATTTTCTTTTAAAACAGTACGCTGGGTAGTTCTCTGAAGACTGTGCATGTAAAATTGGTGTTGAGATCATGGCTGACATGGGGTAAGATTAGCCTCCTTGGGTGGATTAATAACAAGCAGAGACAGAGTTTCTGTGTTCTTAGTTGCTGACTTTTAGCCTAGGCACCATGAAGCTCTGACACTAGACTCTGACTAAGAGTCAGAAAAGGTCATTTCTGCTCCTGGTTCTTCAAGTGACTTGCTGTGGGATCTGAGCTGAATTTCTTCCCTTCTCTGTACCTCACTATTCCCCTCAGTAAAAAATGAAATAATAATAAAGAAGACGAAAGGCATAGACTCCCTGTACAGCCAATGCCAAAAGATTTTCTTCTCTTTTAGTGCCTGTTGCTACCTGTCTGGAGGCTCCGTTAGAGGAGATGAGGGTCCTAATATAGGCATGTTATCTAAAGTTCGGTGGTGGTAATTTCCCATTTAGTCTGCCTAGAAAAGCTGAGATTTGTGGTTATAAAGTGGAATGGAAAAGCTACGTGTTATTAGTATTTAAGAGAGTAAACCACAGTTACTGAACTCTGCAAGTCTTATGGTGAATTAAACATATCATGGTTTGCTGTGGAAGAAACCTGATGTTTCTTCATATAGGCCCTTTATAAGACTGTGAATTATGCAGACATTCATAAAAATTAGGGATTGCTCATGAATAATTTGGAAACAAGTGAAGGATTTTAATATGTACAATGCAGTTGTAATAATAATTTCATCCTATTCCTCAAAGCATAAAACAGTACTTTTATCACAAACGAGAAACATTTGTTTCTAAACCACACATTTCTTGAGATTTGCCCTATGTCTCCTTGTTCTTCTGTGCCATAGGACTAGAAGGATTCTGTCCAGGCATTTATTTATCCTTCCGTCATCCAGAAACCTCCAACTGGGTCATCATGTAACCGTCCTCCTCCAATGAGAATTAACCGATTTTCTCTGGTCTGTCCTGGAAAACTTCTGACTGCGCTAGAGCCTTATTTATCCTGCTCCCCTGAGGACAGTTTAGATGAATTGTTGAGGGACAATTTCTATCCTGAAGCAAAGACAGGATAGGAACGTTCTGGACCTTGTTTCCTTTTTTGTAGCTGAAATCCTTGTGTTACTGTTAGTAAAAGGGTCAAGAATTTTCCAATTTAACTTTTTCAACCTACCAGAATTTAGATATTTTTTTTTCATTTATTTTTTTTTTTTTTGCAGAGCTCTCTTTGGTGGAACTGTAGGTGGGAAAGGGGTCTCTGGCCAGAAACACAATTTTTAGTTTGTGAGCTGAGGTGAATGGGCAGTATCAGAGCAATCAGGGCTGCTGGTCTCATGGCCCTTCTCGGGTGTTTCATATCCTGGGAGAGGATAATAACTGTGGGCTTGGATGCCTCCCTTTAAGGCTTTTCTGCTCTGTAGAAATATTTAAATAATTGGGAATGGAGGAGGAGACGGAACCTTACTGAGTAGCGGGTAGCATGTTCTTCTGGGATGCAATTCAAATTCAGGTCTCTGCTTTAGTGAATATCTGGAAGCTTTTGAAAGCCTTGGTTACATCTTGATATGACAGGAAATTTTTCAAAACCTTGAAAAGCTTCCTGTGTTGAAAAAATATTTCCCTCCAGCTTTAATTACTACATTGGTTTGCCATTCTATAGGCTGGCTTTCTTTTCCGTTGGACACATCATGCATGATATAATAGTTTTGGCATTGTTACTGTGTGTGAAATAGTCTCAAGAAAGGGAGAATGTGCTTAAAATGAGGAATTTTTTTTTATACCTATATATGTATATAGGTCTGAAAATAAAAATGAGCTTACTTCCTTGTAAATTGAATCCTCATTACATTACACCCCCATTCTCATGCTACGTGGTAGAGGTGTGGATCAGCCAAGGTGAGACCAAATTCCCATGGATCTTCGTCACATTCAGGTTGTGAAGCCAAAGGCAACCATCAAGCACAGAGATTCGGGTGGAGATTAGGCAGGTCAGTTTTTGTACTCCATATGTACCCCTGGCTGCACAAGGGCTCAAAATGAAGTTGGCATCTCGTTTGCCTTTCCATTTGTACCTCTGGGGAGATCAGACATGGCCTGGCTCCACTGGAGGGTTGCACGATGCAGCCCTTCAGGTACAGAGCATCCACTGAAAACTGGGAATTTCACGGCTGGCGAACTGTGACACAGGGTAACGCTGGCATCTCTAGCTGTATAGAACAAGCTTATGTAAGAGACTTTGACTTGTACAGACTCTTTAGACAGGACTTGGAAATTTAAAAAAAAATATTTTTAAAAATGTATATATAGTAACAATATATTGTGGCATCAACTGAATGGACAGTTTCAGAATAAAATGGGCCGGGAGTGTGTTGTCAGATGGGAGCTGGATCTACAAGTGGCTTCTCTGATCTGGAAGCAGGGCCAGCTGGAAAACCTGAGCCTTGGGGGTACGTGCGTGTGTCTCATCAGTTTGGTTTCTGGTTTGCTCACCTGCAGGAACTCCTGCCATGTGAGGCACCTTCTTGATTCCTGATCTAAATTCTGGCCAGAGCAATTCTCTGTCCTGTAGTGATCCATCATACTGGTTTCCCAAGTGCACGTGTGCTCTCATGCTGATCCTGCTCTTACAGCAGACCCTCTTAGGGCTCTTCCTACTGAATAAGGGTGTTTAGGGACCCTACAGAAGGCATAACCCCATAGACTAAGGGCCTCTTTTCTGCGTGAGAGAATGCGGCATGATCGGTGCTGGAGATGCGCGTGTTGTTGTGTAGCTTTTTCTTCTTGTTGGCCAGGTAAATTAGTTCAGAGAAGCATGTCATTTTCCTTTCTCAGGAGTGATATTTCTGTTAAAGGGATTATACTTCCCATTGAAAAGCGCAAACTCATCTACATTTTTACAGTTTATTTGCAAGGTCCTTGCAGTTCTGTGCTCGCTTTTTGAACTGTAGTTTTGCTATGACTTTTTTTCCTAGATAACAATGCAAACATGTATCTAACAAAACACAATTCCTGAAAAAGTCCTGTGATAATATGTGAAGAAAGAACTAAACATTGAGAATCACAGAATCACAGGATATTTTTGGTTGGAAGGGACCTTTGAGATCATTGAGTCCAACCGCAAAAAAAACCAAAAAACCAAAAAAACAAACCAAAACCAAACCAAAAACCACACAAAACAAACGCCCACAACCACACCCCACCCCACCCACAAACAGACGCAACCCAACAATCTCAGGCACTAGAGCATGCCTTGAAGTGCCATGTCTACACGTTTCTTAAATACCTCCAGGGATGGTGACTCCACCACCTCCCTGGGCAGGCTGTTCCAGCGCCTGACCACCCTCTCAGTAAAGTAATTCTTCCTAATATCTAATCTAAACCTCCCCTGCCGCAACTTCAGACCATTTCCTCTGGTCCTGTCATTATTCACTTGGGAGAAGAAGCCAACACCCACCTCTCTACAACCTCCTTTCAGGTAGTTGTAGAGGGCAATGAGGTCCCTCCTCAGCCTCCTCTTCTCCAAACTAAACATGCCCAGAGTGAGGAACTAGATTTCAGTTTCAAGCTTATTAAACTTTATTCACAGCAGAGAATAAAATATGGTGCTGCAGAATAGATTGTATTCACCCTTATATTTGTAATTGTTTAATTAAGGGTAGAGTCACTCCTTTATGGCTAAGCCTTTTGACTACTGCTGTAATAGATGAAGTGCCAGACACTGGCAGTTTAAAAGGAGTGGGTTTTAAGACAGGAAAGCTACAGGGAAAAAACCCAAACCAAGAGTCATTCCAGTTGCCAACAACACTCTCTAAATAGAAAGCATAGGAGGCATGAACTTATAATCAAAATTTCAATTTCTAATGAATTGCCAGTTAGATTAGAATGTCTTACTACATAAACATTACTGGGATACATTGCCTCTAACTGGCAGGATGTCGTAAACTATCTGGCAATGAACGATGCAACACACTGAGTAACAGTGAAAAATACTTTCACTTTCTTGGTGGTGACCAGTTTAAAACTATCCCCACAGTAGGATTTTATTAGCGTTGCTTGCTTGGATTGGCGGTTATATTAGATTTGATGAGATTAGGTGAAAGTCAAAAGAAATGCTAGTAGCAATTTTCTTTTTGTTGTGGGGGCTTTTTTTATTTATTTCTTTATTTCCCCTTTGGAGCTCCAGCAAATGCAAGCACGTCTTCCTCAATTAGGCAAGCCTGAAAGCTATAAAGAGTGCATGGGCTCTTGAATGTGCTGTAATTTATGTTTATCAGTTCAGTGCACATAGTTTTTTTGACGTGTGCTTCCTGCCTGATTTTCTAACAATCCTTTATTTTCCGCAGGTGGCCGTGATAAACGAGGTGGTCCTGTCTTGACCTTCCCAGCCCGCAGCAATCACGACAGAATAAGGCAGGAAGACCTTCGGAAACTTGTGACTTATTTGGCCAGCGTGCCAAGGTAAAGCTAGAAAGAAAACACTTCAAAGCTTAGGGTGGATGGATGGGTGGGGAACTTGTTCTTGGCAGTTGCTGATTTCCAAGTATTAACATTTAGTACCTTCAGTTCTTGGGACGGAGAAACAAAAGTGTTCCTTTCCTCCTCCTGTGTACGCTCTGAGGATTTTATCGCACACGCAGCAACACAGGAGCCCTGGAGCAGAGGCAGTGCGAGCAAACCCAGGCTTCAGGCTTGTGGCAGCAACGAGGAGAAGCTCTCATCCCCATGTTTCTGCGTGGCTCTTCTACAGGAGCGGAAAGGGAGGAGAGTGCATAGAGGTCTGCAGTTAAATATAGCAAGCTGGAGAGAGCCTGCTGTCTGCTGTTGCTTTTTAATACCTTGTGGGAGGTTCAGGAGAGGTGGCATAGGGGACTGTAGCTGCTGGGGAGGAGAGCCTGCCCCATGCGAGGAGCCAGATCTTCCTGCTCCAGCACTTCCCATAGCTTTCTCCAGGCTGAGGAAGGAACATGGGTGGACTAAGGGGGAAGGTCTCCAAGAAAGGCATTTCAAGTGGTTCTGCATGTAAACCAGCACCTTTCCCCACATTAGTCCCCATGTCCCTCCTCCAACATGCAGGTCCCCACCCCTTTCCCAGGGACGCTGGAGGAAGGTTCTATTGCCAGTGCATATTTATCTTTGTAAGCTTTGGGAGATAGTTTATAGGGCTCAGTGCCCAGGTAGGTATTTCTGAGCCAATGTTTAATGCCTCTGAGAGTACGAGGCTATGTACGCCCTCATCCAGCTTCCTTTCCCTATTTTCAAGCTTGCCAAATATCCTTTCCCAGTAACCACTGCACCGGTTATCAAGGTGAAGGTTAGGTTACCCCAGGGCAAGTGAGGGGCTGAGAAGGGATGTTCAGGGTTGCAATAACACACCCTCTGCCACCCAGGAGCTCCTTCTTTTTAAAACCCAGGGTATGACCTGTTAAACGGTACTCATATTTTTGCAAAGAGTGTGAAGTTAACACCTGGAGGGCAGAGGGATTGGCTGCATCAGGAAATCAAGAGATAAGGGTCTTGGGAATGCATTCAGTTCCTTAAACAAGTGATGTGCAGAGAACAAAGGTTCCATGTTTGGCATGGAAGAGAGTCGAGGGCTGTTTGGAGGCTCATCACTCAGCTGCAGAGAGTGAGGGGCAAATGCAGCCATGTGTGCCAGATCTGCCAGGGCTCATTTCCTGGACTTCACAAGTCCTCTGGCGATGCATTTTTTTTGCTGTGTTGGACTTTTGCTCATCAGTGTTTCACTAATAAGCTGAATTGGTTTGTTTTTCTCCCCACCCCCTCTCCTTTCTTCTTCTAGCCAGCTCTATTTTCAACCATATAGTGAGAGAGATTACAGACATGCTGCAGGGCTGGGAGAGCAGGAGGTCACCCCCTGGGAGTGCATGTCCCAGGGCTTGGCAATCCCCCTCCAGCTGCTGCAGTAATGAAACTGCTCCCTTATATCTTATCATTTTTCGCATGGTCGCGAGTAACGAAGATATGACATTGCTTGGGGTTGCAAGCAATTGCACAGCAAAAAATTACGTTCTAACATGTCAACCTTTTCTATTAATTGCTCTTTCCTCATGGAAGTGACAGTAATAGCAAGATATATCCCTTCTGTTCCCCACTCTCACACAACTAAATTGATCAGCTCAATCTGCGATGCTGCTCTTGGTTGCCTCACCCTGAATCAGCCCAGCAATGATTTTTCTCTGATGATACAGAAGATACAGAAGGAGTAAATACAAGACCCAGCTGTTTGTTTCTCTAAAAACACTAAAAAAGCATTCTGTCTCCTGGTTCCCACTGTAAAGCCTTGTTCGGCCCTGATGTTTGAAGCCTTTGAAGGACATCTGTCTAGCTGTACCAGAGAACATTCCTTCCTCTGTGGTACAACTTCCCATCATGAAAATGTGCCCAGCGGTGAGGGACTGGCTACTCATGAAGCACTTTCACCAGTTTCCCAAGGATCCTTGCAGATTGGTTCTGTGGAGACATTAACCAGAGTACTGTCTCCGGCTTGGGATCTTACATATTGAGAGGTGTGGAGCAGAAAGCAGCGAGAGAGATTGGAGGTCTTAGAAAAAATGGTCTGTGAAGGAAGGATTAGGAGGGTAGAGCTTGCTCAGCCTGGACAAGAGAGTGAGAAGGGTCTTTGAAAGCATGTTGTGATGCTGCTGCAAGGGAAGCTTAGGCTGGATGTGAAGAAAAGGTTTCTAATGGATTCGCATTAGCACTAGAATAAGTCATCTAATTAAATTCCTCCATAATTTTATAGGCAAACCTCTGGCATGGATATAAATGTTAGAGAGAGGGCGTGATGAATCAGGAGGTGATTTCTTTAGGTTCCTCGTAGTCCTGTTTTGTCTGGTGCTGCAGCTGTGAACTCACGGCTGTAGGAGGGAAACGTGACCACAAACTTTGTGGGTTTGGCACGCGGGATTGTGTAACCTGTGTGGTGTGAGAAAACACTGAAAACTCATTTTCTCTAAACATTTTGTTCACTTTAGCAAGGCCAAGCATCAGAGCTTTCAAACTTATTTACTTTTTGGAAACAAATACATGGAAGGAACAGTTTGAATTCATATCACTGGCTCCCAGTTTATATTTATTCTAAGATGAGTGCTGTAATGAATAACTGCATCAGCCATCCACCAAAATAAACAGTTTCATTAGCAGAGACTCTGAGCAGGATGTCAGGAGAAACTGCTCTGATGTTCAGAGTGCTGAAAGGGGGAGAGTTTTCTGTGCTAGTTGAAAAACTAGAAATTCTTTAGGAAAAAAAAAAAAAAAAAGAGGCTGTAATTTATCATATTGACACCAGTATAATAATTCTTTCTTTATTCCCGGTGCAATGGTTTCTGAGTGAGACAGATTGCTATCCACATTGATACTATCTGTCACTTAACCCTTGTTTTATATCTTAATGGCGGGGGCAGAGGTGGCGCATTGCTGGGAGCTTTGAGCAGGTATGAGATTGGTGATGAAATATGATGATAGATTAGGGTAAGTGAAACCAGGGTCTTGCGAGCAGTTTTCAGAGTTTCTGATTCAGCTTTCCACAATTCCTTCTTCCAAACCAGAATAGTAATGTGGGTTTTCTGAAAGCAGCAATGTGTGTTTGAGTGAGAGCAGAATAGTGAGGGCTTTCATGCAGCTGCGAGTCACGGTCAGGCAAGTTCCTGCAGTCCGTGGGGTTTCCTGTGTGCCTGAGGATTACTGCTTGGGGCTTGGGACTTCAGGTCTAGGAACGCGGTTTATTCGTATCCCAAAATGGTAACCTTGCAGTCCATAGTACCTGGGTTGACTTAGGGGTCCTGGAAGATTCAAAAGACTGACCCTGCAGTCTTGGGTACTAGGAGGAGGTTGCAAAGTGGGTATCTGACACTGGGGACAAATGTCCTGGTTCTGTGCTGTACACTGTTTTTTTCAGGCATATCACTAGGTGCATTTCTCCAAAAACTTCCACTATAATTAGTTACTAAGAAACGAAGACGCTATTCATTAGAAGTAAAGACAATTGCCACGGATGCCAGATTTCTACCACTCTGCTGTTTTCTGCTTGTTTTACATTTGCACTAATGCTTTCTGGATAGGCGAAGCTGTATTTCTTGTGAATGAGGATAGCCCCTATTTACATGCAAATTTAAATGGGATGTGATGTTTAGAAATTTGGAGGGCGTGACTGAATCTAGGATAACATGGTGTTTATGATCGGGGGATCTGAGTGGGAATTTTCTGGCCTCGCTGAGGATTTTATTTTTCAACACCAGTGCAGTGCCATCTATTCCAGTAGACTGGGTTTTGATTTATATGTGTGTAAATGAAACTAGCACCAGGCCAATCTCCTCTGCGAGCTCTTTGAAATTAAGAATTAAGTTATGCGTAGGCTATAGGAGGATAAAAAGGAGACAGAATATTATTAGCCTGAGTTATCTCCTCGCATGGTGAAGCAATACGATGAAGGAAATGTTCTCTGTCAGCTATAGTGAATCTTCCGGCTGAACACATCAATCTGTTTTGGAGCCAAGATAAGCAGTCTTCTGTGCTCGCTGCAGAGGGGGAAACCTGAGATGCCTCGGAGGCCTGTATTTTTAAAGACATCTACTTTTTATTTGTCCTCTGTTTAAAAACCTGCTCAAATATTTTCTTGTTCTGGGGGACATCCAGGGCTCATAACAGCAGCAAAATGTTTCCAAGGGACAGCCTGTGTGTTTGAAGAGCTCCTCGGAGCTGCCCGAGTTTGATGAAAGGTGCTAGGATCAGTAAAACAACTTAAGTGCCTCTAATAATTACTGCAGTGATTGGGGCTTTATAAAATTAGAAGAGCAATACAGGAGACAGCAAAATGTAGCAATACTCACCCACTCTTGGATTTATTTTAAGCTCTTCTCTGATGACCTGTGGGTACTGTGTGTATTAGCTCCTCTGGCTGGGAGTAGTGTGAAACTCATTTTGTTGATTGATAGGAATTAAACCCTAGAGCTCTACTTTCTGTTACATGATCCTAGCACAAAAGAAGCTTTTGAGGATCATTTTTTTTCTGGAGGCTATTATAGATCTACAAAAATAACGATGTGTTTTAAAAATAACACCAGGGACTTCATACTAATTTTAGTAATTAAATATCTGGTGCCATCTATAAGATAATTATTCCACCATACACTTGTATCAAAATACCACAGTAAAAAATGAAGTGAGGCTAATAAGGCTAATGGAGGTTTTGTAAAAAAGCCTTTTGCTACTGGATAGCCAGTTCGGAGCCAGCCTCCATTCTATGTGGTATTGGTGCATGACGTTATTATCACCATCAGTTAGGGATTGGGGGACTTCTGTGGAAATAGTTGTTGGTCTCACCTTGTTCTCTCAAAAGGCTTCTGACCACATCACTTTGTTTTGTTTCCTGTGTCCCTTTACTGACCACCTCAGGAGCAAGTTACACGTTCAACTCTAGTTGGAGATCAGCTGCTGTAATGACCTCTTGAGACATTTTATTCCTAGATAAGTGGACAGTGGCTATAATTGATGTTCCAATTCTGCATTAAGTGTCTACAGCTGCCAGCTTGGCAAGCTCCCCTGTTTACAGCAGCTGCTAGAAAATGTGGAATTCCTAGAAGTGCAGAGGGAACAACAAGAGCCATCAGAGCCTGGGGAGCAGGAGTTACGAGAAAAGATTGAAGGTGTTACGAGAAAAGATTGAAGGTGTTGGGGATGCTTAGGTTAAAGAGAGGGAAAGTAAAAGTTACGTGATTACAATCCAGTATGCAAGACTGAGCTAAAGGAAACAATTTGGTCTTGGTGTACATGGCAAACAGGACAAAAAGAAACAGATTAAAATCATAGATTGAAGAAATGAAGCGGGTTTCTGTAGCATCTTCATCTTGGAGACCCTGTTAGAAGGTGCATCAGGAATGGCCCAGGTATTGTCACTCCTGTCTCACAGCAGAGGGATGAAAACATCAGCCTCTCCAGCTCTTGTGACACTGCTTTGTATAAATCTGTGGTTGGTTTTTTTTTTTAAATAGGTACAAGATTTTCATTTCCCATGTTTGTTTATTTTTAATCCCTGGAATTTTTTTTTTAAATTAGTCCAAAACTAAGGTAAATGGAGGCTTTCTTTATCAGTTTCCAAATTACTTCCTGCTTTCATTGACCGTTGCTGTTTTCCTGGATAGAGTAAGGACTGATCTTGCATGGCTCTGGGCCTAAGGCAAGTGTCCTCTATTCTTCTGCCTTCCATAGGAGCTGAGAGCACTTTCAGACTGGTTCCAGCTTGGTGAGCTGCTGAGCCCTGCTCTGCCTTCCAGCTGGATAACAGTGCAAGCGTTTTCAGACTGGTTTTGTGATGAACAACACAAATAGCATGGTACAGAGCTTTGCGGTTAATGTACTGTGAATTGCACCGCTCACGTAGCCTTTTTCTTCTGAAGACTAATAAAAGGCAGGGTAAGCTGGGCTCTGCATATCACTTCTATCAGCAATCACCAGTATCTTCTATTTGGTCTAACAGAAGTCTCTCTCATCTCTCTGTTGTGAAATAGAGGCAAATGAGAGTAACATAAAATTAAAATTGAGACAAACTCATGGATATCCAATTCTCTTGTTTCAGAACATAAGTTCGGGGTCTCGAATAAAATAAAGACTGATGTTATTTCAAGATTGAATTCCTTTATTTGAAATAAATTCCTTAAAGGACATAGAAAATACTTTGCAAATACCCTTGTAAGTTGTCTATCTTGTATGCAAAAAGATTTTCACCATTTTGGAAGACCTGAAAATCTGTGACTGTTTTTTCACACTAACTTTTTCTATATTTGTATATTGAAGTAGTAGCTTGCTTCATTTTATTCTATATTAATTGTATTCCAGTAAATAATTGAAATTACTGATTGCCACATGCAGAGAAACCAGGATTTCAACTTAACATTGTGTTTTTAAGCATTCTATTCAACACTCAATATCTGCTTAATTTTAGATTATAAATCTGCAATTGAAAATAGTTTATATGAAGGAATCCCTCATTTATTGTGTCTGAAATATTTCCAAGGCAATTGTTCTTTTTTACAGGGTAGAGGAGGGGGTCCAGTTTTCTCTTACTGCCAACCATGCAGACTCATGCTGAGATTTCAAAGTCATATTGGATTCTTTCTGGTTCATCTAAAGTCTCCAATATAAAGATTCTTCAGTGAGTTACTCATTTGAAGATTTAGGATTGCAGAGGTAGCCCTACAGGCCAAGTTTAACATACAAGGAAAATGCACAGGTCTGGAAGAGAAGTTCCTTTTCCTGGCACTGTGCTGCTTTTCCAGCCCAGTGAGAGCTCAATCATGCCTTCTTCAGTAGAGTCAGCAGATAAAGCTCAACCAGTGGGGACAAACCTGATGGAATAAAAGGGTCACTATTTTATTTTGAGCTCTTCCCAAACAGCAAAGCAAATGTCTCTACCTGGTTCCGGTCCACTGCCTTTTGGTTTTACTGGTCTGGCCTTTTTTGCTCCAGCCCTACCCTCCCATTTGCAGGCTGTTTCTCCTCACAGCAGGTAGCACATTCAGGCTGCAAGTTCAGAGCAGGCAGAAGGACAGCCAGAGGGACAGCCCCCATCTTCCCAGGTGCACTGCACAGAAAACAGGCTGCTGTGGCCAAGCTGTAGCTCCACAGCCTTACCACACCTGGCTACTCACTGAGAGAGGAGGTACTGGAGAGTTCCTAAAATCCTATGAGCAGAGGTAGAAATGCCTGTGGTGGTGCTTCCCACCAAAGGCATGGCCAAGGGGGGCTGACCTGGGAACAGCAACCTCCTATAAGGATGGTGACCTCATGCAGGAGCATCAGCTGAGCCTCCTCAAGGCATCCTGAGGGATTGATGGCACAGGGGTCTGAGCTTTGCTAAGGCACTGAGAAAACCCCAGCTGTCTTCTCGGGGGAACCTCAGACGCTGCTTGGCTCCCCGGCATGGGCTGGGGGCTGCTGATCTCTGGCTGTCCTGTGCAGCCAATCCCTGTTGTCACTGTGTTTCTGTTAGCAAGGTTGTAGGTAGTGTCTGACTATATTTCCAACGGGGCATTTGGGAATGGGAAGGATTCTGCTTGGAATTCTCCAAGTCTGGAGCAAACAGAAAAAA
The DNA here is from genome assembly GCF_964106895.1 of Numenius arquata. Taxonomy (NCBI): domain Eukaryota; kingdom Metazoa; phylum Chordata; class Aves; order Charadriiformes; family Scolopacidae; genus Numenius; species Numenius arquata. The sequence goes on along the minus strand of NC_133578.1, from coordinate 11,931,677 downwards.
CAAAGCCCCTCACCATGCACACCACCACTGCTGAGATGCTAGGGCCACCATGACTGAGTGACACCAGGCGGCACCAGCAGGGTCTGGGGCCTGATCCCATCTCCTGAGCTGTCTCACGTAGAGCTGCACTCCTGCACTCTGCTTTTTGAGCTGTGTCCAAGCCCTTGATCTGGGGATTAGATCAGCATTGTTCCTCCTCTCTAAATGGCTTTTGCATGTTGGTTGTACCAGTATTCGCTGCCTGGAAGAAGAAGCTAAAGTGATGGAGAAAAGGCAAAAACTTGTGAACTGGATATGTCCTGCACCCGCTCATTGGTGAGGGAGTCAGTGGGAACCACAGCCTGCTAGAAATTTTATACAGAGCATCATTTTCTCCATCCTCTTCCTCAGTGGCTCTCTGACAAGTGGTTTGTGAGTCTCTGCAGCACACTTCGCCGTGCTGCCCTCTCTGGCCTTTTCAGTGCTAGTGCCGATTTAAAGCTGTTGCGTGCTCCTTGTGGGCTTTTTAACCATCAGATTTGTGGCTCCACAGTACTCTGAGAGGTCCAGGCAGGAGCGACCTGGAGACTTTTGTGGAGAAGGCAGGCTTGCGCTAATGTGAGCAGTAATTCAGAGGAGCTAAAATTAGCAAACAGAGACCTTTTGTGGGAGCGACACGCTGGCAGCAGAGCCGGCACCGGCCGCGTGCGGTACCCTCCTGAAGCTGTCAGCAGCCGTCAGCAGAATATGCAGCAGTTCAGCCAATCCTAACTTTTCTTTTCAGTGATCTCTTTCCTACGGTTTTTGCAGAGGCTGTAAAATGTTTTTTGTCTCATTCCAGCATGGGTGCTTGTGTTCCTCATCAGTAATTCCAGTACGTGCTACATCCCTTTCAGCCTTAGAAATTATTATAATTTGGAAGCGTCTTATGCCACCCTCTTCATGGATGTCATTAGCAGCAGGAAAACTACTGCTGTGCTTTGCAGTCTGCTTTGTAATGGGAATATTGTCAAAGGTATCTAAATATCAGTGGAAAGCTCTTCGAAACTTTCATGGAAAATGGATGAGACTTTTACCGTGTGCCAATATGGAGCAAATAATGGGAGACACAGAAGTTGAGTCGTCTCAGTCTAGACTGCCTGGTCCTTATCCTCATCGGATGGATGGAGGTGTCATGGATGCTGCTCCAAAGTCTGGATTCCCCAGTGCACAGCTTGGGTAGGACTGAAGTTGTGTTTTCAGGAATATATTTTTAGCCTTGTCTCAAATGATAAAAAGCTTATGCAATTGTGCTATCTGTCAGCCACTGTTTAAACCAAATCTGTCAGAGAAGACTCAAGAATATCAAATTCCTACAAATTTAATGAGAATAGACAGCTATGTCAAGGAAAGAGACCTAATTAGTGTCCACAGAGAGGGAAAGGCAGTCTGAACTCACCCCTTTTTAGAGAGTGGAGGTAGAGGGGACATCTCCAGAGCATGTAAGAGGCAAATTTGTTATTAAACATTAGAGAATCAATGTGCAAACCAGTACCGAGGGTTTAGCAGTTCCCATGCTCATGAAAGTGCAGGCTAGTTTATGATATTAGAAAATTGTATCATACAAAAATAGAACAATGACCAATTCATGGTAACATGTGGTATTGAGCAGGCTGATGCTCTTATAGCATGGAAAGTGTGGGTTGGGACTGACAAAATTTGTCTCAGAGGTTGGGATGCTCAATTCCCTGCTGTTTGCAAAGGGAATTGGTATCCAAGTTTGGTAGGCAGTTGTAAATCTCATCAATGGTTTCTTCTCATTTTCCACAAGGTGCTCCTAACCAAGTCAGTTTGTGGTATTTTATGTTTTCCTTCTGGATCCTGGCGCTCCTGCAGAGTTCCCTGTGGATCCTGTAACGCTGTGTGCAGCAAAATGTAACTATGTGCTGTGAGGCTGTTGGGCTACTTAGATTAAGGAAAAAAAAAAAGAGAGAGAGAAATACTTTAATACAAAATAAAATAATAAATAAGAGAATTAGTTCTAGAATCACTCCTTCCCCCCACCAAGAATAGACAGAAAAGTGTAACTCAAACATGCCTTTGGCTTGGCAGATATTGTCTGGTCTGCAACGTGTGCCACAGTGTACTTTTCTGCTATTAACAAGGGAGCATTGGTTTCCCTGCCTGTGTACACAGAGCTTTATTTTATGTCTAAGTTTAAAGAGAAACCTTAGTCTCTGGGGAATTTTCCAGCGATGTAATATTTTAGGAAGTTCCTTTGTGGTACCTCACCAAAAAGCCAAAGCACCAAAACAGCTTTCCCATCTCCTGCACCTGCATTCAGGGCAATATCCTGCCCCTCTTCCACATGCCCCAACTACAGTGCAAACAAGAGAGTAGGGAGCTGCCGTAGGCTCAATGCAATATTTACAAGGGTCATCTTTGCTGAATGGTCCTTTTCGTTAAAGTCATTGAATAGAAATTGTAGTAGAGTGTTGGCTTTGTATCATAATTTCATCTCTCTCTGAAAATTGTAACAGCAGCAGCAGTTCGTCTCCAGCCAAATTCAGGCTGCTTTCATACACCTTTCCTGTGCACTGCTCAAGTGTGTATGTGATGTTCATGTGATATAGCTCTCCTCTATCACCCTGTTTCCCATGGGAATGCAAAAAGAATTAACAATCTCTAATATCTATGCAGCGATAGTAGCTCTTAGTCTTTTGCTAGAAGGGTGAGTTAAGTTTTCTTGTTAATTTATGTATTTGAGCATCTGGCAAGCCAGATGCTTGTGCTATTGATGTTGTCATTGACAATCAAAAAAATGTTACTTTTTGAAATTTAGTTTGAAAGAATTACTCATTAAAAACCTTCACTTGGCAAAATTCAACCCTTCTTCCTCCCCCAGTCCTAAACCAGGGTCCAGCATCCAAGCAGTTATTGAATGTATCCATTTAAGGAATACAAATAATAAGGATACCAACACAGCATTAACATGGGTGGGATCCTTAGCAGGAACTTTATGGCACGTTAAAATACACATTGTACCCACACATGGGGCTGTGATGCTTTAGAAGTCCAGGGAGTGATGTCAAATTTTCTCTGCAGGTTAACGTTTTGCAAAGCACAGTAAATGGCTTTGGTGATCCTCAGGGAGGATCAGCAAAATGCTTTATTTCAGGTCAAGAAAGAATGCTGTGTTCTGAAGTGCTGTTACACGTTATTAAGCAGCTCCATGGCAAACATCACATCCCACTAGGAATAAAAGTTTTTTCCCTTAGAAAATTCCAAATGGGCTTCCTGTACACGTGTCATCTACTGTGCACTTACACTTTGTATGTCCCAAAGCATACCATCAGTAACAGTGAACGGAGACTTCTGTATGCCATATTTTCAAATATTCTGTAAATTATATTAGTATAAACTATACCTCTAGAATAGTTTCCTTCCATTCCTCTTTATTTGCTTGTTAATTTAATGCTAGTGAAAGACTAGCTGCAAGAAAGTTAGGCTTAATGGTACTGATTACTATTCTTTCTTGGCAAAGTACCAAGAGCATCCCTGGCTGGGATGATTTAATAGGTCTCTTCTATCTCAATCTTCTGTGATGCAGCAGTTGACCGTTCTAGAGACCAAAGTCCAATATGCTAATGCAGCAATGCAAATGCTTCCTTCTATTGTTTTTCTATTGTGAGTCAGTCCTAATTGGAGACTAAAATTGCATTTCCTTTTCAGTAGCCTTAGCAGCTCTGCTTAGACCACCAACTAGAGACTATGTTTATTAGAAGCCCTGCTTGTGATCTTTGTAGACGATAGTCAGATGGGAGCCTCAGGTTTCATTTCGGCCACCCGTTTAGGCCACATTTGCCCTAAAGTAGGTGCCATCCTGCAAAATCAGGGAAGACACACAGTTAAAGCTTCCTGAATTCTAGTTCTGGGCTCAACTCTGAGTTCTCTTCTCCCTTTGTTTAACTGTATAATCTGAATTTACCAGTCCATAAAGGAAACACCTCACAAAGGTTTGTGAAACCAAATTAGGTGATATTTTTACATCTTGAGGATAGAAAACCCAAAGTGGTTTTATGATAGTTATGTTGCATGAGGTGGAAATACAGGTCCCTGTAATAGTACGCACGGATTAGACCTCTCGTTTCTGGGAAGCAGGGTCTTTAAAGTTGCACTTCTCAATACTGTCTTGGGAGTGCTGCATAAGAAATTGGCCGTGTACTGTGTCACCTCCTGACCTGAGAAAAAGCTCTTGATAAAAGCGTCTCATTACAAATGTACCATTTTGCCATGCAGTGAGTCTAGGGAGTAGAAGAAGAACTTACAGAAGAACTGTAATTCCAAACAACCCAAATAAAAAACAGGTACCTGATAAACTAGTGAGAGATCTTATGCATAAGAGAAATGGCTGGAAATGTTGCCTTGTTAATAAACTGTTAGTCTAAGAATTAATCAAATAGGCAATATGTTCTTTTTCTTTAAGACCTCTTTTTCCTCCATTCTTGAGACAGGAATGGACTCTTACAATGCTGATTAATCACATCCAATTTTGTGGTTATGTCCTCTTATTTCTTCATTCTTCTGTTTCTACAACATTTATAATTTAGTTCAGAAACTGTATCTGGAGAAGCAAACATCTCTGGGTTCACAGATTAATTTAGATTTTGCTTCCCACCAGAGATTTGTGGGTAGGACCTGCGATTCCATTCCAAAATCTAATTAAAAAGCAGGTACATAGGAAAGTAGCGGACAATCTTACCCATAGGAAGAACGTCTGGAAGCTCTGCTTTGTTAATGAACTGTTAGACTAGGAATCAAATACACCAGCAACATGTGTGGGTTTTTAGGGTTTCTTTCTTCTCCGTTCACAAGGCAGAACTCAACTGTTATATCATTCCACACTTACCAGGCTTACTGGAAGTCTCAGTTTCTCCTTAATTTCCAGAACAGCCACCCCAATAATTTTGCAGTGTCAGATGGTATATGGTAGGTGACAGGAAAATAGGATCAGCTAAAAAGGTTTCCTGCGATTTTCATTTAGGAATGAATTCTGTAGGACATTTCATCTCTCTAGTTTTATGGACTGTTAAATTGCATCTGTAGTATATTAGCATCAGCAGCACTTTTCTGATGAATTGTTGGGCACTACTAATTATACGAATAAGGCAGACATTTTTGTTAGGTAAAATCAACTCAGTACCTTTGAGAAAGAGGCCACTTGAGGATCCACCTGCTCTAAGTTTGACTCTAGGTTTAGAAATATTTGCCTTAGTGAATAAGATGCTAATTGTCCTCAGGTTAAAATATATATATTATACATTTCATATGTTCCCAGTGGCACTTGGAAAATTAAAGCAGATATGTTTGAATAAGGTACAGAAATGAGCAATATAAATCAAATAAATATATCGGTTACAATACCAGTGCAAAGTTGTTTTAATCTCCATTTCTGGAATTTTAAAATTGATGACAAGTCAGTATTTCCAGAAGCTGAAGTCCATCTTGCCAATATTGTGCTCAGTTTGCCCACTTAGATGTAATTCAGTTATAATTGTTTTTACAAATGAAAACACATTTTTGCCTTTTTTTGTGGGAGGACACAAATGCACAAAAGAACTTTAACTGTGTTCATGCTGCCTTGAAAAGATGCCAAAAGTCAGATGTGTGATTAGGGATTCTGTTAAAAGTCTAATTCCTGCACCTGTGAACATTTTTTGGCACATAGCCTTCTAAGTCCTTGCTTTTCTTCTCGTGTTTCTTATTTTCTTGGCCAAGAATTAAGTTCCTTTTCAAAGGAAATTGTCAAAGACCTTTTGGGGTGTATTTTGTTCTTTGTCTAAGTCCGATACAAAGAGGCAGCTCCCTCTGCTTTTGTTGTTGACCGAAATATTCTAAAGCATAATATGAGACCCTGTTTTATTTAACACTTAATTGCTCATGGCAAAGCTCTTTAAGATCCTTCAGGATGAAAGATGATACAATAGGTTATGACAATAGTCTTATAATGTATGTTTGTTCTTCCAATGCTGAAAGTAATGTACGGGGCACTTTATGTTTTGCATCACGTAGATTCAAATACTGGTCAAGTTCTAACAAAGCTAATGATAAACTATTTTAGTTAGATGAGGCAGAGAGAAGTGCAAAGAAGTCGTTATCACCTGATGATGTAACAGGAATTTTTTTTTGGTGGATTTTAAAGTAGTTGTAAACAAATTAATATATCAGGTAATTTTATGAGGGGGTCTGAATCGATTTATCAGACTGTTAGTTCTTCCTACCTTTGATAGGTGCCTCCTGTGAATATCACAGGATACATCTGTTGGTTGTTCCAGGCTAGAGATGACTTCAAAAAAATATGAACGTCCTGGAAATATATGTATCTGCTCTGCAAACAGAATCAAGCAAAAAATGTATCTCAAAATAACAGACTAGAGAGGATCTGTCTAGACAGCCATTTGCTGAGCCTAGGACTTTTCCGCAACTCTCTTACATCTTATGATACAGTGAAGATATTTATTCATTATGTAAATTGCTGGGGCCATAAGAAGGAAATCATCAAGGTGGAAATGCGCATTCACCGTATCTGCTCTTAGCCACAAATGAAAGAAGGATATCAATACTTTTTTAGGCTAACATGTTAATTTACTAAAATAAACGTGGAAATTGGTGCAAAAGGTCAACCAAAGCAGTAAAAGGCCTGCTTGGCCTGCAGGCTTCTGCTCCCCATGTCCTGTACTAGTTCTTGTTTAAGTACTGTGATCTTCCTCCAGCAAAGCAGTCAACTGCATGCATAAGCCCATCCATATCCAGCAAGCGTAAACTTGTGCTTCATGCACCATCTTAATTGTTTAATCAAGCTGCCTACATTGTGAGGCACAGCCATACAAAGAGGAGCCAAGTGGGAGATATTTTTATCAGACAGTGCATAGGATTAAAGAAGTGTGGTCATTGAACATGGCTGGCCTTTAAAAACCCACTATGAGGGTATGACTGCATCCATGCTGTATCCCCACAATGTGATAATTCAGGCAGCAACCACTGTCATAAGCTCAGACTCAGTTTCACCTCTTTATCTTCTGATATCAGCAACCTGTGTGAGCTTACTTGATGGACATAAATCATTGTTAATGATTTTAGGAAAGCTTATCTCAAAGAGGGTTGAAACAGTTATTCAAGTTTAGAGTCAGTAATTACAAAAAATGCAGCAATAATCATGTCTTTTTAGAGTCATTAGTTTTGTGGGTGATTTTAACATTGTACTATGAATTAGTATAGTGTCACTCTCCTAAGAGACCAGTACAGTATTATTATTATTATTATTATTTTCAAGTGATAAGAAAAAGTCTATCTGAGCTGTTTTGTGTGCTGTTTGTAAAGCATGTCATAGCAACAGGGATTTTAATGTTTTCCTTAGTTTTATATCATAAAGCACTTAAAATTATGTATTAAGCTAGTACTCCTGTGAGTTCTAGATCAAATCCAAAATAATAATCATTTTGCAATCTTTTCCACTATAGGCTTCTGGTACTAGTTGTCTGATTATGCTGTAATCCACGTTTTCACTCCACACATTAAAAAAAGGAGCAAAAGCCTTGATTATAATTGAAGGCTTATATATTTGGCCAGGTACTTGCCTGGTCCTAATCGACAGCCTGAATTGTACAGCACGGTCATCAAAATGAATAATTCAGAGCATTGACAAACATTTTATCTGCAGGTTTGCTAGCAAAATTAAAAGCAATGAAACGGTTAACAATCCTGGTGTTCAGGTAGTCAGAATTGGCTTTTTAGTTAGCACCCTGGTAAGATGGAGGGTGCAAGTTCACCGTTCTCCTAGTCTCATTGTTTCTTTCCACTGGCTGCAGACTCAGCAAGACAAATGTGCATTAGTTTATATTGTCAAGGCTATCTTTGCAAGCAGATGGGCTGGAAATCTAATTAAAAAAACCAAAAGCTTTGATTCTGGTAAAAAATAGCAAAATCTGTGGGACGACCCTAAATCCTCTGAATTAAATGGATGTTCTATGTCAATGTGGTTCTATTGTCCCACTTTATAAATAAAATATGAAGGGCTCTACTTTCACATAGACCCATAAATGTCCTCATTTATGAGTTTAATAAAGCATGTGTATTCAGTACAATTAGATAAGCATATGTATGGAGCAATAAATGCTCCCTATAGAAAATCAGCACACATGTAACAGAGAATATAGCCCAGTACAGATAAATAAGCACATGCTTAGTTTATTAAGTGATCTCTCTTAAGCTTTTGGGAATTAACCATGAAGCGGCCATGACTATTTGCAATTTGTAATTCTCCTGCAATTATGTATCCTACCTGTGTCTGAAAATGTGGTAAATATAATACATTCATTGGAAGAGTGCATTAGCCTCAATGAAGAAAAATACTGTAACACCCATTTTACAGATGAAAAAAAAAAAGGAGGTAGAGTTGAGCTATAACACAGAAACTCAAGAAGGAGGCAAGCAACCCAGCTAGGATTGCCTGACTCGGTCTCATCCCCTGGACTGCAGTGCTCCAGATTTAAAAAATGAATAAATTGTGAAGCTATAATTGAAAGGAAGCCACTTAAAGTTATTTCTGGTATCTCAGTGTCAGAGAGTTATACATAGAAGGCTTTTCTTATACAAGGTGTTGTGCCCAATGTGAGCATTGGCTAGAGGTTTGCAGAGCAACTGTGAAATGTTTTCTGTTGTTTCTCGTCAGTTGTTGACTGGGGGCTGACTATGGTGGTTCATCTTGCTATAAAAGCCTGCCATTTCTACACAGGATGTTATACTGCATTAGTTTAACTCACAGGCAGGAAAACCCTTTAGTCTGGTGGAGTAGATGTGGCCTGTGACATGTCTTTGATGAGTCTCTTCCAGATCAAATGAGCCACTCAGTATTAGGACAAATATCCTTAGGTGTAGTTCTCCATGAATCCTCTCTGTGATTTTTATTACCATGGGTTGGCTGACATCTACAGAAAATTCTAAGAGTTTTCTGACTAGCAGATTCCTGTTGTTGCTATCCTGGCGTACATTAATTTGTCAATATAATTTTCAGGTCTGGCAGCAGGAAAAGCACCACCTGGGGTATGCGGTTCCTGATATGAATAGGATGATGCACGTTCACATGTGGCACTTGTAGATGGACTTGCCTGTGAAGTTTTATTGTGCTTCTGATAGAGCAGCAATATAGCTAATAGGAGGAAGGGAGCAGGCAGTTGAAACCAGGCAATTACTTTTCAGCGCATTTATCTGAACCTGCTTTAGTCGATGAAACAGTTGTTCTGGTTTTTTCCAATTAGTGGTGATTGATGGGAAGAATTACTGATGAAGAACTGAAATTATTAGTGGTTGCGATGGGAATTCAGGTTCATAAGGGAAGCAACCTTAAAACTGTGTTAGCATGACACCAGAATGTGAGTTCCCATCAGAGTGGGAAAGTGCCTTCGCGTGATGGACTGTAAACCTGAGGGGACCACGCACAGACATCTAAGGAGCTCAAACTCCTACAAAGAATCACAGAATCACAGAATATTTTTGGTTGGATGGGACCTTTGAGATCATCAAGTCCAACCAACAAAAAACAAACAAAAAAACAAACAAACAAACAAAAAAACACCACACCCAAAAAATCCCAGAACACCAACACCAAAACCAAACCAAAACAAACGCCCACAACCACACCACACCCCACCCACAAAGAGACACAAACCAACAGTCTTGGGCACTAAGGTGAGAGCATCTGAGGCTGGAGAAAAATCTCAAGTGCTCTTGGGAAGACAGGCAGAGCGTTAGCTCAGAGACTCCATCGAGGTGTGCATGGTTACTGCCAATTTTTATTTCTATTATTCGAGTGTTGGATTCATCTTTGCCCTCCAGAAGCTTTTTGGATCCAGCTTTCTCACTCAGGGAGTCAACGGTATCTTTTGGTTCTTCTATTCCCTGTGAAATACTGAGTTAGCTACTTGTTTGTGCTCAGTGATTTTGATCTAACTCACATTTATGTCTCCATACAAATAGTAAGGAATACCTCACTTCAAGTGGCTTCGTTGGCAAATCTTAGTCCCCCTTGCTAGACAGAGTAAGAGAGGGTGGCCTTGCTAGGAGACAGATTCAGAAAAATTGGCCGTGAGCTAGATGTTTTGAAGCTGGATTGTGAACAGCGCATCAGTATCCACTGTCTCTTGAGGACAGTGGATAGAAAGTGAATTTTTTTCCTCTCAATGTCATTGCGGTAGTTATTTGAAAGAATGAATAAAGTCTGCTGTGTAGAGAAATACACAAAAATTGCTTTTATAAGTGTATGTTATGACATAGGTTGATTCTGTAGCTTCAGAGAAAGCCCTTCTGGATGTAATATCACCGGCAGTCCTTCACCCAGTCTGGCATGGCAGGAAGTATCTATCAGATAAGTGAACTATTTTGGGTAAATCATTGTGCCTACAAAGACCCAGTTTGTTTCTATATGGGTGGAGCTCAAAAAAAAAAGAGAACCCCTGATGTATTAGTCATGGTCAGTCCCCATTGTCCAATCTGGGGAAAACGTAGGCATCAGTTTTTAAATCACACTCTTCTAAAGAGAACTCAAATTCTCACGTAGTGTCTTAGAAAAACAGACTCATTGCAGGGACCGCAGAGTGTTTCTGGGGTGTAGCATTCAACCTTTCCTCCTAACAGATGCACTTGACTCCAGTGTGTGCCCTTAAATAAAACAGGTGTGTGGACTCTGGCCAAAATCTTGTAAGCCTCAAAGACTGGTTATATCACTTCTGCGCCGGAGACAGAAAGTGCAAAGTAAATCTCATGCTGAACGATGCACTACAAATTGGCAGAAGCCAAGTTACTTATTTGTGGAAGAATCTGCTATTTTGAAGTGCAGATTTTTAAATGAGGAAAAATCCAGAAACTTTAGAAATTTTTCACCAAAGATATCTCTAAAATACTATGTCTATCAATATATTTTGCTTTCATAAAGGTAAAAGGTTTTGTTCTTTTTTTAATGGTGTTTGATCAAATAAAAAAGGAACAAAACAAAGACATTTAATCTGGATAGGCCTAAACAGAATATTTTGCTATTATAAAAGCCTTTTTTCAGTTTTTCTTTCAGTGCACACTTTCATGAGAACCCGCACTCATCATGAAACATCTTGTTTTGAATTAACGTGTATTTTCTTGTCTACTCTCCTTAGTTCCTTATTTTAATTACAGCTCCTCTGTACATGGATGTACATTTCTCTCCTGTACTGCCAGGAGTGGCGTATGAGAACTCATAAGTGCTTACTGCAAGAAATGTCAATACTACTTAGAAAAGGTGATTTTAGCATCTTTGAAGAGTAATTTTTCCTATCCTCATCTGTGAGCCCAACTGTGCCCTGGATCAAGAGTGCTAGTCCTAGAGTACCTGCCTACCTCAGGACTCAATTTGGCATGGTGTCTGCCTCTGGACACATATTGGATTTCATCAGGTGCTGTTGTCTGTTGTCTAAACCTACATTAATCATTCTTTGTACAACCCAAACATGTTTGAAGGCTTATTTATGCTATAAGAGGTCTTTCCACTATAGGTAACTCTGCCTCCTGCAATGCGTTTCAACAAAATGCATGTATTTGCAATCTGGAGACTTTCCATTCTGGAGTGACTGTGTTTTACTATGATGACTGGAATTTCTGGAGTTGTTCACTGCACTCCATTCACTCACTTTTTAAGTCACTGATGCTTTGAACTGATAAATCAGGATCCTGGATCTAGGAGCCCCAGGCAGGTATTGCCAGATGAAATTCTGGCAGTGTAGCCTGTAGCCTAAACTTTATAGTAGCTGCATGTGAAATGGACTTCATGATCTCCTTGCTTGAACTACAAAAAATGCTGAAGTTAGGCAAAAAGATATATTTATTTTAAAAATCTTAGTACTTTGGCTGTGCTAAGCACAGCCTTATATATTTATTTCTGACCTGGAATCCAATGGATTTAGATCTTCAAACATATTCTCAATAGCCTCTGCTCATCCAAACCTTTTCAAGAATGGTGTGTTTATATTTCAACACAACTCTAATATTTATTTTTTCCAGGAAATGTCAATAACGTATAATTTTCATTTAGTAAAGCGTTTTTGTTTTGTTTCTGCTAAATTATCTCAAATACAAGACTTTAAATGCTCAAGAGAGAGTTGAATGGTACTTACTGTTCAAATATTTCTTTGTTGTAGTAACAAATCTTTAAATGTAGCCCTGCTTCAACAAAAACAAAGCCCTGATTAATTTCATATTTGTCTCAGCAGCTGTTTCAAGGAAGACCTGCCAGATATTGATCCAAATATAGTAGACGTGAAACAACAAGAGGAGAAGAGGGTAAATGGGTTTATATGAAGGCATCATTTACCAGCGCAAACTTAATAGGAATGTGAAAAATTATAATATTCGTCCTCCAGATTTGGCTTTAACAGCTGCAATCATGCATTCTTGGACACAGCTGTGTTTTATATCTTTGCTATTTGAATGAAGACAGGAAGCTTCTCAAATAGTGTTTATTTTCTCAACTAAATAGGAGGACGAATGCCTGCAGAGCTCTGGGTCCCAGTTCTGGTCCAAGGTGTAACGATGTAGATCAGGATTTTTACCTGGGTAGAAGACAGCACAACAGAACCCAGCTGAATCCTGACAGAGATACCATCTGGGATCTGCACCTCTCAAAACAACTCTCAGGAGCTCACAGGATCGTGGTTACATACTGGGAAAAGGTTTTCTTGCACCTAGCTGGTGACTGAGTTCTTCCTAGCTTACATCATTTTATAACAGAATTGCTGTGACTTCAGAGCCATTTTTCTTAGAGTTAAAATTGAATACCAAAATAAGTTAGTTGCTTGAGAATAGCAGGAGCACCCGTTCTGGCACCAGTTTGCTTCTGCCAAAAATATTTGGATTTTTTTTCTGTCTTTCTGTTCTCTCCTGTTGACATGCGGCCAGAGGTGGGGGCTGAATGTGGACATTGTGCAGCCCACGCATCTGCATTCTTGTGCCATTCGCAATCGCACCTCATGTCCCCTAAGAGCAGTGGCTGGAAACCAGAGACAGGAGGTTTGTCTCTGACTGGACCTCACTGGCTCCAAGTCTTTTTACAACATGTCACTGAAATTTCTCTAGATCACTGCTTTATGTCCAGCTCCAGCCAGCGTGAAACTGGCTTAGATTTCTTTCTTTCTCTTTCTAAAAAAGAAAAGTGAGAATGAGTGATTCCTTCAAAGCACTGAAAGAGAAGAAACAAATTTAGGTCACAGTAAGGAAGAAAGGATTAATTGGAAATGGAAGCTGGATGACTGTTTCTCCTCTCATTACAAAAAAGCATTGTGAAACCAAGTTAGAAAATGTAAGAAGGAAAATCTAGGATAAAATCTGTCTACCTACAGTCTTTTAGGCAGTGGAATTTCTCTGGTGGGAACTTTCAGTGAATTGTTATTCCAGAGTAATGGTGCTCTTGGATGTGCCTCACTAACTTTCTCCTCTGCTCATGACACACCAGCACGTGAGGGAGATGTGAGGATTAGCAGCCACAGGTGTCCTGGGACCTTTGAGAAGACTAACTGCTCCATCACGCCCAACAGCCACAGTCAGTAGGGGATGTGGGTGACAACTCAGACTGGTGGTGTAGTTCAGGAACATACCTGGTAATTAGGGTAATGAGCAAGATACATTTTGCTGAGCAGTTTAAAATGGAGTAAAATATTTTAATAAATAATTCAAGAGTGCTTCACAAACAGGTCCACTAGAAAGGACTTTATCTGGTCCTCTAAATGTATTGGAAAATATATTATGAATATGGGTGACTGACTATTTCTATTAACAAGATGATCTTCAGGTTCAACATGGTAATGTAGAACCAAAGTATGAAAGTCAGTAAGTGATGCTGATTATAAACCTCCCCATCTAGCTTCATTTTCAAGCTGAATAAACAAGCCACAGACAAGATGAATAAAAAATTGCAATAGATAAAAATTATTAACATGTAAGTTACTGAAATGGTCCTTGGCACATTTTGATTTGGAAACTAGGCAGGGGAGTTAGTTTGGCCTCAATATGAAATGAGGCCTTTGGGATAACTGTCCGTGCTTGGAGGCTTTCACATACCTATTTTTCTCTTTTTCCTCTCCCTTTTCCACCCTCAGCTTGTGAATCAATTGGCTGACTGCAGCCACATTTGTCAAAGGAATGGTGAGCTCAAAAATAATTAAGTTCCTGCAGATTTTGTGCTTACAAATTGATGCCTGTAGAGCTACTTGTTATGCTGAGGGTGTCTCCTGACAAGGTTACACTGACCCTCCTTAAAGGAGATCTTGCTCTCACTGTTAACAAATCATATTTTGAATGGGTTGCCATACATGTCAGATCTGTGCTTGCAGTGGTCCAACAGGCGTGCTAAATGTGCTTCTTTGTCATTAACTCATGCCTGCAAAATGGGAATGGAGATATTATGTTATTTCAGCTAATCAAGTGCTGAAGCTTCTAAATGCCAGAAACTTTGGCCAAACCGTAAGGATGAAAAATACACATAATCAATGATAGGTATTTGAAAGATTAATCAGAAAGCATGAAGTCCTTAAACTCATTTGGTACCCAGCAAGCCAGCCCTTGCCAAAGAAAATACAATTTAGAATGTGCCTGAATTAAAGAGGAAATTTGAGAAAATAACCTTATGAAAGTACCCTAGAAACCAAAATAGAGGCATTTGTTTTTACAAAATTATCACATCTGCTTCTGAGTTTCAATTTTATGCTGCTTTTTTGTTTTCAAAAAAATCCAGATAGTAAGTATTGTTTTCACACATATTCTAGGGTATTTTTATTAAACTTAGAAGCTGGTCTTTGTCTTTGCTTAGAAGCCGTGTAGCAACTGAAATGACATATCAACTATCAAATATTTTGTGCTCACCGTTGCAAATCTAGTCCAGATGAGCACAGCCAAAAGCCTGATGGATTGTCCAAATACCTTGATCTGAGTGTTTTCTCCAGCTTCTGGTCAAATATCAATACCGGAAAAAACATAAGCACCACAATCAACATTAATTGCCATACTAAAATGATTACTTGTGCATAATAGATATGTGGATTGATGCAGTGTCTTGGGAGTCCGTGGTAAGGCATGCCTTGCTCAGACAGTGTGGAGGAAGCTTGATTGCTACTGATGCTTTTCCCAATCAATTGCTAAACTGGGATGGGTTTGATCTGTTGCTTTTAAACAGTAAATTTAATAAGCATGGCTAGACTATTCAAAAGGAAACTAGGGTCATTTCCTCAATACATGTTGAGGTAACTGAAGAAAAATGACTGACTGTCAAAGATGACAAATGTTCACAAATTGCTCTGACTCACCAGAGTTCACGGGTGCTTCATTATGTCTACACAAGGCCAACTTTTTTAGGACCCTGTCAATCGCTGTAAGTATTTGAATATTGCAACTTAAATTTTGACTCTTTTTAGGTTTTTTTTAACTAAATTGCCTATGGGTTGTCGCCACATTTATGTAAACCTTTTGTACTTTCACATACGTGTTCAGTTGTGTTTCTGCAGACTGTTATTACTCATTATTTTTAATTCTTTGGATTCGCATCTATAGTTTCCTGAAGAGTAATTTTTGGGAAGTCATTCTAGAGACCTCCACCAAGGCAGAATCCTGAAACAAGCACAGCATGGCAGATGGTCCCTGCCCTGAAGAGCTTACAATCTAAATAATTTTCTTATCTCCCTCTTCTTTCTCTGCAATATTAGTATTTGATTAATATCCAGCTGCCTGCTTGTATACTATAAGTGCTCTCAAAGGCACACCTCTCACAGCAAGCTCCACAACTGAAAGGAGAAATAATGAGAAGACAGCTTTCTGGCTTGCAACATTTTAAACACTGTTAAAGAATAGTTTTTGACAAGCAGGTTTAGAAATCAGGTGCTAATTTTGTGCAAAGAGTCAGAGGAGGGCCTGTGGAATTACCGCTGTGCCAAGGAGATCAAATTCTGTAGGTGAGACTACAGACCCACAGGTCTTGTTACAGGTTAGTTCTCATTAAAGAAAAAATTGCAAGCAGAGCCACTTCTGCAAGACTGTGAGCAAGGTTCTTGAAACAGAGTTAGAATTGCTCAAAATGAGAAATAACATCCATGTGTACATTATCTGCACCACATTTGAAAAGGGATAACCATCTTTTCAGTTGTTTTATTTCATACAAGAATTTACATGTCTATGTGACCAATGAAGGGGAGACCTAGTTGTGGCCTTTCAGTACGTAAAGGGGGCCTACAGGAAAGATGGGGACAAATGTTTGAGCAGGTCCTGTTGCAATAGGACAAGGGGTAATGGCTTTAAACTAAAAGAGGGAAGATTTAGACTAGATATAAGTAGGAAATTTTTTACAGTGAAACACTGGAACAGGTTGCCCACCCCTGGAAACATTCAAGGTCAGGTTGGCCGGGTTCTGATCTAGTTGAAGATATCCTTGCTCGTTGCAGGGCAGTTGGACTGGATCTCCTGTAAAGGTCCCTTCCAACCCAAACTCTTGTGTGATTCAAGTAGGAAAATCCTCTTCATAATTAAGAGCATTGTATTGAGTTTTGTATTGTTAGTGAAATAGTTGTTACTTGTTGGTGTGTTTTGAACCTAAGAAATCTATGAATATTCTTCTTTTCCCCTTTTCCACCCCTGTTTCATATTTGAAAATATAATAAGCTTGTTGAAAATTTGATCTAGTTACAAGGGGTGTGGATAGTGCTGGTAGGGAATGACTGCCTATTGCTCCTCGCAGGATAAGAATCAGGAAGCATCCTGACTGCTACTCATGGGCTGAAGTCCCAGCCTGGGCCACGGGGTCTGTGACTGTTCTGTGTCCACTAGAAAAAGCTGGGGGATCGTTACCCTTTCTTCTTCCCCTGAAAACATACTGTGAAGTCTCAAAACCACTGAAAGTAGGGATTTAGTGTGTTGTGGAGCATTTTTCACACATGCAGGCTTAGGCATGGTGTGCTTATGGGAATGGGTGGTAGTACCATCTGCTCCTTCCACTGCTTCTCTGCACCTCCAAGGTGTGGTGGGCCTATAAATCTTCAGTAAACACAGGGCCCAGCCCAGAGTTACATCTCTTGGTTCCCTATCTGGAATATCTATCTTACCACAGGCTGAACTTCCAGTCATGGTGGTATGTAATCACGGGTGTCAGCATGATATCACATTGCCTATGTTGTAATTTGGGCATAGGGTCAAATTTTGGGGCTGTTTGGGTCTAAGACTTTAGCTGAGGTTCATAAATAGAAGACTTCAGTCCCTCAAGACATTCCTGTTATGCTTACTGAAACAGGTTTTTCTGTTGCTCATCACTAAGTATTAAATTAACTTATTGTTTTGTATCAGATTTGGTAATTTGTCAGCTTGGCAGCAGCCATGGGGAGCTTGAATGAAGTTAATATTGGTTACGCCTTGCTGTGGTTGCAGTGTGTGTGTGTGTGTATGGTGTTAATTATTTATTTATACAAGAAAAGACAGATTGTACTTAGGTACAAACTTGTACTTACCTGTTACTATGTCTGCTGTTAGGGCTCTCCGTGGGCCCGTATAGCTCCTGGGTCTCTTTGTCAAGTGTTTGAAGAAAAATCAATCTTTGGAAAAGTCAGTTCAGTGTAACAAGGATCAGTGACTTGGCAGAAGTTACTGAGGACTCCATAAAGCTTTGCAATAAGAGAAAAACCAAAACACAAACCCCGTTCTATTAATCCCTTTCTGATTTGGTTCTTTGTCTCAGCTCTCGTTCCAAAGGGCAAGAGGCAGTAGCACCACCAACAAAGCTTCTTTTACAGCCTTTTTTGGCATTAGTTATGGAAGGATCAGATGTCTGACCTTTCAGCAGTAGGTAACAGGAGAATAAAAAATCTATATTCGTGACACTGTTTGGAAGTGCCTGGTCTCCTTAGTTTTTCTTTGCACTGACTGTTGTATGCTGCGTGCTCTGGGTGTGCCAATGATGTTAAGGCGGAGGACCAAGCTTGTTGGCTTTGACTGCTCCTTCCTGGCACTGAGACAGTTCAAGTCAGTGAACTCTTTTAAGATGGCAAAATCCCCTTTGCCACTGGGTGGTCCATCTGTGCACAAATCTTCCTAGATACTGGTAAGGTCACCAAAGGCTTTTATTTTTAAGTTACATATGTTTCTCCAGTGTGCCTACTATGAACGATACCCCTGTCATTGTTCCAGCCCAGAAACCTGGTTGTAAGCTTTAGAGAGTTGTTTTCAGTGAGATATGTAGGATGTGGATCTCATTAGCAGAAAGAGTGCTTTAAGGATTTGGAGTGGTGTAGTAAAAATCATCCTGCGTGTTTGTGCACTGACAGTATTCATGTGGAGGCCTAACAGAGTCTTAAAATTAACTTTACCATACTTAATAAAATCTGTCATCAGCATATTTCAGATTCATTCCAGTGCTAACAAAACTTGCTATTTTAAATTATCTTACATATGCCTTTATGTCTACAATATTAATCCTATTTATGTTGACAGCCAGTTTGCAGAAAGGCCAAGGGGCTATATTTGTGTATTAAAGAGGATTTCTTGTTCTGTACCTCACTGTTGCGTTCATTATACAAAATATGTTCATGTTCTGCCATGTTTCTCTTGTTTCTCAACTGTTCTTTCCGTTTTCATCTTCCTTTCTTCTTTCTATACTTCCTTTCTTCCAACAGTTTCTCCTTCTGTGAAGGTTGTGACCTCCATTCCACCTTAAAAAAATATATATATATATTAGATCAGCAGGTAGGCCATTCTGGCATTTTTAGTGCATCACCAACGAATTTTACTCATAATATTACTGGGGATGGGAAATTTCACATTTTATGCAAGTGCTTGAGACAGCAGACACCATAGCTCTCAGAGTTCAGCGCCATGCATGGCAGATATATTAGCCCATCAGTCAGAGGAGTAGACACTTCCCACATCACATCAATGTTTGGATGCTGCAGGTGGAGGATGACACTTTTGAGTCATACGCCTTTTTCTGAGGAGCAGTACGACGTCCCTGGAAAAGCTATGCCAAAAGCTGCCTGGAGTTGACTTGAATCAACATGTCCTTTTATTCTTTCTCTTCACTCCTGATAAAAAAGGGAAGGCGTGTTTGCAAGCTAATGCTGTGGTGCTCTTGGTCCCCATGCATTGTCTCAACCAGGCCAGATAACCGTCTTGAACTTCTGAGAAGGGAGGAGCAGAGGCTGCAGAAAAGCATGACTGCAGATTTAAAAAGATCCTGCAACATTTGGAAAATCAGTCGGGAGGGAAAAGGGCCCAAATGTGAACAGTGCACATTCTGGGTCACAAGGACCTTCCTTTCAGGGAATGACTGCAAGGCACTTTTCTGGAAATGACACTTTTTAAAAAGCCCTTAAAGGAGCCTTTAAAATTGAAGGCACCCAAATTTATGAGTGGCCAGCAATGTTAAGGCACAGGACTCTGCTTGTTGGCTTTGGTTCTGGATTGAATTCAATATGTTGAAAGCAGAATCTGTTGTATGTACAGATATATAGAGTCTATGCAGATATATTTTATTCTAAGTTGTGTGAAAAGATGTATATTTTCAGTGAAGACTTCAATTACATGTATTTGGGAAATTAGAGATTAAACTGTAATGTATACACTTGAGTACTCATATAGATTAGACTATGGTAAAACTCATCTAGCATTTCATATAGCCTTTATGTTATACTATCTTCTGCCTTTTATTTTGAAATATATCATTCCTTGCTTTGCTCTGAAGCACTGAGTTCTAGCAACAAAAGTGAAGTCTCAGTGTGACTGTCCACAATATTAATTATCTTGATATACTTTTTTTCCTACAGTGAAGATGTTTGTAAACGAGGATTCACTGTTATTATCGATATGCGGGGATCCAAGTGGGATTTGATCAAGCCTCTCCTAAAGACCCTTCAAGAAGCCTTTCCTGCCGAAATTCATGTTGCCCTGATTATAAAACCTGATAATTTCTGGCAGAAGCAGAAAACAAACTTTGGCAGTTCCAAGTTCATCTTTGAGGTAAGAACCACATGAGGGATGCATGGTAAAGCATTACCTCTGATAAGAAGTTTTCTTTAGATGGAAAAGAAATTCCCAAGCCCCTTGCTTGAGATAAAAAAAAAGACATCTGAGGACTGTTTGCAGGAGCGGGCTGATGCTCTGGCATCAAGTTGCCTTCTGAGCACAGGGGTGGGACAGGATGCATGTTCCATCTCCATAGATTCACATGCTTCACTTTGGTGAGGGTTTTTTGTGGTTTTGGTGGTTTTTTTTGGTGATGTTGCATTCAGTCTTTCCTTTGTTTCTCTTAGAACCGCCTAAACAGTCAATATACTAAAGACAAAGTTCCCTATGTGCTAATGTGTGGGTTTGCTAGTTGACCTCTACCTAACTTCAGGTAGTTGCTTTTTTTATAAAAGACATTTATACTAAATTTATCTATATATTGTCCCCACTTTAATTTAATTGAGATTTACAATTCAAGGGTAACTTTAACAACTCGCGTTAATGACAAGGTCCCTCAGGCAGGTTCTTTGAGAAGTAACCAATATGCAACAACTGCATATTTACAAGGAATTTTACTAACAGCTGTGTTCTCTTAGTGCACTTTAGTTTTCTGTGAATTTCAGCTTTTTACCCAAAGAGAAGCAAAGCTCAGCTTCATGAAATGCTCATACATCAATCATGCCCAGCCATGAGCTAGTCATGTTGGGTATTTTTTAATTTCTTGAGAAACAATTCTATCATTGGCTGTCTTATTTACCAATCCTTTAATTTTAGAGAGACACTCAGATTTTGCATTTCTGAAACTCAGAAGATAATTTGGCTATAGTTCTTAATTTTGACTGCAACGAAAGATTATATTTAAATATATATTTAAGATCTGTTGAAGTCAGTGGGATAAAAATATGTCCTTATTTTCAACCTCTTCTTAAAAGCACTCTTGAATGCAATGAATTGCAATGGGCAACTAGATTGGTCTTGAGCATTAACAAACTTTTATGTTATTATCACAGTTTAAGTATTTGTACATTTTTTCTCCTTGTCTCACAAAAAACCAGTCAACTCACAAATTTTGCTTTGTTTAAATGGATCTTTACCTTCCTTGGCTGCCTGTGGGGACTCGGACATCAGAATAACTTCCACTTGCTATCCCCTGTCTACCTTTGAAAGCAAGGCTGCCTTCAGTATAGGTTTATGTCACCTCCAGAGATTCCTCACGCTTAGTGAAATCACCTCTCCTGGCAGAAGCGGCTGCCATTGCAGTGCAATGAGATTGGCAACGCTGCCTGTGGGGAATGAGAGAGATTGGGGCAGTGGGAAGGAGAAAGGAGATGTACGGGCCCAGAAGAATGTAGAGCAGGAGGGAGCCTGTGCAGAGACTAGTCAAAGAATAGCTTTTGAGGATGGGGAGCTTCTGTTTAAAATATATATGGCTACTAAGTGCAGTCCCTTAGTAGCCCAAGAAAAGACAGCTTATGCATGTGTATCCAACACTGAATTTCAGTCCTCCAGTGCTTTAGTAAACAAAAGCAATGTCTTCCTAAAGCTTCAAACCAAGAAGTAAAGTAACAGAGTTCAAATACATATTTTTAGAACTTTTATTTGCTTTCAAAATGAATTACTACTTTCTGGAGGCTTGACTTATTTTTTTATTGGTGTGATGATAGTGAAGAGTAAACTGTGGTCAAGCTTTTCTTCATAGTTACAGCTCTGGGTCTGTATTGTGTTAAAAGCTCTGGACTCATTTGCTGTACATGCTGGCACGCATTAAGGGTGTTTTCATTTTGTGTGCATGCCTTTGAGCCTTAGTCTGTCTGCTGGGCTCTTCACATGGGTGTCTGTGATGGTTCACAAATTTTTGGACTGGAGGAGGAGAGTCAGTGCTTTTGCGGTCTATTGGACCACTTGCAGACACTCAGAACTGATGAGTCCTTCAATTTTTTGATTTTAAAAAGATTTCTTAAGCCGTGGTCCACTGTACAATAGACCTCCTGCAACATACACACCACGATCCAAGGAACTTCTGTTTTTAAGGATTCTTGTGGATGCTGCTGCTAATTGGTAGGCTCAGGCCCTGGGGCAGCTCATGCTCTCTCATAAGAAGAATTGTGAATATCAAATAAACATCGCAGGTCAACATGATTCACATTTTTTTGATTTATGTGGGGCAGCACACAGGTACCCTCTCTGCACTGAACCATCGATGATTTCCCACAGCTGTAATCAAACACGAGGTCCTTGGCAGGAACAGACTGCAGTGAAGGGCAATGGAAGTCTCTGTTGAATTACCCCATCTACAAACTCAGCAGTAACCAGTTTCTGTTTGAAGGCCAGATTCTGCTTTTGAGCTTAATGGAAGCATTATGCAAGTGCCAGGGCAGTGCATGACCCTTAGTGGAGACTAACGATCTGGATTTTGTGTTGTGAGACTCTGGCAGAATGATTCTGTGTCACAGCCCAGAGAGTGAAACATGCCTGCAGATGATAACACAAAGAAAAGAGAAAAAAAAAAGAGTTTAGTTGACATATGTGGACTCCAAAGCTTCCTGTCACTTTGAAGAATGGACCAGCGAGCTTAGTTAGCATTAATTCAGAGGTGCCTTCAAGATTATTTTCTTTTTCCTTCCAAAAGGGTTTAAATAGCGGGCAGCGCTTTTTAAAGAGATTTCTAAAAGAAAGACAGGAGATGCCTGAGAGACAGTTACTTTATCTAACACCTACCTGCATAACTAAGGTTGTTTTCATGCAAGTTTTAAGAACTCCTTAAAGAAACAAATCTGAATAAAGAAATTTGCTTCAGGATTCATGAAATGAAAAACCTTTCTTCTATATCATGTCAAATTCTGTTCATGATAAGAGCAGTGGTTGCATTAGCTTGACACAGTAGCAGGGGAAATGCCCAGGTATTAGCCATGAAGAGAAGTCTTTTCTTGACAGGCAGTTAAAGTCTAAATTCAATTATCTTCAAGGGGTCAGTGTCCAGGTCAAGAGATTTAGAAATTTGAAATCCCTCTGAAGCTACATACTTACCTTTGCGATGCTTGTTGGCTTTTCCCTCTGTCCTCCCCCTTCTATAGAGCAAGGAGCATGGCAAGAAAGTTTTAAAATAATCTTTCTGCTGAGCATAAGTTCAATACAATCCCAATTTTAATACACTGCAGAATGTCTGATATTTTTAGATGGATACAAATTGGAAGAAAAGCCTATTATTAACTTTAAATCAGTGGGCAGCCTGTTATTTTTGACATAATTCAGGATAATGGACAAGACTTGAGATATGTTTCTTTGTAGATGACTTTTACAAGATTGCTATGATTATTGGGTGCCTCCACCTCTGAAGAGCACAAACTCTGACATTCTTCAGAGGCCTGATCTTTAGGGGATAGATGTGCAGTCACCGATGAACATCACAAGCCTTTAAGGGCTGCCAACTTGGGTGTTAACATGACAGCACTGAAAATCTCTGGTAACATATAAAACCCTATGCTCATATTTAAAAAAAAAATAATTTGTCTAAAATAAATGGTAACAGCCATTGCTTGCTGCATCCTCAAATTTTAATCTGCGTTCCAGGCACCCAGTGCATTTCTCTATCACTGATTACTGAGTCTGAATGAATTAAAACCATCTCTCATTGATTGTGTATGATTCACGAGCAGTACTTTCTATTAGCAATAAATTCTAGTTGTTAATACTCCAATGACATGTCACTTTTACATTGACTTTGGCTTAATTACATTGGAAATTGCTACCATGAAAGCGATCTGCCAGTGGCAAAAGCCAACTGGAATAATATGGAAGAAAAAACCCAGCATATTCAGCGTTTTGGCAGGTGACAATACCTGCTTCAGGTCATATGTCTAGAATTTTTGCCTTTGTATAGCCACTAGCCTGAGTATAACACAAGTAGGAGATTCCCTGTAATACCATATACCTGTTTAGTGAACAATCATGTCCAGATATCCATCAGCTGCAGTGAGAAGTCTTCAGTGTCCAACTGGACTAAAGTAATCTATGGCAAAAGCATTCTCATTATGTTTTTGACAGTCAAGTCAGCTGAAAAAGATAGACATTATTCCAGTAAATATCATGTCTTTTAGTTAATAAGGAAATCAGTGTCATTAATAGAAAATCCAGTTAATTTTCAATCCAATTAATTCATCAAAATCAAACATAATCATCAGCATCTTTTACAATGTTCCTTCAATTACGTATTGATGAGGAAAATAATTCCTTCATGCTATTTATGGATTGCACTATTATTTCTGATTAGACAGTCACTTATACAAATGCTGTCATTTTCTCTTTCTTAGACAAGTATGGTATCTGTTGAAGGCCTGGCAAAACTCGTAGATCCCTCTCAATTGACAGATGAGTTTGAAGGATCCTTGGATTACAACCACGATGAATGGATAGAGTTGCGCGTCTCCCTGGAAGAGTTTTTCAACAGTGCCATCCATTTATTATCAAGGCTGGAGGATCTCCAGGAAATGTTGGCTAGGAAGGAGTTTCCAGTTGATGTTGAGGGCTCAAGAAGGCTGATTGATGAGCACACACAGCTTAAGAAAAAAGTGATTAAAGCTCCTGTGGAAGAACTGGATCGTGAGGGTCAGAGGTTATTACAATGCATAAGATGCAGTGATGGTTTTTCCGGTAGGAACTGTATTCCTGGAAGTGCAGATTTTCAAAGTCTTGTGCCAAAGATCACCAGCCTTTTAGACAAGCTGCATTCTACCCGGCAACACTTGCATCAGATGTGGCATGTCCGCAAGTTGAAACTGGACCAGTGCTTTCAACTCCGGCTTTTTGAGCAAGATGCTGAGAAGGTAAGGAATAAACTGCTCCTTTCATACTTTAACCAAGACTTTATTGCAAGGACACTGTGACCATTTTTTCTAAAATTAGCAACCTGAGGTATTCATCACAGGTGAAAATCTCATGTTGCCAGCAGATGTACTTTATGTTACTCGTAAACCAAATTCACTGAACTAATTGTTGGATGTAGCAGGCATAATGATTTCCAAAAATAACTTGTCTGTGTCAGTTTTGATGAAAGTTAATCTGCTTTTTTGTGTCACAATGGGTACATTTGGTAGACATTAGCACAAGAATCAGGCTTTTTTTTCAAGTTTCTTTTACTAAGCTTATGAATATATTTATCTACATGTCACAGCACCTAAAGAAGAATGATTTTAGGGTTTGATTCACTATGATTATTGTTTGCACTTCTTGCAAGTCTATGGGAAGATTGTAGTTTAAATCCTCCTAATTGTTATCTCAAACAACATTTTCAGTTTCCCTTTCCTGGGAAATCACAACCGGATTTGCAACTGGTAAAATCTTTAGCAATGGCTTTGTACCAAGGACATGGCCACTTAGCTCCCACAGTGTGAGATCTGAGACAGTGTTTAGGTTAAACATATAAACAGACCAAGGAAAGTATTCTGAAAAGACAGTAGCATGCAAAACTCAGTGTGGCTATTTTGCATTAAAAAGCACATAAGGATGGCATTTGAATTCATACCTGACACAGTCAGTGGCCAAGATTCCTGCTCACCAGCACAAGACCTTATTTGAGAAATATTTAAGATTAAATTATCCCATAGAGATTGCATTGCAACTTCATATTTCTTAGTCGTCTGTAATGTAGCGTATCAGCCTGAAAAGCACAGAGCATGTCTCAAAATGAAATACAGTGCACAAAAGTATTTAGAGCAGCAGAAGCCCGGGTAAGTAACATGGCTTTAGGAAGCTGTAGTTTCACAGGTGTGCAGTACTGCTGCGGAATTACATCCCCATTCCCTGCCTCTTCAGAAGACACTCATTCAGGAACCTGTAATAGATAGAGAAGTCCCCAGCACATAAAGCGTAGAAGCTTGTCATGCTTCTTCAAAAGAGTGGCTAAAAACCAACCAGAGTTCCCTAACCAGATCTCATACACAACACTCCCTACACATTTCAGTAATACACAATAAAGCAGGCTTCTTATTACTTCTAGTATTCGTCTGCTGTTTGCCTCTGGAAGCATATGCAGGTCTGATTGCGGCGAATTTATTTCAGAAAACTGTATTGGGCTAGAGTCCTGGCAATCTCAGTTTCTTAACGCAGAAGTGCTTGACACCTTGTTAGGTGGTTTCGTGAGAAGTCTTTGCTGCACATTTAAAATTCTAGGCCATGGAAGTAGGATATTCTCAGTGGAAGGTACTGAGCTCTCAGACTCATGTTTATCTAGTCTGTGTATCCATCAAAAGCACCAGTCTCTGAATCTTCTCCACTTAATGTATGATCCAGTTGTTTCACTAACGTGTCTGCCCAGACCCAGGAGGAATAGCAAAAGAAATACAGATGTCATCTGCAGGGGCATCTCACTGAAGATTATTTTTTTTTTAACCAACTGCAAATTAATATTATTTTTAAAACATCATGGAGAAGCACATTGCGGAAACAAATATAATCATCAGTGGTACAGAGCGAGACACAAGACATTGGTTTTCAGTGCATGTACTAGATATCTCTAAGGGATGCTAGGACTGAAAAGACTCCCATCATTGTATAATCAATCCTCCTATTGGGAAAACCTTGAATTCAGATGAGTGCCTCTAAAATGAGAGTCACTGCAGCATCACTCAAGAAAGAGCAGAGTTTTTCTTCCAAATGCTACAATTTCTTCTTCTCCCTTTTCCTTGAGTGTCACATGCTATAAGGACATCACTCACTGATGTCCTTCACAGTGGTGGCTGTATTTCAGTCAGTGCTTCAGTTTGGATTTTCAGTTTCTTTGGCATTATTCAGATGACCACTGCTTACTAACATAAATTTTCATTTTTATTTATGATTATTATTTTCTAATGTTATTAGAAAATTATTATAGTTTAGCAAATTATTATTATTAATGTTATAAGCTGAAAGGCTCTCATATGAAGTCAGCATCTCAGATGTTCTTGTTGCCAAGCTCATTCTGTAGTGCTGAAGGAAGTCTCCAATATATTTTTCCTTTCTGTCTCCTGAACAGGCATAAAAGGATGGTGTGATACAAGCCTGAGAATTATGAGAGCTGGGTTCCTTGCATGTGTTATTCTGAGGTTGTTAAGTGTAAGGTTTAGGCAAATAAGCAGATCAATGAAACTTTTGAGGTGAAGGAAGAAGCAGTGAGAACGTTGTTCCTGCCTTTTTAACACTGGCTGTCTCGAGCAATTCCTGATTGACAGAACTGGCATTTTGATCTTCTTGGTATCTCTTACTCATCTGCTTCACATTAACTAAACACACCATCTTGCTTTGGCTTCTCTGAGTAGCTCTGCTTGCCTTTCTTGACTACTACATTTTCCCAAAGAATAGAAAATGTTTTGGTTTTTTATACCCTCAAATCAGTGTTTTTTAATCTTTTCAGTTTGTGACTCCCTAAAATTCTTCCAGGGAAGGTTGCAGACCCTTTTACTTCACATTTCGCACATGTAGTCTGATGTAAAATATTGATGTGCTTATTCTCCTTAGCTGCCTTTTGCAGATCTCTTTGAAGTAGTCTGACCATCTCAGACTGGAAAGTACTTGTCTCATAAAATGTTCAGAGCTAAATCCAGTCTGAGTGCTGTCTCCACTGTATAAATAGCCACCACAGTGTGTCTGTGTATTGAATTTTAAAGTTTCCTGGTACCTCCATTTGCTCAGTTGAACTCTACCCTCTACAATTAGGTATGGTAGCAGAGCCAGGATGGTCTTCATCTCCTGGGGAGAGGCACAGCTCTTTCCGTATAACCTGGATATGTCATTTAGTGCTAATCAAATGACAGCTCTAATACCCTGTGAAAGCTCAAACTCCAACATAAAATTCTGAGTATAAATAAGGTTTTAGGGCCTTTTAAAATATCTCTGTATACTCACTGGGTGATATTTTAGGAAACCTGTTCTAATAAGGAGAAAATGGACAAGGACTTTCCATTTTTTGGACACCTCTGATTTTAAAAATTTCAGATGTCCTCATTGCCTGAAAAGTTCTTAAAGATGGGATAGGGAAAAAAAAAGGGGGACACAAGATGGAAAAACACACAGTATTTTAAGGTATGTTGATCTTTTAACATGTTGGTATTAAAATATCCCAGATGTTCAAAGCAAATCAATTCACTTTTTTTCCTTCCTATAGATACCCTCTATTGGAATATTTATAAATGATAGTCACTGCCTGGATGCATGAATTATTCAAATTACAGGTATTACAACTTACAGAAGGTCTGTACAGTTGTGTGCTGAGCGACTCATAGTATTGGCAAAATAAAAGGAGGGGGTGGTTGTCATACCCCAGGCTTCTCCCACTCAAATCGGTGGGAGAGAGCAGAGCTGTCTATGGAAAAACTTTATCTCCAAATCAGGCCTTCGGGGTTTTATTTTCTGGTGCTGGGGCCAAGGGAGAGGAAATGTTGGGCTATCCCATAGGCGCAAGCAGCTCAATGAGATTGGATCCCCAGATGGAGACTGGAAGTTCCTTGAAGCCCAAGTCAGCCGGCAGGTCAGCTGCGTGGGGAGCTTTGGCAGAGTGGCGTGAGGAGTTCTCATGCTCTGCAGTGCTGACTGTACTGATCTGCTGATAAAGAACACATGTCAGCCGCTGGTGTAGTCCTGACCCTCACTGCTCAACAACTTCATTCCTCACCAATAATATATAAATACATATGTACATATATATATAATTTTGATCCTAAAACTGAGGCTTCACTGTGTTTTTACTGGGTAACAGAGAAAATATTTTTAGCCATCAATAACATGAAAAAATGTAGTCCAGTCTAAATTGAATATTGTTTAAAACAAAAAACCCGCAATCAGCAGAGATCCAACTATTAGAACTATCTGAGAAATGTTAATTGGTTAGTTGAAATCTGGACAGGGAGAAGAATTCAGGCAAGAGTCCACGTGTTTTGCACTTGAAAAAATACCAAAAATTATCCTTCCACTCTGCACTTTCCAACTCTTCTGGAAATCATTTGTAACTGGCACCCAACTTGACTTTTGTAGGAATTTCCCCATCATTCTGAGTTGGTTCCATATCAGTTTTACTACCCTGGCATGTATGTGAATGAAAAACAGCTATCATGATGTAGTCAACGTTGTCCATATTAAGTATAAACAATATAGTCATCAGCTGGACTGAACCAAGGTTCTCTACTGTAAACTTGTAACACCAGAGCAAAGAAAGAGCAGACTGCTGTAAAATCAGCCTTTAACGGGAGGCAGAGGAGACTTTGCATGTTCTCTCTGTTCTTACCTCCCCTTCTCCTTCCTGACTTTCTACAGAGTCCACTACACAAAGGAAAATTCCAAAAGATGGCAATGGTAGTTAGAAAATACCATGAGAGAATTTCACTGGAAGTTTGCGGTGGGAGAAACATTTTATTTGGATAGGGCCAGCTTTGTAGAAAGCCTAGTGGCAAACCACAGGCCACATCTCGTCTTCAAGGAGCAGTGAAGTAGCGGGCTTGCAGTCCAAACCATCTGCCTCATCCGTACTAAAGCTCCTCTTTGAAAAACACAGCTCTGCCTGCGCAAAGCAGGCTATGGGAAGCTGTGCTGACTGCTGGGGCTGCTCTGCGGGTGGCTGCAGCGAGAGGGGGCGGAGGGGATGGGCTGCAGCTCCAGCTCCGACCCCACAGCAGCTGTTCCTCCCATTTCCCAGGTGATGTGACCAGCCTGGAATGACAGAAAGATTTCCGTGAGTGCAAGAGTGATTGGGATGTGATAAGAATGCAAAGTTCATATGATAGAAGACAAGTTGGGGAGGTAGGGGGTATAAAGATAATGATTGAGGGGGAATAGGGTGGAATAACAGTGCCAGCAATTCTCCCGCATCCCACTCCCTGTGTGGGTGTGGGCAGTGAGACTGTGACACCCAGTAGCACACACTGCATCCCTCCCCTCTCACATACAGCACTGCTTCAGGCCTCTTCCTTGGTCTGGTCTCCTTAAATAAGGGAACAGATGTGTTATTCTCCTGGATATGCACTATTAGACTCTGCCTCCATTTACTGAGATAAATAATGGGGCATTCGGTTTCTGAAGGAGGAAAATCACAGATACACCAGCTGTACTGGACTCCTGTCCAGTGTCCTATTCCCATTCCTTATGAAAGTATTGGGAAGACCCCTACTGCTTTTCAGCAGAAGCACAATATTCCCATTAACATGTATTCTGCAGTGCCAGATGAAATTTAGGAGTTCCTTGTCTAGAATCTAACTTAACACCATAAAGAGTTAGTCTAGAAAAACAGAGAGAAGATCTAGTTCCACAGCAAAGTCAATGGGAGAGAAGATTATCCAAAAAGTGTATCATCTGAACATTTGAACCATGCTCACACCATTGCATTACATCATTACATATTTGGCAGTATGAACACCTGCCAGAGGTACACGTTCCTCAAAAGGAAAGAATGCTCTGCAAGCTGCTCTTTGTCTAAAAAGATGCAGGATAACTTTGACAGAATAATAGAATGCAAAACCTAGAAATTTACCCTGTGGTTTAGGGGGAAAAAAGATGGTTTTAAGAAAGAAAAATTGATGCCTTGCTGTTTGAGAGAAGGGAAACTATCAGTACATTTGTGATTGTATAATACATATCCACTTTAACTGTTTCATACATTAATTCCCCTTATACTGCACTTAAAAATTCTGATGCTGTATGTTCTGTAATAAAATGCATTACAAATCTGATGATATGATCCTTCTTGCTAATAGGAGGCAGTTTATTTTATTACAGTCCATTAAGTAGAGCAATTGTAGCTGCTCCTTTAGTCAAGTGATGCTGTGTGGAGAAGCATTTCCTAGAAATGGGTATTAGCTGACTTTCTGGAAAGGCAGCATAAGAAAGATTAAAAAGCTCAGCAACATCTTCACTTCCTTCTTTATTTCCCATCACCTCTACATTTTCTTCTTCTAGCAGTGTCAAAAGACCCTGGAAGTGATACATAAGGAGATGATAGAGTTTTCCCGTTTACAACATGTCATATTAAACCTTATGGATTTGTGCAGTGCCAAGAGGCATCGCACCTGGGACAGACTCCTCTGAGATAAAATTCACTTAGTGAAGGATCATTTCCCCTCTCTTATTTCACTGCTGGAAGCATTCGCTTTCTTTGATCTGTTCTACGTGCCATATATACAATTGCCTCTGAGATTTCATGTGAAATGTTGGCTTGGAAATTACTGTGAGGTGTATGCATCCCAGGGAATGAGACTGGGAAACCAGTGAGGAAAGTACTGAGAAGCTGACGGTGGGAGCTGTCATATGTGAAACGAATACAAAGCGATTGAGTTCTGGGGAGGTGGTTAATTACAACTGGGGAGGAGGCAGGAAGCATATTAAGAGGGGAAAGAACCAGAATCAGGATTAATAACAAGAGCATGTCCTTAGTGTCTTGCACCAAGGAGAAGTATATATGCCCCCCGTGCTGTTTCACTGCAAAAGGATTTGTTACTGAATGAATGGTACTTAACAGTTAACAGTAATAATCATACAGGCATAATAAGCATGGATTAGACATGGATTTTTGCATAGGATTTATATTTCATTTAAGTTACATGAACACCGCATTGGGTTACAGAACTCAGCATGTCCTGGATTTTTCATCTAAGTACTTACACTGTGGATATCACAACAGCAGAGTAAATGAGCATCACAGTAAGGAGCTTTCCTGGAGATTTTGAACACGGGGGGTGTCTTTAGACCTGAGGTAAGCTCCATAAGACTTCCACAATAAAAGGAGTCAATAAGCTTAGTGTCTTCTGCAGAGACATTTGACTGAGGGTCTAAGTGAGGCTCATTTAAGCATGTTACTTTCATCCTTAGCCCAATCCAAATGCCTGTGCAGACAAAGAAGGACACAGGCTTTGGGGTACAGATACTGACTGGGAAAGACACTAAACTGGGGTCTGTGTTTGTGAAATGCATGTGTTTGCAGAGAGCTTCATAAGAAGAGCGACCAAGAATTTACTGCTAAGCTTAAATGATATCCCTTGCCCGTAGTCCCAGAAGAAGAGTTGTCAGAGATCACAAGGGCTCAATTTGTTATTGGTACCTTGCCTTCTCAGCCCAAAGCAGCTGCTTCTCTCTTCATCAGGTGAAACAACTCAATTTCAAGCTGGTTTTAGCTGCAACCCCTGACCCGATTGCGTGTTGGTGCTTGAGGACTCCTGGAGGTGTCTGCTAAAAAGACAGGGCCTGTAAAGCAGAGTGAATCTCAACTTCTTTTAAAATCAGTGAAAGACTCACGGTCTCTGTGAGAGTTCCCACTGACAGGTATTCAGTGAGCCAGGGCTGTTTGAGCCCTACAGCCAGGTGCTGTGCAGCCACCATATCTAGCTACTGTCTCTGGCTCCAGCCTTACAGATGGCACGGTTACTGGCAACTTTGCCATGCACTTACAAAAATGGGACCTCATTCCCAGCTGTTTGTGCTGGTCCTCCTCCCCTTTCCCCCTGCCAGGTATTCCAGTTATGTTAGTACACATTTGCAACATTACGGGCAGCCTGGTTTGCCAGGGCTTGCAATAGTCCTAATGTAAGAGAAACAGGCTTTGTAAATGTTCCTGACACAATTGGTTCTTATTTTAAGCTATGGAAGAAATATACAGATCTCTGCATTTATGGATCTGCAATAGACATTGCTCAAGAGCAATATTTAGTCAAAGTACTTTTAAGTTGCTTTAGCATGTTTTTCTCTGTCTTTTCTCATGCATATGGACTCTTGCACAGAGAGAGCACATAGTGTCTGTTCTCTCCTGAATCCCAGTTTCCATTTCTGGCGTCTACTCTCTCATACTGACAGTGAAAAATACTTTCTTTTATAATCTGAAGTTTCCCTTGGCATATGGTGCCTTTTTTGGTATAGAGATTCTCACTAGATGACTGTCCTTCCCCGTTAATAAAATCAGACTTGGGATGCCAATGCTGGGAAGGAAATTCAGCTCTCAGTCTAAATAAGCGGCCATGTGAATAGAAGATCGTCATCTTGTGCCATCCTGTGTTCTTAAGCCCACGCTGAAACTACAATGACAACAGAGAGGATGAGCACTGTGTTCAACATAAAGTGTTTGCTCTGACAGAATTTCTAATACTGGGCAGAATACAGAAAATGGATGCAGATAGATTCCTAAGTCATTGAATTGGCAGACACCATCTTACAATATCAGATCTTAAAATGTTAGTAATTATATAGGTGATATGCGAAGGAGGCTTAAATTGAGATCGAGTTGGGTGCATAAACAATAGTTAAGTGTGTGTTTGTATGGCATCTAGCGCAGCAAGATACTGAATCTGGCTGGGGTATTGGCTGTTTCCAACAAAGAAATACAGATTTGCAGTTGGAAAATGCCCTTGAAGATGTAAGGGTATGGAAACATTCCTACTGAATACGGGTATGTATCCATACACGACTTGGATTGCTTTAGTATAATACCGGAAATATTCTGCTTCACTGAAGGTGTTTTGTGTAAGACCTTTCTAATAGCATCAATCAAGGACAAAGGACCAACACAGAAAATTCATATTAAAGGGAGAAACTGTGTATCCATTCTTAAAAATCTGTGTATTTCCCCAAATGAACCTATGCCAGCTCTAATCACTTTTATTTAATTACTTCAGACATCTCAGAACAAAGGAGGCTCTAATAAAACAGGTGAGAATTGAAAGCAAGTAGCAATAACTCTATTGTAACAGCAGTTTTTCATTGATTTTCAAATGTGTTCTATGTCGTATTTCTTTTTTTTTTTTTTTTTTTTTTGCATTTCAAAATAATTGAATTCTTGCTACTGAGTATTGTTCCTGCTTTGTCTTGAAGCACATCAGTGCTTTCTGTCGTTGGTAAGCCGCTATGAGGTGTTCTGAGGCAGCTGAATAAACAGTATAATGTTCTGAATGCATCTTTACTGATTTTTTTCCTGAAGCTCGGTAGTAGCAAAACAGGACGGATTCCCCAAATTACTGCGTTTACCTGGTCTCAGACTTATTTTCTTCCTTTTCTTTTTTTTTTTTAAACAAAAGAACAAAGTTTGCCTAGAAGTAGAAAAAATGTTATAACAAGGGGTGGTTTAGTGCACAGAGTGTGTGTTGACAGTTCCTTGTGATGCTGTGAGCGTAGATGTCATGTGATAAAGAGATTTCAGAGTGGGATCAGCACATTCCACTTAGGAAGGCTCTGAGAGTGGCAGCTAAACTGTGTCAAATCTACAATCCCCCTCAGCTAGTCATGGACACAAAAGAATTATTGCAGAACTGTGGAGTAAATCCTCTTCAGCATCTATAGGGATAAATTACTTGCAAAAACCTTCATCTTTAACAGGAAGATGAATCCTGCAGGAATGTGTATGCTGGGACTTGCAGTCTTTGCAGGCTGTAGCTCTGAATTAAAGATGCAACCAGCTGACATCTGCTCTGTTTAATATGAAGTAGGCTTCTGACAGGTTGCTAATGCCATGCACAATTTGTTGCCCCCGATCTAAAGTGAAGAGTTGTCAGAGAGGGAAGTAATCCTGGGGGGCTCTGTGGGAGCTGTTCATTACTTTGACCACTGCTGGTCACACTTAATAACATCCTGTTGTTGGTATCTGTAGGAAAAAAACAGATTTTTGCAAGACCAGGAGATCATTATAGAAGTTTTTAACTTTCCTCAAAGCACAAACAGAGCTCATGTCTGCTAATTGGATTGTAAAATCAAAATGTCTTCATTATTAGTGATGTTCCAAAGGAGCTTGCAGCTTTTTCACAGTGTCAAGCTTGTATCCTGCTACTTTCTTATTTATCAGTCAAGGCCACGGGGGGTTCTTCCCCTACATGCAAATAGCTTTTCTGCCTTTCCATCCACCAGTAGAAAGTTTGGGGACAAAACTAATAACAACAGGGCAAATTCACAAGTACACACCAACTGCTTTGTGTTGCTCCTACAACCAAAAGCAGCTACAAACCCAGTTTTGCCATCTGGTTTGAGGAAGTGTGGGATTGCCTGGCCTGCTGAGCAGAGCAGTACAGGGAACTGGATAAATATATATCAGAAATCCTCTTCCTGGTGAATGTTATTCTAGTGGTGAATGTCACCTGCCCTTGTTGCAACCATCGTTTCTTTCCCTGTGGAGGAGGGGGCAGGACTCCTTTTGGAGCCTCCATTGACATTTCTGTTTCTGCAGTGAATCTGTTGCTGGTTTGACAGCTCTGAGGGTACAAACTTCCTCCCGTAACACTTCCATGACTGGAGCTCAGACTCTACAAGCAAAGCGTATAAGAATCTTCTGAAGGTATTTGTGGTGCTGATTTTTCATATGTGGACAGCTGTCCATCGGGAAGGGTAACCATCTGCCAGAGACTGATTGCTGTAGATCTGGATTGGCTTTGGAGCAGCAAAATGAAAGTACAAAGGATGCAAAGTTCAAAGCTAAAAAATTGGAAATTAAAAACCGCAGGGGTTAACTGCCTTGCCTTCTGTCACACAGGAAGCCTGTCCTGCAGCGAGAGTCCTGATCTGATGTGTTAAAATAGATATCTCGATGCTTTCCATCTTTCTTTATCAATTCATCCTGCCCCATGCTGCAAATATCTGCCTTTTTTTATTTTATTTTTTTTGCAGGCAGCTAAATATGTTGCCTCCACAGCACTTGGAATTGAACCTGATCTTTTTGATCGGAACATAAAAACAATAACAATTCCTCGCTCCACTGCTGCAGCTAGGGATGAGGAAGACTTGCGCATTTCCTTCATGCTAAGTGTACCCTATAGCATAGTTACAGCAGTCTGGGGCCACTTTCTATCCGACTTGCACTGGATCATCCAACACCCTGGTGACCTTTCAGTGCAAGAGGGCAGAACATTAACCAAGTGATGGCGTAGTTCCTGCTTTCTGTTTCCAGGCTCTGGCAGCAGTCGCCTCGCAGCCCGTCCGCTCCCGACTGTAAGGAAACAGCTCTGCAGCCTGCCACTGCTGAAACTGGAACATGGTGTGCCGTGCTATTTGTAGTTTCCTGCTGCCGACACTGGATACGCAGTTACTATTCGTCTTGCTTCCTCCATGAACATTAAAATGGGTCCAAAAATAATTGAAGGCAGTATGTTCTGATGGAATATTTTTGCATTTGCACAAATTTCCTCTTTATTTTACTTGCCAATTCTGATAGAGAGCATTTCGAGGCTGGTTCAGCTTCTCCAACTTGGCACCACTGGGAGGCACAGGAATGCTCCCCTCATCAGTATGGCAAGAGAAAGTGTTTTGGCATCTGAATACACACTTAAACCTCATTTTTGAGGATGAATATAGCATCTTATAACCACAAAGTTCTGCTTTAACTAATGAAGACAAGAAGACCCAAATGCTCTTAAGGGCAACAAAGCCCACACAGCTAGAAAAAGAAGAAAGAGGCCCGCACATACAGCAACAGAGAAGAAAGCTGCTTTTTTAATTTATTGCTTTGATCCTCAAGAAGGTTAGGTGATAAGAGCCTAGCTGTCAGGAAATAATGTAATTAAACTGTGCATGAGGTTTACAGACTTACTGTGCAGCATCTTTCAGATGTAGCTATGTGATTATTCCTAAATGAATGTCTTCCTGGCCTGGCTGAAATGCTTTGAATGGCCCACGCTTGGCAGAGCATGGGGTCTTAAAAGTGTATCTTAAATTAGCCTTCATATGTATTTATAAGGAACACATGAGGGTGGGTGTGCAGTTGAGAGGTTGCCTCCTCAGGAGCTGCTGATGGTTTCAGAGGTGAAGCCGGGAGCATGGTCTGTGGATCATTTCCAGGAGTATCAGTGTCATTTTAAACCAGGCCACTCTGTCTTTTCTTCTTACGTGTCATGCATGTTATGAAAACTAATTCAGAAATATTTTCTTGAACCTTCATGTATTTGCAAGGCCCCTCCGTATTACTTGGCATCGAAATCCTGGATGCCTTATGTCCAACACAGGTGCTGAAAACGTGTCGCAAGCAAAACAGTCTTGAGTTGAGGAATTTTGCTCGATTTATTGCTAATTAACACAAAATTCTGATCTCAATTTGGTTGTTGAGAGGAAAAAGTAGGACACACTCCCAATAAACACCTATTCTTCCCCAGACTCAATTTCCCTGTTTTTTGTCATGGTTTATACCCCAGTCCATCAAAATTCTTCTGGTGGGGTGACAGGCAGCAGGGGCTGTCGAGGATAACATTTGCATGAGTTCCTTTCTGCTGCTCTTACGGCTATTCTCTGAGACTTAAAACTTTTCTGCTGCTGTTCCTTAGTGTCCCTGCCCCAGCATGGACCACCCGCTACCCCTCGGGGGTGTCCCTGCCCCCTTGGACATGGGGGACCCCACAGAGTGTCTCCAGCCCTCAGCAGCTCCCATTTTCTGTCCCTGACACCTCGTATCCAGGTGCTTCTCTGGCTGAGGGATGTTTTGGGGCAATGGCCAGGCTGGGACCAGCTTGGGGTAGCTCTTGGCCTCCTGGCAGGCCGCCCCGCTCTGTAGCCTGTCACGGTTATTGCACAGGGGAATAGGCAAGCGCCCTTACACCCTGCCAAATTAGCTTTTACAGTCCTTTGGGCCCTGAGGAACCAGAAGGCACCGTGAAGGGTAAATTGGATTTTAAGGTTTTTACCAATAAGTCTTTTCACTGAGGTAGGCCCTAAGGCAGCCCCGTGAAAACCACTGGCACTGCTGAGGGGGCGGTGAGGCCCGGTGCCACCTGTGGAGCGCGTGTTCCCAGTTGGGGACACTGTCCACCCTCCCAGCTTCCCAGGTTTGCCAGTATCAAGGGAAAACATTGAACCAGTTGATTCATGGGATGGGGAAACAGCTGGGGTACAGGAGTAGGGAGTGCTGGGCACCCCAAAATCCAGGGGAAAGCTTTCCATCTGTGCAGAGATGCCAAAGCATCATGACACATTGGGAATTTAAACCTATGGTTACTCCACAGCTGTGTCTCTGGGTCTCAGACACAGGTGATTTTGGTAGAGGAAATGCCACACTTCTGATAAAAAACAGTAAAGATCAGTATGGCTCTTCTGTTTTTAATTTTTTATTTGGAGTCACAGGAATGTCACACATTAAGCCAGGAATAGAACCAGGGTCTACAGTAAAGCTACCAAACTCGTACAATGTTTTCAACTGAATGAAATTGCACCTCACAGATTCTGAAAACCGAGGTGAAGATCCCTCATCTGGGGATATACTCTGATCTTTTCAAAATTTACACTGTCTTTTCCATTCAAGAGGCTGTTGACTATTTATCTCTTTCAGTGTTACATTTCCTATCCAGCCAATGAATTGATTTGCACCTAGACAGCAAGCAGCTCTCTGTAGATGATCTGTGCCCAGGAAAGGCTGTTTCTGTTTTAAGGAACAGAAAATCCTTTCCAGGAATGTCTGTTTGATGTCACTAAGTGCAGTGGAAAGGTACAATATTTCAAAAAAGCGAAGCAAACATGCAGATACATAAAATACGCCCAGATATCATCATTAGTCATATTTATGTGTTCAGTATCTGTAATTTTCTCCCACCTTCAACAATAAAATTATTGCTTCTCTGTTCAGCATTATAGGAATCACATGCCTTACTTTGTGCATTGCTGTGGCTTGATATCTGTCAGGAAAAAAACCACAGAGCCCTTACTCTGGCATTTAGGAACATTCAGCGTGAGTATGTTGAAATGGTGCTCTGATATTAATACAAAGCTATTTGTCAAGTCACACATCTAGCTAATTTTCTACTGGGTTGACAGTTGGGCCCGTTGTCTGGAATAATTTATTGTGCTGTAGCTTAAACTTACTGTACTCTATGAATCATATACACAGATATTTATAATGGAAAAACTGTGTTCGTGAAGCATTGAGGTTACACAAATACAGCTGTGGGTCTGAATCTTCAGCTGGTGTAAATTGGCCTCATTGGAACGACATCAATTTACCCTGGCTGTGGACCGCACCGAACACATGTGAAAGGGAAAGATCTGGCAGAAGTATTGGCTTGTCCGTTGCTGTCTGTAAACAAGAGACAAACACAAAAACAAACACAACTTTGTATGTAGGCCCTGACTTAGCAAGGCATTTAGCTGAGCAAAGCTGAGTTCTATTTTAAACCTACAAGTACTTTGATTTAATTAAGCCTGTGTTTATAGAGTGGTGATAGGAATTACAGCAGATTGATCAATACTGCTTCAACAGAAAAAAATCCCAAATGTGATGATTCATAAAAAAAAATGAAATGTGCTGTCAAAGTTTTCTTTAAATCCAAAATTTATTCTGAGGCCAGTACACTCCTGTTGGAGAACAGCCATTTTCCTAGTGACCCTTCATGTAACCAGCTCAGTGTCAGGGCTCTGTGAGTACTGATGGGTGTTAATGGCCCTGACCAGGCTCACCCGTGGGCCAGGAACCCCATTGCAGCTCAGCTGGGGGAGATCAGCCCCCAGCTTTGCCACAGCCCTGCACTGCCTGGCCATGGGCCCTGCTGAGCTGGGCGCTGATCCACCAGCTTTCTGTCGCGTGACCTGGGACCTGCCTTGTCCTTGTGGACCTGTGCTGCAATCATGGGGCTCTGTCTGAGCCTCATGTTACCCTCACTGGTCCTGATCCTGACCTGCTGATGGACCTCCTAGCTTAGGCTTGGACTTGTCTTGTCGCCACAACTTGCCTGATGATTTATTGATTAAACCTGGTTGCTATCAGCCTTCAGGGGCTGTGGGACAGGCTCTGACCAATGAAGCCTCTGTCCTGCCTGCTGGGTTTTTGTTTCTGGCTCCTCATCCTGGGCAGCCGGCATCAGCCCTCTTGTTCTGCTGAATTTATTTCAGGGTCTTGAGCAGAGGGATTCTTCTGTATTCCAGATTAATGTCTGGATTCTTTAGGCTGTTGGCTCTTCTCATGTGTTCCTTTGTGGAGGTGTTGCACTGATGGCCTTTTCCAGATGCACAGGTGACCTAGGTATGGCAGCTTCTAGTTAAACTGTAGTTATGATTCTTGTCTGAAGGCAGTAAGGGACTTTCTTGATTGATTGCCTTTTATAAAGGTAGTTCATGTGCAAATCTTTCCAGGATCTGGCCCTCACATATTATTATAGACTGTATATATACCACAGATCTGTTGTGTGGTATTCTTTTTGTTCAAATACTGGCTAAATTAAATTGCAAGAGATGTAAGGAATATGGCTTGATTTACCTTTAATTGAATTGTTGTGAATACTTCAACTTGCTTAATGAGATAGGAATAGACCTTGTAGCTGGAAACTTAGTAAGCCTCAGGAGAGAGACTCTGGCAGTTACTTTTCTACGTGTGTTATTATTTTGTTTATATTGTGGAAACATATGAAAATGAGCTTGCTTAACTGTAGATGTCCTCAGAGTGGAACTTTCCACTTTCTGTTGTAGATTAGTCAATTTAACACTGGCTGGATAGTTTTGAAAATCCAAATGCACATGGACTCCTACATGGACCTCTCTTTAATAAGCAATGAGTGCTTATTTCCACTGTTTTCCAACCTGTGGATCATGGATATTAAGTTCCTCGGTGGTTGGTAAAGGTATTTGATAAAGCACATTTATTGTCCATACACTTTAATTTGCTATAGCGCTTGCCTTGAAAAATTTTATGGGGTCCACAAATTGGAAAGGATTGGAAAGCACTGATCTAATAGGATTTCCATGTGGCATATAATTACTCATCTACCCTCTACTCAACTACAGGCAAGACATTCTTTTTGATTTATGTGGGTTTTTTTCTCTTTGTTAGCAGCATATGGAAGCGTAGTGGGAGAATACGTTTATGCCTGGTGCATTACATGTGAGACTGACTGGAATTTATTACAAAACCCTGCATTATATTTTTTCCAAGTGCTCTTGAACTTGCTCTTCTTATTTGGAACATGAGATGAGTTGTGCTTGTCAGACCAAATTCAGTAAACACTACTGGCCTTTGTCAATATTTACACAGGAGGCTACCAAGAGAAAAGATAGTGAGGTAATGCAGAAGGTACTGGTGTTGATTCAGTAGCTGCTGCTCTCCCATTTTTGTATCTTCTTTTTGAATGTTGATGCCAGAAGCACCACACAGGTGATTCTAGAGTATGTCAGCTGAAGTATTTCCAGCAAAAAAATGACATTCCACGAAGTTCTATTGGGACCTTATTTTGGATAGAAAGATAACCACGAACTAGAACAAGTGCAGAGAGAGGCTATGTATCTCATGAAGAAATAAAAGAGCTGGGCTCTAGTAAAATAAACAGCAGGAGAAACTATGAACCCTCCCTGTCCACACTGGAAAAGGTTAAATACCTGGGAGAAGAACTTTTTCAACTTAAGGGACAGTGTTGACCGAAGAGCAAATGTGACCATGAGTCTGACTTAGGTCAGAGCGTATGTGAAGAGTTCAGTAACCGGACCAGAAAGTTTCTGGAACTACTCCTCGTAGGAGGAGCTGAGCTGTGGCACTTAACTAGTTTTCAAGTGGAGCTTCATCCCTTTATGAAAGGAAATTCTATACTGTGGTTAGCTGCCAAAAGCAGTGATTGGACTTTACCTGAATGTCCCTTTGGGGCTGTTTTCTTGATGTGTATCCTATATTGTTCTTCAAAATGCAGTGTTTATAATGGTTATCATTCTGCCCTTGCTTACCGGTATGAGTTTGGTATTTATGGCTCCAAATTTACAGAGAAGATGATTTGCTACATACAGGTTAATAATTAATTCCAGCCCTAATATAGTGTCAGATAGATTTGGGATGTATTATTTTTAGCAAGTATAAACAAATTCATTAATTAATATATTCAGTTCGCTGGGTGCCAAAACCATGAGGGCTGTAATCCTCCCATTGATACCACTTTGCATAGCGTGTCCTGCCAGCCGTGTGATGAGAACATCATCCTGTGGTGCTCTGCACCACTGTTTCAGAATCCAGTGCTGATGCTCCTCATTGAGGTTTGACGAAAGCCAGAGAGCAGAGGTTATTATTTGAAATGATGTTATAAATCTCATTTTATCTGAGGTAGGGCTGGACTGCACACAGTCTGCATGAATGCTGTTCCATATCCATGTGTTTCTTCTCCGTTCTCCAACAGCTGTTCTCACCATGTACTCACTAGTCTGCCAGATGTTACAAATCCAGGGAAAGTACAGAGTCACATTCTCCCTCTGTAGGACTTATTCAAGACCAGCTTGAGACCTGCTTTTTGGTCTCCCTTAACCTGGATTTTCTAGTAACTTGTCAACTATGATGACAAAACATGAGGTTAAGAACTCATTGTTGCCTGCCAGCACGACTGACACTGGAGATATGATCTCATACCCTTACTCTCAAGTGAAGTGGCCTCAAGACCACATGTGTAATAATTACTGGCACATATGTGATCATTAATGACAGTTAGGGTAGATGCTTTAGCAAAGCATTGGGTGGAGACCCTTTGGATCATTCTTAGTTTTTCTGTCTCATAAGAGACTAATTTTCTTAATTAAATGTAGCAATTAACATTCTTCAGCATATGTATTCACTTTCCTTTATGTATTGTTAGAAACAGGGGCTACAAGAGATAATAACATTGGAAGTTTATCTTCTGTTTAAAGTATGCTTAACCCTTCCCCTCAGCTACTCAAGTCATTGGAAGACTCCTAAGTACTTACTTGGTCTCCAGATCCCCTACAGCAATGTGGAGAAGAGCCAGTCAGGGAGACACTGAGGACAGCTGGTTCATGTGTTTTAAGTGACATAATGTCCAATCTTAGTTATTCTGTGCTCCTGTTCAGTGTGAATTCAGGACTGCACAAATGATTAGCAGACTTAAGAATTAATTCACTGGCAGTCAGCATGGCTCCAACTAAGTAGTTAAGTCAAAGGAATAATTAAAGATCTATTAATTTTATGATAATTGCAAGGCTAGGTTTGTTCGGGCAGTGTTTTTCATGAATGGGATGAAGTCTATTTATACAGTGCTGTATGGCAATATTACAATGACATGGAAAATCTCAGTTAGCTGAGACACTTTATCTAGTTTAAGCTGGTCTCACAGGGCACATTCTCCAGACTCAGCTATTTACTGTATTAAAAACTCATTCTTTTGACAGGGAAACTAACTTATCAAAGGATGTTGAACGTTTTTGCAGGAGCCCAAGCTAGCCCCTTGAAACTAGGCCGATCCTTGCAGGGTTGAGTAAAATAGCACTTGTTGGGTCATTGCCATGCTCACATCCTAAATCATAGATGGTGTGCTTTAATTAAGCAAACTAGGCAGCACGCTCACTTCAGGAATACAGGAAGCATTAGTGTTTCTCATGTGGAAAACAAGTTTAACTTGAAAGCTTTCAGGAGATATTGCCAGGCCAGACAATGTTGACAGACCTTCATATTGAAACCTCCTGGCCACACATTGCAAACTCTCACAGCATCGTCACGAGTCACCCAAAGCCTGGTATTTTTAGAGCCTCAACTTCATGTCATATTGTTATGAGAAAATTGTTTAAGTCCACTTGTAGACTTTGTGGTCGAGGAGAAAAGTTTGAAAATGCAATCCATTAGATCTCAAAAGCAAATAAGACCTCATTTTTATGTATTTATTTAAATCCTGTTATTGTTAAGCAAATCTCATGATCTGTGGGACTGTGTGATACTTACCATTTCCATGCATCCTTGATTAGGAGGGTGAAAGTGCAAAGTTTTCCATGATGCCACACCTGTGCAATAAAGAAAACCCAGTACAATTTTCTGGGTACTTGGGGAAATGTCTACAGTTAAGTAAGCATTAAGCAGAAATGCTTGAGAAGTCTCAGACTGAACCAGTTCTGGAAACAAAACCAATGTAGACAAATCCAAGCAGTACTGCACCCAGGCTGTCCTGGTCTGAGGAGTCAAGATAGTGATTCTACATAGCACTGGACTGTGCTTTGCAGAGGTACCAATTCATCTGGAACTTGGTTGTGTATCTCAGAGCAATGCATTGCATAAGGTAGACGTGTCTGCAGTCTTGCAGAGCTGTGACTGCTTTGTACAGCAAGAGTGATTGTAAATACTGCTTATTATTCCTTAAGACTTAAGAGCAATGAAAGTTTTTACAGAGCAAAGTGCATCATTAACTCTGCCTTAGACCTCAGTGAATCTGCATCTTTTTACTCTGCACTCATTTCTAGGCATCTTGTTGTATTTTCTCCCTGCTCCAAACCATGTGAAACTCAAAACTCTCCATTTTTTGGGGTTTCAAGTGAGACTTGAGAGGGCTGGGGAGAGACTCCAGACCATATTGGTGGGGGATAATTTCCTACAGGCACAGGCCAGCTGAAACCAAAGTAATCTTTTATGAAGAGTATAATAGAAAGATTCAAAGTCTAAACTGAAATTGAGTCTTTTCCAAAATCTGCTATTGTGCGTGAATAGAATTTTAAAAACATACTGTTTTGGAAGGTGGTACAGATCTCATCATTGAGGTCTCTTGCTCGGTGTTGCTCAATATTCCAGAAGGTCATCCTTTCAACTGCTATTGTGTATTTCAGTTGATTAAACAAGACAAGAAGATTAATCATCTTTTAAGTTTCCTTTTTTTTCCTTCATAGTTTATTATTGTACTTTAAAAAGAAGAAGCATGGTTTAACTTAACCTAGATTCTCATCCAATAATATGTGTAGAGATTAGATGGAGGAAATGCTCCCTATCCACAGAATAATAGATTACTAGTTTAAATTACTTGTCTTAAAAAGATCCTGATTCGGCTTTGCTGAGCATAAAATATTAGATTTACTGTTTATTTTTGGTGGATTGCTGCCAGTTTTCTTCTCCCTGGATGTCTTTAGATTGTTTAAAACATTAAAAAACGCTCGCAACAAACATATATCTTCTTACAAGAAATCTGTTGGTTTCTCAGCAGAGATGTAAAATCTTGTTCT
Organism: Numenius arquata; assembly: GCF_964106895.1. Lineage (NCBI taxonomy): Eukaryota > Metazoa > Chordata > Aves > Charadriiformes > Scolopacidae > Numenius > Numenius arquata. The sequence continues at coordinate 11,886,812 of NC_133578.1, read as the reverse complement.
TGGGACATGAACTTTGCTGTTATGGAATTTTTCTTTATTGGCTTTATGGCTTTTTTTTTTTCTCTTCAAGCCCACAAGTATGGCAAATTATTTTGTGCTTATGTTGCTTATTAAATCTTAATAAAGTAAGAAAAAGGAATCCAATGAGAAAGCTTTAGGTGTCTTTTCAGGTTATAGTAGGTTGTTTCATTCTGTTTAATTGGCAGTTATGTTTGAAACCCCTGACCTCATCTTTGCAAAAATCTTGTTATTTATACTTTCTGAATAAATGGTCATAGGCCTGATTTTGATCAGCTCCATGGGTACAAATGAGAAAGTAACTGTGTCAATGATATTATTTTGGATTTGCATTGATGTAACTTGAACCAAATTTGGCCTTTAAAACTATTCATCAACACAAAATACAAGCTATTATGGACTCTGTAGTTGCAAGTGTATTTTCACAAATAAAAGATTATGAAGTTAGGCATATGTGGCAGATTTTTGGGACCAGGTCAGTGTAGTGTGTTTTGCCTTTTGATGAAAGGAATATTCAGTATTATTTTTGCGAACCCCCTGCATAGAGCAGTGCACTCCCCTGCTGAATCGAGTGCTCAGCATGACATTCTGAGTGTATTGCAGGAATTTTAGGTGACCCATATGGGGCCTTTTCTCTACTCTTAGGAGCACTGTCTCTACAGGGAACATGTAACTAACTATGAGAAACTACAGCAACATACAGTACCTGAGCAATGGGCTCCGAGGGTTTTTCAGCTGTCACAGGTCAAAAATTGTTATTCAGTGCTAAAGAACAAAACAGCTCTTGACTGGAGGACATGTAAATATTGTAACAAAGATCTGGACTGATCCTTTGACTGAAAAGTGGTTGCTTAGAAGCTGCATCACTTGCCTTTTCACCCTAGAACACTTTCTTTAGCATCACCAACTGTATTGACCTGACCTCTACTGCCTCTATGATTAGTATTTCTTTCCTTATAATGAATTAGTAAGTTGGGGGTTTTATTATGAAAGAGTCCTTATTAATGGACAGTTCCCCAGCTTGCTGGGATGGAGATGAGGAAACATGGTTTGAAGGGATTCTGTAACAAAAATGTTTGAAGAAAAGAAATAATCTAAGATTGTAATGCTTACAGAGCTCTAGACAGGAGTAAAGAGTGAAAGGTTCACACTTTAAATGTATTTAGTCTCTAACACAACACAGAACAAGCCAAAACATAAACACGCTATCTCCTATCTGACTTGTCACAGCTTATAATGAATGAATGTGCCGCAGATTGAAGTGTCACATTAATGAGCTACAAAGCAAGGAATGAGTTTCATCAGCTTTATACAATGTAGTTCTATCTGTGTCTGAAGTACTTGTACATTTTGCTTGGAAATGCATTTGGAAGTGGGAGAAGTTGAAATGTGTACTCTTTATAGATATTAATAAAATAATTTTTTTCTTTTTTCTCTCTTCATCCCAAAAATAATATGTGGAAGATAGACTGGCTTCTGGTTTTGGAACTGGAAAGATCTAAGAAATATAAGTGTAGGAAGTTAACTGGCTATTTGAACATAACATTTGGAAACTTAATGTATAGATGAAAGAGAAAGGGGGGTGAGAATATCCCATCAGTAATATTTATGGAATTTTGGGTCCGTTTCTGGATGAAGGGTACTTTATGAACTGCTAGATCTTCAGTCAGTGAAACAATCCTTCTGCTGCCATCTTTCTATATGTGAAATTCCCATTACTTATAGGAAAACACTATGGGATCAGCTTACTGAGGAACATGCTTTATGAATTACGTTTCCTGACCTATCATTCTGTTAATAATGAAATATGGTGATAACTTAAATGCCTCCATTGCTTGACAATAGCTTATTTTGATGAGGAACATAGATGATGTATTTTTTGGTTTGAGTTGCATATACATCTGTCTGAGAGCTGTGGATCTTTATATTTTGCATTGTCTCTTATTTTTTTCCTCCTTGTCTAACACTACTTTTTTTTTTTTTTTCTCCTCTCTGTCTTGTGTGAATACATCTAGATGTTTGACTGGATCAGCCACAACAAGGAATTGTTCCTGCAGAGTCACACGGAGATCGGCGTGAGCTACCAACATGCGCTTGACCTACAGACGCAGCACAATCACTTTGCCATGAATTCCATGGTGAGTTGATGTCACGCGATGAACACTGGGTCTGTGCATGTGAGTGAGGAAAGGGCTGGTGTGTGAGGCCACCTCCAGTTCAGAGAACACTATGGACCTGTGAGAGGTGAAGTGAGGGAGGTCAGGCTGGGCTGTGGCAGCAGCTCCCTTGCTGGGAAGCAGGGTGTTGCTCTGTCCACCCAGACACTATTATATGATTATTTCCTTGACTTAAAAGCAGCACAATCCTGTGGAGTTTGTTTACATTTCAAAGAGCAAATCCAATATTTTTTAAGTTTTTGACATTTCTTTGACTGGGAATTAATGACATCTGTAGGTGGCACCTTAATAATTTAGGCTTCTACCCCCACACCCTGCTAAGGTACTTTTCAAAACCTTGAAAAAGAGATGTTAATCAAGCTGTCAATTGCAGCCACAGTGGGATTTTGGCTTTTTCAGAAGTTAATCGGTCAGTCTTTTTGAATGCAATTCAATTTACCTTGGGTTTAAAAAAAAAAAAAAAAAAAAAAAAAAAAAAAGGGTCATTATACATTTATAAGTGCTTTTCTCACTTTCTTATTCTTTCCAGGCAAAAAGTATTTATTCTGGAAACTGCTCTGCTTTCAGCACAGAAATGAGGACAGAATGTATTGATGTTTTGATTGTTGCACTGGGTTAGAAAAATGCGTGCGTACCCCCTACTGCAATTGTACAGTGCAGAGATGAGCCCTCCCTGAATGCTCTCTGTCGTCTACGCAAAAGCTTGCCCTGAGTAAACCAGCTGCTGCAGGTGTACCTCTTCCTGCTCTGCGTGGTCAGACTGCAGCTGCGCTGGGGCTGAGACCTCAAAGGTGGCAGTTGATATTTAAATTGGTGGTGTAAGTCACTAGAGAGTCACACCCTCCTATGCCGCCAAAGGGCAAGGGATTTGAGAGCAGCTGTCTGAAATGTGAAAAAGATGTCCTGACTACCTGAGGTTGTTAAGACTGTAATCATAAGATTACAGGTGTTAACCCTGGCGTTCTGGCCAAATTCCAGATCAGGTAATTAACTTCTCTGACCTAAATTCCACTCACCATTTCCACCTACCTATGTATTCTTCACTAAAGCACTGTGTCTCACTAGGGCATTGCGTGACAGTGGAAGATGAGAAATGTTTATAATGTCTATCAATGTATTTATTGTGATTATAATTGAAAAGAGCACTGAAAAGTGGGCTCCAGGCACCTGATTGTTAAGCTTGCCAGCACAATACCATCTAGCAAAATACAGGGTAGCGTGGCCTCCATACAACACTGCTGCTCACAGAATCCTAACAAATAAATGTGTCCTGGAGGTTAGTGCATTAAGTCATTTCATTTACGAAAGATGCAAAGTCAGTCATAATTCTTCAGAAAACATCATTAGAAGAGTCAAGCTGGAGGACCTCCCTTTATCCTTTTGGTGGTACCGTGTGGCAATATTTTCTTAAAATAACTGGGAGCTAAACTTGGAAAGAGATAATTGTTGTTAATAGAAAATTAATGAGTGACAGGGAGGGTGCCACCTAATGGAAGAAAAATTATTTTCCTCCATTCTTCTTCCGTCTGTCCCCAAGTGAACTTTTGGGAATGAGGAATGCAAGGAAATGAGACATTTGCAAAGACCTTGGGGGAACTCCTGGAGGCAGGGGCCTCTCAGTGGCTGCACTATGGCTCGTGGCTGTGCCATCTTACCATCTCGGTGCTGCCAAAGCCCTGTCTAATAGAGCTGCCCAGGAGAGAGACCTCTTTGTCCAAGGGAAAAGAGTGCAACAGATGATGCGCTTTGCATTTTGTGCTATCTCCAGTATAACCCCCACACACGTATAGTTGTATAGAAGCCCATACAATCAGCATGAATCAGTCTGCAAAGAACGTTGTTTCCTCCATCTCTTTAGCATGGAGGATCTATGTGGAAGGGCAGGAATACTGGTCATTTTTAACTTTTAACCTTTAAGTACGGTGAGAGATGGTGCTCAATTCTGCTCTAACCAATTGGACTGAAATAAATGAGTCTATGGAGGAACTCTACAGTGTAACAAATACGCCAAACAATATATATGTTCTCAGATAATCCTCCTTATAGGAATATAACTCAAAGAGAGCAGCACATCTTTATGTCATTTTCCATATGCTACTTTTCTCTTAGCTTTAGTTGAATGTTAGACCTAGAATCCACTCTGACGGGGTGGTGTCTTCCTTTTCTTTTTGGATCAACATCAATTCATACAGCAAACAGGCACAGCTCATTCAACTTCTATTTCTCTTTTAAAAAAATTCTTGTGATATACTCTCTCAGTAGAAAGTTTTAAAAAAAAATTCTTCAACAGATTTCAGTTGTTGAACAGAGGTTACATAACAAGTTGTAGTTTCATTATTGACAGTAAGGCAACGGCAAGATAAAAAAGACTATGGAAATATTTCAGGCTACAGAAACAACTCAGGACTACACTTTTTAAAAAAAAAAAAATCTAAATGAGGCCTCCATGGTATTTATCAGAAATATCTTAGTTTTACTGAGTGATTAAAGTTCCTGATGATGGAATAGGTTTCTCAAAACTTTCCGTATTGCTGAAAGGACTGTATTTGGGTTACGTGTCTGCACAACAGCCTTTCTAGAAGGGATTTCAGTGCGAGGGTTGCACAGGCTGGCAAATGAGGTGAGTTTCACAACCTGGTGATGTCAGCTTGAGGAGTTAAACAGGCCTGCTCTCTTGCAGAGGGCTGAGCATCCTATTTTTGGAATAGCAGACGTGGGGGTATATCGAGCTGAAAGGACATTTGGAAAATAGTGGGAAAAGGGTAATAACCTTAAGGTGCAGGTTACTTGACTAGCCCAGAGCTGCTGCTCTTATGTCAGTATGGTGCTGCCCTCAACAGTGGTGCTCTTGTTTCAAATGGAGCATATTAGAATTATAGAATCTTCTAGGTTGGAAGGGACCTTTAACATCATCTAGTCCAACCATCAGCCTAACTCTGATAAAAAAAACAAAAGAAAACCATACAAAAAACCCCCTCGCATTATTAAACTATGTCTCTAAGCACTATGCCAACCCATCTTTTGAAAACCTCCAGGGATGGTGCCTCAACCACTTCCCTGGGCAGCCCATTCCAATGTGCAATAACCCTTTTAGTGTAAAAAGTTTTCCTAATATCCAATCTGAACTTCCCCCGGTGCAACTTGAGGCCATTTCCTCTTGTCCTATGTTCTTTGTTAGAAAAACATGAAATGACTCCTGGTGTCTCCAAAAGTCAGTATTGTGAATATGAGGGTGTTAGCGTGCAGCAGACATCAGCTTGCTGCATAAGGACATTGGGCTGCATACTAGTCACTCCGTTTCTGGTAAAACACGCAGCAGAGCAAGAGGAGATTGAAAGAAAAATGACCCTTTCCTGGCTGCAGCCCAGCTCCTGTGGTACGTGGTAGTTTTGTCTCTCGGCACACACAAGAACTCTATGCAAGCCTCTGTGAAGGCTTCTTCTCTCTGTGAAGAGACTGCAGTAAGGATGAAGCCCCTGCGGTTCTTCAAGACAAGAGCCAGTGGTGGTCAGCAATGAACTCAGGATAGATTGAATTACCTGAATGAAGCAAAACCAGAGAAAATTGGGTGATGACTCTGAACATGGTGGTAGGACATTACAAGCCTACACAGCAATCTGAGCCATGCTTTGGTTGTCAGAGAAGTGGGGCTAGAAATACAGATCAGGTTTGTTTCGGGTGTAACAATACTGTAGTGCAGGATAGTCTGGCTGATAACAGAGAAACTGATGGGAAAGAACCACCACAGCTAATTGTAGCTGCTTGAGGCAAGATATACAAGGTCTGTATATTTTGCCACGTTTTCTGGTACACAGTCTGATAACGTTCGTTTGGTTGGGTTTTTTTTATCTAACACAGTTTTCTCTAAGACAATTACAGTCACTGATGTTAGAAATAGTCATGTGATTGCAACTGCACAACTGTCTTAATTTTATGGCAATATCTTAGTTCAGTTGCTCATGCTATCTCATTTGATTTCTGTTGAAAAACGGCTAGTGCATATTATTTGATAACATTTATATAGCAGAGTAGAAGGTTTGGATCACTGTTCTAGGTGCTATACACTTTCAAAGGAAGAAATGGTCTTTGCCTTGCAGTCTGTTGCCAAAGACTCTGCTACTACAATATTTATATACATAAATTACTTCTGCATGTCAGGAACCTTCTTGCATTAAGTTACCCACTGATAAATATTTGTGAAGTTAAGGATTAGGATTAAGTAACATAATGCAGAAGGTGTTAGAGAGAAAACTATGGTTCTGGTGAATTTACTATTAGGTACATATTAATTTGTGTTTCTAATCCAGTATTCCGCAATCTCTTCATATAATACCCTTGGCTGCAGAAAGAAAATGTCAGGAATCCTTTCCTGTTTCTTTACCAGAGGATGGGGGGGGTTATTATCCTCCAATCTGTTTGCAATCCCAGGTAGAGCATTGTGACCCACCCAAGTCTGAAAACTTAAGATTCTGGTGAGTTTTAATGAATTAAAACATTCATATTGCTTATATCTGTTGAGCCTTCAAGTTCTCTCATGCTAATTACAAAACTGAAATATTTAGCTACCATGCTTTGGGCTCAAGACAGGAGATTGGCTCAAGAAGAATGACTTTTCAAACCCAGTAAAATGGTACTGGTTTGTTGTTTTTTTTTTAATATAAATCTTTTGGTTTCTGAGTCTCAAGGGTTAACTAGATCACACTATAAACTTGGGAATTTGCTTTATAATTGTGATTTTTCTAGAAATTTGCTTTATAATTTAGCTAGATTTTTTTTATGCAATAAATTAGTCCCAGCAATGCTTGGATTGAGAATAGTTCAGCTATCATGAATCTGAGTAACAAAATGAAAACCCAAAGTATTCTTATTGGCTGAGGGGCTTGGGGTTGTTCATGGCTTTTGGTGTTTGAAGATATGGAGGAGAACAATGTAGCTGAGCATGGCTATATATTTTGCAGGGAAAAACCCTACAGACTTCAGTGGAAGTTGGATCAGATCTTGGATCTCTAAGGTGTTTTGATTTTTTTTTTTTTTTTTTCTTTACACTATGCCTGGTGTCCTTTGAGCCTGGCATAACTAATAATAGTTAAAATATTCTCTACAGTTGCTCTAGAAAGTACACTCTCCAAATGTTTATTGGGTCATGCCTCTTGTCACATGCTCTTCCTATACATCTCTATAGGCATGCTGTGACCAAAGCTCCTTCTTGGAAAAACAATTTGTTGCTCTCTTTTCTACAATAGTAATTCTTCCTTTTTAAAATAACAATGTGGGATGTGGAGAAGTCATGTTTGAGTTAATAAACTGTAGTGCGGTGTATTTTCTTTCAAATAAAGACCATAGATATTTTTTTTCTGTCATTCAAGGCAGTGTTTTCATTTCAGGTTCAAAATAAATTATGTTAGTCTTTATCACAGCTGTATAATGTTTATGGTGAAGCGATAATACTTTTCATGAAGATGAATATTTAGCTCCAACGTGTTGTGAGTAATCTCAATAATCTAGTAAATTCAGTAGAGGAAAAAAAGCAGTGTTTCAATATGACACAAAGCATACTGATTGTAGCTCTGTACTTGGATGCATGGTATACGTGCCATTTGTTCCAACTGAAGTTACTCGTATTTCTTTTGCCAGGACTTTTTTTATGCCTGGACCTGTTAACCTCCCTAAAGAATGAGTTATCGCTTTCTGTGGGACATGCTTAAAAATGGCAGTGTTCAGTGCTGGCTTTGCTGCCTATCCTCTGTCAGGGAGTTTGGTGTCTGACACTAGATGGAGATGCACATTGTCCTAAGGAAGTTGCAATGTATTTCAAACACATTACAGTTATCATGTAAAGGCTAATGATGTCTGTTGAAAATTCCCGACATTTATCTAAAATGAACGATATTTTTCTGTACGTAGGCTGAGCTAAAATGCCATCCAATATTATTCTGCAACAGGCTACATATAATGTGCCTTGTTATAGAAACTTAAAGGTCTTAAAGATATCTCATGAGTTTATTTTGTCACTGAAACATTCTGCTTTGGATTTATGTGTTAGGTTCATTTCACAGATGGTTTATAAACTCACAGTAACACAGTGCACGCTGGTTATTTTTTTTATTTTATTTTAAAGAAGAACTCTTCCAATGATCAAATTTCACCTTCAATTAATCTGCAAAACCCTTTTCTTGCAGCCCACCTTCACTGCTTCCCATCACAATATCTCAACTAGTTCTCTAGGAAATGAGATGAACATGGCCAAGTTCCTTGCAGATTTAATGCTTCTCATTGTTCATTTTTCTTTTGTGAGTGTAAGGTACTCTTTTAATACATGTATTAGAAGAAAGTATTGTTACAGCTAGAGTTGGAGGGTTTAATTAGGAGGGAAGGTCTCCCAGCATGCCTACTAGATGATCAGGGCTGAATTAGTGTATTTCCCTGTGGGAGATCATTCCACAATTGAAACTCCGTTACTGTCAGTGCTTATTGCTGAGACTGAGGGCTGATATCTTACCAAGCGTTAGGGATCTTAGCAGTGATCGCGTACACTGGGAGGAACAGCTACATTATCGATACTGAGGACCAGAATCAAGGCCTTGTTTAGTATATTTAAAACTCCAGAACAATTTTGATGGGTTTCTCTAATTGTATAATAATAAAAATTTATTTTATTTCTTTAAAATTAATTTGATGATTTTTAGCCAAATCCCATTTTTAAGAAAAGGCTATGTGATAAGGGGGGGGAGGGGAATAACACAGATCTAAAACAATACCCAGCCTCCAGTTTTGCTTTATTTATGTGACAGCTGTCACAGTCATGGTTCTACCAGGGAGAGCAGAGAAGCTGGAGGGGCTGTGGCCCCATCCTTCTTTCCTTTAGCACCTACAGGTATGATGAGTGTACTTCATCGCTATCCCACACACTTTGCAGACATACTTTGCCCTGCTTCACAACTTAGCTTGGACCTGTGCCTGCCTTGGCAGGGCTCTGTTGTGTTTCGTGTTTGGATTGGCAGATATCTTTCCACATTGTGCTCCCACTCACTATGATGAGATCCTGCTCCAACAAACACTTCCACCTCTGATTTATTATTTGCCCATGAGTAATACTGTTAAAATCATCAGGGCTGTGTCTGTCCTTGTGCATAAGGGTCTTACAGATTCTACTCCCTGAAATTCCTAAAGCCCTTTTGAAATACTTTAGTGAGACAAGAAAGCAATGAGTCAACATTAGCAAAACATCTCAAATTCTGGAATGTTGCTTTTTTATAGTGAGGAGGAAAGAGAAAGGAGAACTGTTTACACCAAATGACATTCCAGAAATCTGCAAGACAGCTGTCATTTGTCTTTTGATGGTGCATCTTTGTAAGACATTGTCATAATGGTTATTTATTTTCAGGTTTACGTTCCTATGCAGAACAGGGGTATTGTAATGCAATTACAATTGCTGTCTACATTTTAGCTTGAGGAAAAAGCGATCCTTCCACTGCTTCAAGGCTGAATAAAAACCATCATGGAAAATTCTTATGAAAGAACAGAAAATATTACCCTTTTAGTAGGTTTCTTGAATCCGTCTAAATTCAGAATGTAGTTAAATGATATCTCTGCTGGAGAACAATTTAAAATAACCTGCAGAAAAGATAACATTTTAACTGAAGAATGTAATTTAATAGACATTTCTATGGAAACTCTTGTATTTCTATAGAATATCCTTATAGGCTCTTTTAAATTCTGTAAGGCTTTTCCATTTGTTGACACTGCATGTCTATAAAGGATTGTCAGAGAGTTCTCAAAGGACAGAAAGCAAACATTTCATTTATGAATAGGTGGATATAGCATCCAGGCATATGAAGTAATGCAACAGAAATATCAAGAATAAAATAGAAGCAATGATTAGAACCTAAAAAGTGAGTAAATAGCTAAAGTATGGCAAATTAGTTTTACATAAATAAATTCAAGGAGGGAGGCGAGGGGGGGAGATAACAGTGTTAGATAATGGCATAGATGTGCAAAAAGATTCCTGAGGGATGTATTTTCAGAATGGAAGGTAGTATGCCTGCTATTCATGCATATTTAAGCAGGTGGTTGATTGCTTTCACTGAACTGCTCGGCTTTACTCCAAGTGATGGTGTTGGGAATCTGTAATGAAGGCAGAGGGTGGTCACGGTTCTTCCTTCTCTTTATTTATGTGTGCTTTTTAATTTTCAGAATGCCTATGTCAACATCAATCGGATCATGTCTGTTGCGTCAAGGCTTTCCGAGGCAGGCCATTATGCTTCCCAGCAAATTAAACAAATATCTAGCCAGCTGGATCAAGAGTGGAAGAGTTTTGCTGCCGCTCTGGATGAGCGCAGCACCATCTTAGCCATGTCTGCTGTCTTTCACCAGAAAGCTGAACAGGTGAGCTGCTTTTGTGACTGGCAAAATGATCCACTGCTACTTTGATAATGATGATGCTGTGATTATTACCTAATGGCATTTGGCTTGTGTGCAGTGAGGTTAAGAGCCTTGCTCCTAGTGGATCAGGGTCTCAAACACAATATGTAACATTTCCCCAAGAAAACTGGCACGTGTTCCCTGAGGAGGTAAGAAGATATGTTTATGCGTTAGTGATGAGAAAGAATCTGATCGTAAGTGAAGTGCACTGGTGCAGTAACATGCTGCCTTATTTCTATTGCCTAATATTTCATCATTGCTGTGGATAAATTTGGGATTATTATGGTAGGAAAACGGTATATGTGTGCTATATGCACAGGAGTGTGCACACATATGACACAGACCCGTACCAGCAGACAATTTGTAGGAGCCAAAGCACATTATTGTTAATGAAACTTATGGAATTCATTCCACCCCCTACTCTTGCAGTGCTCTCCAGAGCCCCAAACTTTGTTAGACTTCACTAAGTACAGACTTCAGAGACAGCTAGGAACATCCAAGAAAATTTTCCATGTCCCTGAACTCTGGTTTATGCCTTTAACAACTACCGAAATTGTTCCATAATTTCATAGCTACAAAAGATTTAAAATACGTCAGTGAATAAACCTTCTGCTTTTTTTACACTTAAACCGGATCCACTTAACAGTGATGGTTCAACTTTGATCATGTTGATTACATTCATTTTCCAGTGACAAACACTGCTTTGGGGCTCTCTTTAGTATTGTTGTGTGCTTGTTTTTCCAAGTAGTTAATATCAAAGCTACTAAGTGGGTGCACTTGGTGTTTATAAAATGACCCATACTTCAAGTGTCCAAAGAAGAAATTATAACTGATAAGCCAGAAATTGTGCCTAGTAAGCAATGTATATATGGAAAAGTTTAGCTCAAAGAGTAAAGATTTTCTTTATTGTTTGTTTCTGACCGTGGAACTATAATGGATTTTTCTTCATTTTGTGTTTCCCATTGATAACAGGCCATAGCATAGAGCAATTACTCACCCTACTGGGCACTTACTCATGTAAGCACACTCAGTGGCTCTGATGGGACTGATACACTAAGATGCCCAGTACAAGTACTTTCATCTCTGTGCAGTGGGCATTGCAGTGTTTAGGTGTAGTCTTCATAACGATAAATGTCAGTCATCACGTGTTCAAAAGAGAAATCAAAAAAGAATTTATATCCAGTCTAGAGTCACAATGAGAATGTTTAAGGTTTATTAAGGAATGAATTCTTTCTTGTTTGTTTCGGTTTGTTTCGTGTTTGGGTTTGCGGGTTTTTTCCTCTTTTTTACGAGCAATTCCCTATTTTTCTGAAGTGTCAGTCTTGTTTGCAATTTATGAGGTGTTGCTGAGGTATTGTATAGCATGAAAGGCAGTAAAACAGAAAGCTGTATTGAATTGTCTGTCAAGCTAGAGGTGATTTTTTTTGGTGTGTGTCTTCCTACCTTTTGAACACTGTCAAAGTGGGTATTTTTGCCTCAGCCTTAACTTGAAAAAAACTACACTAATGTCACTTTCAGCTTTGGGTCTTTTTTCTTTACAATTGTATGGAAGGGTCTGAAAAATCCAGTCCTGCCTTGGCACTTCTTCATAAGGAACTGAAATTTGTGCTCCCTGACAGAAGCTAGTCTCTCATTACTAAGCAGACAAGTGAATTTGCTAATTGTGAATAGCAGTTGCTCTTCACTTGCAAAAAGAGACAACTCGGTGGCAAATAAGTGCTCATATGAAGGCTGTGAACTCAGACTGCTGCAGAAAAGAAATGTGGGAGTCAGTGTGTCCATTAGCCAGGACTAAAATTTTGGCCTTTCTTTAGTAACTCTGGTAGAATAAACCAATGACTTGAATGCTAATAATTTAGTCATTTGACCTCTGTATAGTATAAAAAATGAGGTGTTTGGGATTTGGTCTATAACAGTCTGTTGTCTATCAAACATTCCTTCCAAATGTGACTCTTTATTATTTGGCGTCACTCAGGGTAATTTTTTACTCAAATCAGGGCTTTGTTATTTTACAAGAAATAAGGCTTAAATCTCTGAAGCAAAGATGTAGATAAACCCACTATTTCCTCCGTCCTAGATCAAATCTTTTTTTGCTCCCTTTGTTCTGTCAGTAAAGGTAGTCTTGCTGTGGATCCAACCATTTCTCCCACAGTGTACTGCTGCTTCCCTCATACCGGTCTGATATGCAGATTGTCTTTCCTTCTCGTGTGATAAGCTGCTACAGTCTCTTTGTTCATTCCTTCCTATTGATTGAAGTTCTCTGTGATGCCAACAGGAAGCAAGTCTATTAGGACCGTAATCTTTCAGCCTTTGGCACACCCCAGCCCGCAAGGAAGTTGTTGGCTTGGGACAGAGATTTATGAAAAGCTCTACGATCTCTCTAATATGCAAGCTGAGCAGGAAGCAACTTGTTTTTCAAGGTCTCTTCCTAAAGACCCCACACAGAAAACTGCACAGAATACAATTTGTCTGGCTTGGAAGGATGAAAGGCTGAGTCAACCCTGCTGGGAATTGAACCTCACATCTGTCTTCACGTGCCTGAGAATCACAGCGCTTTCCTGGCTCTTATAGCAGATACATGTGGCATGTTGAATGGAACTTGGCTGAAGGAGTTCCTGGATCAAGGCTTTTTTTTTTTTTTTTTTTTTTACTCTGTTTCTTTCTGTTTCTTCTTTTTATTGGTGTGTGTTTGTGTGCATGCGTGTGTCTTCCTTAATTTTTTTAAACACAATTTCTACATACTAAACCATTGTCAAGAAAAGAACAGAAAGAGAGACAAATCTTGCCAATTTAGCCTCCAGCCAGGCTTCCTTCAGCACGTGTTTGATCAAAAGCCAGTAAACTAAACTCCAAAAAACCACTATGTCCAGGTCAAGGTGCAACTCAGGATATTCAGTGGTGGTGTTTCCCAAATGTCCCTTAATTCCACGTGCTACAAATCTCATTTGTTGGATGGTTTTTTTTCTTCTTTTCCCTTTTTCATTTTTTTTTTTGCTTTCCTTCCTTACACTAGCATGGAGATATTCTAGCACAGAAGAGAAACTGCTTTTGTATCTTTAGGTATGTCTGAGATTATTCAAAGTTGCAGGAGAACGTAGGGGAGTGCCTTATCTCACTGTGATTTCAAGAGAACTGATTTACACCAAATGAGATTATGGCCCACTAACTGCCAGATGGGGGAAGCAGACATACCAGGTATCTTCCCTTTCTTGGATATAATCTCTGAAAGTGTGCTAAAGTACTCATCAGATGCTCGCTCTATAGATCTTGTCAGAACAAATGAATAAATGTCTTCAATCAGCCGAGAGATGGCAAACAATTAATTCTGGGCCAGAGTCTACCCTCAGAAGTGCACGAGCAGAATTCTTATTTAAGGTAGTAGGTGTTAAGTGCATACACTGGACATTTATGCTGATTCTCTGAAGACTGACCCCTGACCATTTGTTTCATATTACCTTACTCCCCAACCAGGAAGGCTACTGTTCTCCTCTCTGCCTGGATCTCTCTAGCACATCCTGTACTCCCCTATTTGAGGAAATGAAATGAAAATGAGGAAAAGAAAAAAGGAAGTATTTGAGGAAAGGAAAAGCCAGTTTATATCTAGAAGATGCAGGGATAAGACCAAGATAACTTCAGCATTAGATAGAGAAATTCCAGAAACAACAACAGGAAATATACAATTAGCCTCATACAAAAAAAAAAAAAAAATCAGGGCATCAAGAGATATTATAGGTCACCGAGGAAAATGATTTCATGACCCCCTTCCCATCTTTCCCAACAGCCATTCTGGAGCATGAAAGTACACTAGAGTTTGGTTTTAATTTCTCCGGGGCCTAGGGGAACCAGCCTGGCTATCCTGCAGCTTCCACACACAGCTCTAGCAAGCCTTAAGCAAGAACTGTGCAAAAAAAGTGGAGAAATATGGACTATAAGATGTCTGATCTGTGTTTTGGAGCAACCATGTGATAGAGCGTAGCAGTCCCTGAGGAAAGCTAGTAAGAAGCAGTCTGAGAATACATTATTACCTGACATAATATGGAAGTTGCAACTTCAGTGAATACGTTGTGAGTCAGGAGTAAACGTAGATCATTACTTTAAAGTTTCTTTTGGGTTGGATCAGAAGCACAAAGGTACCTTAGGGACTTTTTTTTTTTTTTTTTTTTTTAGGATAGATTTTTCTTAATCTTTCCTGAAGTCCTGAAAAACATAGATAATTATTGGAGTCTGTCATTTCAAATCATGTTTAAGCAGTTTTTATGTTCCAAATAGGAGCTATTCTAGTCTATGGGCTAACTGGAAACTTAAGCAATTAATTTAAATGGTATTGAGTATCCAGTGGGCAGTAACAGCTCCTGTTCCAACATAACAGTTAGCAATTTACAATTCTAAATGCATCTCTTTTCAACTCAGTCAAATGGTGATTTTGTGATATAAATATGTTTCTGGCATGAAGGGTTAAATTTAATAAAGTTTTTTGTGTCTACCACAGTTTGGCATACAATAAAAATTAACATACCTGCTTTTTTCAAAACACTCAAATCACTAGTCCTGTGGCATGAACTAACACTTTGCAAAAATCCTTAAAAAAAACATTTGTTCTCCCCACATGAAGCTACACACACAGTACAGACCACCACGCACTGTATCATAGTAAAACAATGACAGGCTGCATTTCTTAAAACTTTTTAAAATAGGTGATGTCAACTGCTCCTGCTAGTGGCAGTAGTGAATTTACTGATGTAATTGCTGATGTGATATTGTTGATGTACAATAGATATATAAAAGAAAGATAGATGTGAGACAACAAGGTGGAACTGTGGTTATGTGCATAGGATCTTCTTGAGACTGCTCCTACCTACTGTGCAAATCACAGTCTGGGGGTATGGCAGTGTATGAGTAACAACACTGTAAAAGCTTGTACTAAAATTGATGGAATTCAACGGTTTTGATAAGAGCCGTAACAGTGTGATTCTAGCAGCATGAGCACTGGTCTATAAGGTGTAAAGGTCTTTTGTTCACTGTTTTGATCAAGAGATTCATGTAACAGCCCCAAGAGAGATTGATCTCAACTCCATGCCCTCAAAACAGTATAGGAAATGATGTGAATTCCACTGCCTTGGCACAAAATATGAGGACTTTTGGGGATTTCATCTGCAGAGGTTCAACAGATCCGGAGTCAAACCAGCTGAAGAGAACCTGCAATCCTTGCCTCCAGTCTTCTAGAAAGCACAGTTTTCACTGGTAGATTTGTACTTTGTAGAAATGAACATGTAGGATTTCATCTTTGTCACTGAATCCTTGTGCGCTGAAAAGAAGTGTTTACAATGCAAACACTTTATAGCCTTGATTACACAGCACCATGGTGAATAGCTTTACACTGCTAATAAAAAAGGATGCTGATGCCAGGGTGGAATTGAAATTCTTTGCTTTGCATCTCACAGCCCTTCATGCTGTAAATGACTGCTTTACTAATAAGCCACAGGTGAACACTTCAGGAGTGGATAAAGCTGTGATCCTGGGGGTGGTTTTGTGGCATTATACATTCACCCTACAGGGCACTGCATCTGTTGTATAATTAGCTGTTCTTTTCTTATAAATAGCCCCAAAGTATGGCAGGCTGGTTTAATAGAAAGATGGAGGAAGACAAAATATTAATGAGAAGCAATGAGGTGGCATTAGGCAGTTACTGTGGACAAAATTTGAACATGTGATCTGTGTCATTGAAGTAAGCCCTCCTTAAAAGAAAAACAGGATGGGAATCTTAGAGACTAAATTCCTCTTTTCTTTTACCGAACAGGCAGCACCCAGGAGAGCTTCCCCAATTTATTCTGCCAAAGTGTATCAGCACTGCTCTGGAGGCCTTTAAGAGTGGAAAAATATTTTTTTCTATCCCTCTGCTCCCCAAAGCCATTCAGTTTCTGGCTGTCTATTAAGGCTTCCAACCAAGGTGCTAAACCATATCAATTGCAATGGCAATGATTTTTTTTTTTTTCTCCCTTTTTGTGGATGTCTGCCCACCAGGAACTGGACTGAGACCAGCAGCTCATTTTGCATTGGCTGCTTAGCAGCCATCAGATGGTAATGGTATCTGATCACTGCGGACCTGGGCCAGAATCAAATTTAAACCCAGGGGTTTAAAGCCTTGGTATCCTATTAGCAATCCCGACTGAGCTGCCCCTGGGTTGGGAACTGCTTGAATGCAGACTGTCTGCCTTTCACTGAAATGAATGTCAGCATTGATTTTAATGGGAGTTTTCCATTGCCCAAATTAGTAGTGTTAAGGACAGGTAAGCGACTGAGGGAAGACTGATAGCTGAGACAATGCCAAATACAGCTGGAGCTGTAACTGTGTCCTTTTGTGCTTCACGCTGATGTTTTTTTCTAAACATGCCACAGCCTCCCTTTTTGGAATGCAGTGTTGTAGCCTCCCTCCACGGTATGCTCTTAGAATGGGTGTTTTCTGAGCATGGTTAAAGGACCATTTGTTTTTAATCCAGAAGAAACTAAAAACATTCCTTTCAATCTAGGTGTTCTTCAGGTACTGAGTAGGTGACAGGAATGTGCTGTTCCAGGGAGTACAAAAGAACTCTTTTATAATTATTATATTTTCCTCAGTCTACACTGCAGTCATCTGTGGTGCTCTACAAACAAAGTTTTCTAATGTTGATGAGATGTTGTTCTGTGTCACTGTTGCTCATTGTTCCTGGAATTGCTTCAGTTCCTTTCAGGTGTGGATGCCTGGTGCAAAATGTGCAGTGAAGGAGGCCTCCCCTCAGAAATGCAAGACCTGGAACTGGCCATCCATCATCATCAGACCCTGTACGAACAAGTAACACAGGCCTACACAGAGGTATGTACTTCCCAGCTAAGAATGTATCTGTTCAGTGATAACAGATATTTCACTGCATTTTGGAGCTTAGCTTTCCTAAATGAGATAGGTTCTGCTCTCCGTCTCTGCACATTTTTCAAACAAGTCAGATCTAATCCCAGACTTCAGGAAGTGACTCCTAGCAATTTGTTTGTAAGGACACAACAGAACAGTCTGGGGGACAAACCCCATACAGAAATGAAATCTAGACCTAGTTTTGGCACTCCAAAGAAGAGCCACTTCACTGCCTTTGCTGAACAGGGAACTCCTTTCAGCCCTCAGCAGCTTTACTCCTGTTGCCTTCCTTCTATGAACGAGTCCTGGCTCAAGCACAGGTATGCTAATGGGAACAGAGGATGCGAAAGGCTTTTTCTTTCAATATTCTTCAAGTCACAGAGATGTCAGGTTCCTCATTACAGTGAATGCTGCAAGAGACTGTGCTTTAGATAGAATCATAGAATCTAGAATCGTTTAGGTTGGAAAAGATCCTTGAGATAGTTGAGTCCAGCCATTAACCTAGCACTGCCAAGTTCACCACTAAACCATGTCCCTAAGTGTCACATCAGATGTATTTTTATATACTGTTGTCAAATATCTCAGACCTAGATAGAGTATGTGTTGTTTTCCTTTAAAAGAGGGTGCCAAAGATGCTAAGACTAAAACACGTTTTCTGGCATTTTGTCAAAAAAACCTTAAAATTCTTCACTTGCTTTCCCCCCCCAGCTACCGACAAACAGCCAACATTCACTTCATCTGACTGTGATGAGGGTCTGACTGAGGGTCTGTATTCAGTCCACTTTATTTTGCAAGAGGGCTGCAGGACTTCCCTGGCATCTGGGAGGAGTCCTGTTAGGAATGAGGCTAGTCTGTATGTTCACCCCAGGCACAGGCTGACCTGCAAATTACCCTGGGGGTGGGAAGCCACATACATTATCTGTTCTATTCTGTTATTCATGTCTCTAGGACTCAAGCTTGTTGGAAAGTAATTCACAGATCACCTGAATGCTTGGGTTTAGTTGTATTTTTCTACATTTTCTATTTTCTGTACTGTGCTGTGCTTGACTTGTGTTGCTGGGTACCAAGGCTTTTTGCTCCTTGCAGGGTTTTCCAAGCTGGACCAGAGGACTGTGGTAGTGCTTCCTCTATTTAACAAGTTATCAAGCGAAGACTCCAGAACAGGACATAGCAGCTCTCCTCCATGCTCAGCCCTTGCTCTGGTCATCACACTCTGGGAAGAATCTATAGTATAAAATAGAAGAGGAAAGGATTTGCTAATCTAGGCATGGTGGTAGGCACTCACGTCTACACAGCAAAGTTGTGTAGATACCTTGAGGATGAATGTAAGGAATGTTAGACAGAAATCTCTTGTTTTCTGAGCACCTGAAAGAATTTGGGAGTTAGTCAATTAGAACGAGGAAATCTGGGTTGCAGTTACAAAGGGCAATTCTTTATCCAATGCTCAGGCTTCTCAGGAACAGCGGGTTGTGTGAGCAAACACAGAACAGTCCTGTTGATCTCTAGGTGCAACTGTGAATTTTATACAAGTGCCTAGTCAGGTGAAACTAAAGATTCTTTATTGCATTTAAAAATTATTTCTAAAAACTAAGTCAAATTGGGATTAAATAAAAAATAATAATGTTTGAAATTGGCATTTTGTTTATGAGCCCCAATCTTAGTTCTTGTGAAATGAAAATTTATTTAAAACTCATTACCAAAAGCAACCTTTAACATGTATATTGCTTTTCCTGATGCTTCCTCAGAAAGCTATAACTTGTTGCAGACACAGCAGTTTAAAACATTTCTGTATTATTTTACTGATAAGTACATTTTTAAACTCTATGTAGAATTTTCTGTAGAAAAGCAGAACAGAAAGCTTACAGTTTGTTATTTCAGAAATGTTCACCCTTTTCTCACAGCTACGTGGTGAGCTGAAAAGGCTGGATTAGATTTAGGAGTCCTGCCTTCTAACCACATGCCTATTTCTCCAATCTAGATAATGCCACTTGCCCATAGAAAATAATGTTTCTTCCCTCAGGGCTCTCTATGGTGGCATGAAAATTGTAGCTTTTTCTTCAGAGTCACTGACAATGTGTTTCTATTTCTATAATTGTAAGAGATTTGGAACAGAATGAACGTTCCTTGGGATAACCATTTAATATTGATATTTAATAGGATATTAATTAACATTTACTAGGATATATGGGCCTATTCTGTTCTGTTACAGAGTATAACAAAGCAGTATAGATTCACTGCAGGAACCAAAGAATCTTAGGGAGACTCTTGTTTTCCATCTTGCTCTGGTTGTAGGCATAATTATTGGCCTTCTTTCCTTTATTGCACTTGAGTGAAGCTCAGAAATAATGGAGGCAGAGATCATGGGCCTGATATGCAACCCATGGCTAAGCAATCTTCTCCTGCGCTAAGCTGAGCTGCTGCCAGAACAGGCCTTCTTCTGAGAATCAAGGGGTGCTTTTACTTTTACTTTGGGTAGAACAGTGCTGGAGGGAGGAGATACATGAGATGTATGCCTTTGGCAGATTCCCCTCTTGCCAAGAGTTCCTCTAGATGTCTCCAGCCAGGGTGTGTTTATGTTGCTCCACCAGTGTTTCTAGTGGATGAACAGCAGGAGACAAACTTGGGACACCCCTACTGAGGACTGTACTGGTTTGGTAAAGACAAGGAGAGGGAGAGAGAGAGGTTTTCTCCAGTCAGACTTGAGCCTGGTTGATTGTAAAAGCATCTTGTTCAGTGTGACTTGATTAACTGCACTTTACTGTCTGTTCCCAGAGGCATGATGTATTTGCTCTAAAGACCAATTTATTTTTTTTCCTAGTGCAAATTGTAGCTGTTTCACAGATGGCACCATTAGTCTAGTCACTTGCAAGGCTTTGGAGGTCTTTCTGACCCACTATATAGGATATCTATGGATTTTAACTTATTCCCTAGCTATGCATACAGCAATTGTGAAGATTATTCCACTAGAGCAACAATGTTTTTTAGTTCAGCCAAGGTCACATAACTTCTTACAGAGGCATTTGCAAACTACCCATCCCAGCCCTTCTACCATGAAACCAAAATGCAGGAATATCACCATATGGCAGGAGTGCAACTGTGTGTTGTGTCAGGTGGTGAGTTTAAACCTTCCCAGAGAGTCCAGCAGCAATTCTGTTCTTTTCAAAAAAGTGAGATATGGTCAAATTTGCTTCAACAAATGCTGCACTGGCAATTACATTTTACAGGGACTGCAAGTCGTGCTGGGTGCAGGTCCATTCAGTTTAAGACTTTTGCAATACCTCTTAAAAATACATTGTAAGTGAGACATAAGTGAAGTGGTGCAACTAAGCTGGGTTGTTGATGCTTGTCTTCTTGCATAGCCCTTGAAAAATTCAAAGGATTCACATGAAAAGAGATTTGGTGATTATTTTTTTTTTTGCAGTTATAAGGAGAAAATGGAAATGACTGAAAGAGCACAGTAGGTAGCTTCTCCATTTGTGAAGCTGTTCCTTTCTGAAATCTGTTCATTGGTGAACTCTGAGAGCACAAACCTTTTGTGCCCATTGATTTGGAATGCAATAATATTCGCAATTTAGCAATATTAATTATTATATATGTTATATCTTATTATTATATATCAATTAGCAATGAAAGTATTTTTATACTTTCAGAAAAGAAACACCTAAGCCAAAGAACTTCAGAGCTGCCGAAGATATGAAATCCTAGAATATATATCTCTAACCCTTGTGAATACTGAGTACCATTGGTTACCTGATTGGCCTTGTTGGCCATATTCACCCAAGTGCTCTGGAAAAGCACTTTTTTGTAAGACGACTGAATTTAGTGTGGTGTTTTGATCAGTCATGATTAGTACACAGAATATTTCACCCATGGATCTGACCCCTCAAAATGGAAGAACTGCAAGATTATACCTCTGGGAGATAAGGAACTGACATGCAGGTCCTGGACTTGGGAGATGATGTAGGTATGAGTAGGTCTATGGTATGGCACAAAGTTTCCAGGAAAGTTGTCCTGAGTAAAGCATGTCTCATATTGCCTGTGCAATCACATATCTCTTACTGGTAAACTTTTGAACCTTTATTGTTAGTCCTGATTCTGCTGTGATTCCTATCAGTGTAAATCAGCAGGGAGTATACTAAAAGCATTGTAGCACCACCCAGGGACAGATTCAGACCAACTGTAAGCCCAAAGGCCAGTAACAGAAACATAGTGAATTCACATTGAATTTAGCCAGTGCAAAGAGTGAGTTTCTGGTCTACTAAACTGCTCCCAAGTGTGTGCATAGCCTTGACTTCCTGTTCCCAGTAATTAAATTGTTGCTGATTATCTTCCCACAGATAAAATAGAATATAGTATGCATGTCTCCTTCCCTGTCTAGAAGCCGCTTCTTCCTACCTAGCAGCTATTGCCACCTCCATCATGTTGCCAAGGTAACACTTGTGCCTCTGTGTTTCCTCCTAAAATCGCCCCCATATCACCACTATCCACTGCTGCTGGCGAGTACAATCATTCCCTCCGTGACCCCAGCAGGCTTCAGCATGTACAAATTGTTCCAGCTGGTCTTCAGCAGCCACTGACTTTGAGTATAGAAAGCCACTCCCTATGGACTCTCCAGTTATTTCCTGATTTAATTCCAAATTGCCCTGAATATTTAAAAAATCTCCAAGGATCTGCCTAAGCCCACCTAATAGTCACATAGTATGATGAGATTTGACTCCCACTTTTGCCAGCATAAATCTCAAATGCTCTTTTGATTTCTCGGAAAATGCACCAGATACACACTGCTACAACAGTCTGGGACGTGGCATGGCTTGCCAAAAGACACAGGTTTGGGTATTAAAGGATATTTGCTATATTTGAAAAAGCAACTTATAATACAGAAATAAATGAGACTTGGAAATCCTTGAGATGTGTTTTAACTTTGACTGATAATATTCAAAGTTTAAACTGGATGAAAAACATTCATTAGGCCATTCTCTAGCAAGGTTGGTGATTGTGATTGAATAGAAATACAATGACTTGTGAGAAAATCTTGTCATTTTCACTGCAGTTTGTTTCAGAAGAAAAAGAGAAAAGAGGGCTGGGAACAGCAGGGGGATTCCAATAGTGTCCTCATTTACCATTTCTGTTGAACAAAATATTTTAACTTTGCAATCTCCATCTGAAAAATATTTCAAAAAGCCATTTTTAGAGAACCAGTGCATGCACACGCTTGTTAATAGCAGTTTGGTTTTTATGGTTCCATTTTTCGTTTTGCCCCTGCAATATGAAAATGCTCCAGGACTGTTCCAGGAGAAAAATCTGGCGTTAAAAAATCTGGCATTCTGGGTTTTTTTTAATGCCCAAATGCCTCTGCATGTGCGAATGTGTTTTAATATGCTCAAAAAAAAGGTTATGCATGTGCAAGGGCTTTGCATTTGCCAACAAACTTTGTGGCCCATTGAAAATGGGGATTATAGGTCCCTCTGAGCTGTTCCTGGGGAAGAAGAGAATCATTATCTTATACTAATTTATTTTTCACTGCCACTGAATGAAATATAGAATTGGAATGTCACACTTCTCAACGTATATACATACTTAGTAATCCTACGAAGAAAGGACTCTCCCTTATCCTACAGAATATGAATGACTCTGCCATCTGTGGTTTTCTTAAAATGCCACCTCCTCACAAAAATAGGCTCGCTATAGCAAATGTCACCTGTCATCAACTAGTATATGTCAAGGCTTTTCAGTGCCCGAGTGTCAGAACGTAATATAGTCTTGGGATCTCTGCTTTTATGTATGCAGTCCCAGCAGTGCAGTATCTGTGCTCCTGCTGAGTGACACAGCAGGCCCACTAGGAAGCGAAGGCGAGTGCTGAATGTGTAAGTACAAGTCAAAAAGAGATGTTATGAGGTCTTTCTTCCTTCCTGACTAAAATAAGGAAAGCACAGAGAGGAAAAAGAATCAGCTAGACTTTTCTCTGTCAGCTATTGGATGTTTAAGTATCAGTGCAGTGAAGTAGACCTATTTCTTCACTCAGGTGAGCCAGGATGGAAAAGCCTTGCTGGATGTCCTACAGCGTCCCTTGAGCCCTGGGAATTCTGAATCCCTCACCGCTACTGCAAACTACTCCAAGGCTGTTCACCAGGTGTTGGATGTGGTACATGAAGTCCTGCATCACCAGCGGCGCCTAGAGAGCATCTGGCAACACAGAAAGGTCCGGCTACATCAAAGGCTGCAGCTCTGTGTTTTCCAGCAGGATGTTCAACAGGTAACATCATTACTAAGGGAGATAAAGAATGGTCTTTTCTTTGCAGCCATAAAGATTGTTTGGTGACTCATCTAGAGGATATTGCCATAACCAAGATTTCACATGCAGCTCTATGCTAGAAATATACTGAATTCCTAATGTGCCTTTCAGTGCCTCTCAGTTTCACGTTGGAAAACATCAATTTGTACATTGATTATTGGTCAGTCCATTCCCTACAAGAATGTGACAGTGTTGTCAGTGGTTAATTTTTCACAAGTGAGCAATTAGCTCTAGGTACTCTACTGTTCTTGAGAAAATTATGTTTAACAGAAAAAGAGTATTTCAAGTGTAAAAAGCAATTGAACTGTCATGTCTTTCACTTTCCTATATGGAAAAAATACAGATACTGACCTTTTAGTGGTGGTGTTTGGATGACCTTTGCATTATTCCTATTTATGTAATCTGCATACCTGTGTTATGAGTTTGTTGGCTCAAATGAACTGCACATCCCAATGTGCAGAGCCCACCTCACAGAAATACAGTTTATACAGTACAGGCTCACCTCTGAGATCTCAGGCCCCAGGTGAATAACTTTTTTCTTCCAAAGGAATCCATCTGAACACCAGCACAACAGCGTAACTGACAGTAAGTATGAGATACCATGTTTGTAGCTGCCAAATATGCAAGCACAATCAACAGATGTTACAGGACTCCGCTCATTCAGGATGGTGTGGTTTGTTTAAGGGCCCCATTACAGCCCGAAGCAGATGTTGGTAGCAATATGGTACTTGCTTTAAATGAAGAGGCTGAATGCTCTAATCATGTTTATGGAGCATTCTAATGTCCCTGGGGTTCTTTATGTCATTGCCTTCCTCCAAGTGAAAAATGAGGTGGAGATGGAACGACAAAGCTGTCACATGCAAAATAGACATAAACCCACAAGGACAGGAGGGAGGCAACTTTTATTCAACATGCGAATTTGTGGTCCTTTTAGTGCCATAGTTGAAGTGCCCCAGCACAGACGGAACCGCAGCTGTAGGTATCCTTTGCAAATATGTATGACCATTTCTTTGGCAGTTTTGAAAAGTTTGCCAGGGCTTCTACCTGCTCAGTTTTTCCTATGAAACCACACAAATATTCATGCCATATGTAACAGATGTTTAATTTAAGCAACTTCATTTTCGTTATGTGTCAGCAAACATACTGCATGGTTATGAAATTCATAAGCTATATATTAAATAGAGCATGTACTTGGAATTCAGTTAGAACACTCTCTGCAAACTATATGAAGGCTGACATTATCTTAATAATTTTGGGGTTAAAATCTCAAAAATCAAGGGTTGTAAATTATGATGGTAATATGCTTTTTCCATTTGTGGTGTATAATGTCAATAAGCATCCATATTATTTTAGGTATTCTTTATCCCCTAGAGTGATTTACACCTTTGTTCAAGCCTTCTAACCCAAAACTTTCTCTTTTACATCCTCTGAAATCAATAGAAGTGTTTATGAGGTTCATTCATGAAACCCATTCAGAATTTTACTTCCCACATATGCAAGGCAATGAGGCTGTGTCGCTGGTTTTCAAAAGGAGCAAGTCTTCTTAACTTTTGGTGAGAGGAAAAGAAACAAGCAGTAAGAGTCACTGGAGTACAGTCACTTTAGACATCACTCTGTGTGAGTTCTGTTGGCAGCAATCTTTCAAAATTTTTCTCTTAATGGGTAGTTATTATTTGGAAAGCAACAACTTAATGACAGACATCTTTCCGTCCTAGCACATGCTTCCTGGAGGCATCTCTTTGTCCTACTTGGAAAGTAGAGAGGAAGAGATGAATCATTCTGTTCACTAAACATCTGTACTATTCAAGATAAATGCTTTGTAACTCATAAATGAAATTATCAGCTAAACAGAAATATGCAGTGTAGATTCCATGAGGAGGAGGAAGGTATCTGAGTATGATGATAGGGGATTTTTTGAAAATAATCGCCTCCTAGATATCTGTCGTGCAATTCCTATTATGCTTATTTTGTTAAATGCCCGTCATTTGGCAGGTGAAGCTGTCTACCTGTGTGTTGTCACTAATCATAAGTAACATTTATCTATAATAACTTGTTGCCTTGTCAAAATTTAATAACCTTTAACTAAGTTCTTCCTGGATCAAGTCTAAAAAGAAAAGATGTGGGAGAACAAATCCTGACAGGAGATTTATTAGATTTCACTGTGTTCTAGACAAGTAACAAAGCAGTGTAGTTTCTCTAAGAAAGATGCTCCTCTTCCCGTTCCACCCAGCTCAAAATTAAGCTCAAAATTCTCACAGATGCAGTTTTCCCTGTCAGGATGTGCCATGGCTCATCCTCTCCAGCTGTTGGCCAGTGCAGTAAAAATTCTGGTGAAAGATGATCTCTGTGTCAGAATTTACAGTCCCCCACTTGTTCATCTCTACCTTTCTGTTCATGTCAGCTGTTCTGCATCAATCTTCTCTTAAAAGCAGATGTGAATAGGGATGGTTTTTGTTGTGTTCCATGTTATTAATACAGACTCCAGGATTATTTTGCTATTAAAAGCATTAATAGCTTTTGGTAAAGAGTCATCTCCAAGAAGAGATACTCATGAATCTTAGGAGATCAATTACTCCTCACCTAACTGTTCTAGTTAGTCTTGCCAGAGGGATCAAGTATCCAGGCATGCAATATCAAGTGTTCATAGGGAAGTCTTGCAAAACCGGTTATCTGGATGAAGGCTTTATGCAGGCCAAGTGTGTGCCTTTTGGACTGGATCTAAGAGTTAAGCTGTGTTAAACAGGGCTCGTTCATATAATTCCTAGTGTATTCTGCACCATTTGCAAGGTATACATGCTGTATACATTACTGGCAGGTAAGGGCTATGTTCTCAGATAGCTTCCCACTGTCAAGGAGATGCTTTTGATTCTAGCTGGGTTTCAGTTGGAACTGCACAAAAGCTGAAAGCATTGAAAAAGATGGATTAAAAGTTATAAAAGTAATTTTTATTCTCAGATAAAAAGTCAGGCATCCTTACGGTTGTGTCATAACCAAAATACAAGTTCTGCTTTAAAAAAAAAAAAAAGTTTAAATAAACTCTGTGTATTGCCAAGTTACAATATTAATGTAAGAAATGTTAAGCTATAAAATGTCATTAGAAGTAATCACTATCTCACACTACCACACATTTTACAAGATTATTTGCTATTACATCTATGCATTAGTACAATTAGCTCAATTTCCACATGTGAACCAGGGTAAATCATAGAATCATAGAATCATAGAATGGCTAAGGATAATGAGTGATGAATACATAGCATTTTAAAGAAGGAAAGAAAATGCATGATGTGAAGCTGCATTTGCAGCCTTCACAGGAAATGGAGCACCGTTCACACAGAAGGGATAACAGATAAGGCAATTTGTGAGCTGTTACGAGGCTCTATGCAGGCAGGAACTGACAAGGAACTCTTTTAACACGAAAGTATTTAGGATCATTATAAAGATGTTGGGTTGTTGAGTGTGTAAAATACTTCCTTGCTTTGGTTGTTTTTTAGAAACACTCTATCATTTCAGACAGGGAAGAGCTGCACTGTTTGACCGTTTTAGAACACAGCTGTGGGAGGAGGTGCTGAGATTGTGTCCTGCAAGGGAGAAAAAAAAGATCCTTTGACATTCATATTGATATTGTGTAATTGCTGTAGATGCTTCAGCCCATTTTTGGTAGCTTTTCCTTTTTGCCCCTCCCAGCTCTGGGTCTCCCCCTTCTGCAGACTATTTACCGCAAATTAAGACCATTTCCATTTGTGTTGAGATTTGAAATTGTTCTCATGTTGTCTTCAATTTCTACTGTTTTCCACTTGTACATCCTGAACAGCAACACTGTGAAACAGCAAGGGTAGCGTAACTGTTGCACCATGAGCAGATGTTCCCAGCAGCCTTAGAAATAGCTGAAGTAAGTTTATAATGCTGTTCTTCACCCCATTGCCTCTCCCATCCCCTTTGTTTCATATAGGCAAGAATTTTGCCTGAATTCTCTCACTTCATAAACTCATTCAAGTGAATCTGTAGAGTCTGAAGAATACCTATTAAAGTAGAAGGAAAATGGAGACCTATCAAAATGGTCTATGCAAACACTGAACTTGGTATTTTAAAGCACTTTCGTGGCAGAATAGTCAATCTGCTACTCTTATTCTGCAGGCTTCATTCCTTCTCATGGAAATTCTCAGTCTTTCCATCATTTCCATACATAGACACCAACACTTAGCCTGACGCAGCCTTTTTCTCCACAGATTCACATGATTCTCTCAGGGTCCTTGCTGGTGCTGTTTACTTCTTGCTTCACTTTGGTTGTGATGGTTGCCTGTGAAGGAAGAACTGGAAAATAAGTTGATGTAGAAGTACTGTGTGTGCTGGTGGAGTTTCTTGGCTATGTACAAAGCCTTGAGTTATCTGGGGTGGCTCTGCATGGCCAAATTAAACAGGCCCCTCATGCCAGATGAAGACCTGTGGCAAAGAGCACATACTAAGAAAGCTAGGACTGTTGCCATACCAGCTGTAATGATGTCTCAAATCCTCTTTGCTATTGAAAGGGTCAAGCTAGACCAGTGTCAGGTTCACCTGGGTTTCTCTAAATTTGTGGATCTGCATTCTGTTGGCTTCATGCCCAGATACATTAACGGACGTAGCTTTGGTTTCCTTGTTGGTTATCTGCCTCTGGTGATGGATAAAAAGGCCATGTGGCCATACTGATATCATTACATTTACCAGCTGCCATTGTTGTGGGAGACTGCAAAGTATTGCAGAGGAAAGGCTGTCTCTCTTCATAACCAAGCACTTTAACTTGCAATGTGTCTGGCTTTTACTGGCCGAGAAAACAGATCAGGGCATGGTCCTGACATCTCTTGTATGGAAAAATGTCCTGCCAACGTCTATCTGTTTCTATACACTATCTGAGAATACTGAACACTTCATGTGATGCATGTCATCTACGTAGTCCATTTGCAGAAGAATGCTAGGATATTTGAGGCAGTTCATGATTCATTTAGCTCTCACACAAGATTTTAGAGGATTAGGTCTGTACCACCACCCCCCGCACACACGCACGCATACACTCAGTTGTTTTGATCACTTCAAGGCAATGAACGGTTCTCCAAAATTCTGTAGTTTTCCCATTTGTCATAGTTTGTTTCAAAGACAGAAGAAATCAGACTATATATCTCCTTTTATGCTTTGTTTACAATGATACCTTCAGTGGGTCTTGAAAATCAAGAGATTTATTTGTAAACAATAGCTAAGAAAAAAGAAATGTACGATCAAGTCAAGATTATATTTACTACCATATGACTTCAGCCATAGCACCCTGCAAAAATACATCACATACTCTGTGCACCATCTGAGCAGATTTAGCCTGTAAATAGCTACCACTGACAGATCAGTAATTAAAACATTACAATTCAAAGCATCCTAGAGAATTTTCACAACCCCTTTGGTAAATGTAACAAGTAATGAGATGCACTTAATGCTTGTCACTTGTATGTTTACATTTTCAAAGTACTACTGCTGTACTTTCTCTGAGCTTAGAAGGCATATGTGACCTTACCGGCCACAAGGTTGAAGTATTACTTGATAGCGAGTAGAGGTTCTATCTATGGTTGTATTGTCCCCAAAAATTAATAAAAACAGAACTCAGGAGTCAATACTGGTGAAACTACTTGGCAACCTTCTCCCAGTGGGATGTAACAGGAGAGAAAACAACCTTTTGTTATCTGTGGCTGAGAGATAAATAACGCTGTTTTCAGTAATCCCTTCCTTCCAGCAGTTGTTAAGGCCAGAGTGTCCACACCTGGTTTATTATCTGATACAAAGATCTCACCACACAGTTCTGATTGACCATACCACTTTTTTCTGTATTGACCATACAGCTTTTACCTACATAGCTCTAACAGACTAACTTAATAAGATGTGCACGTGTTTCCAAACCCACATTATGTCCCTAACAGCCACTTATTTAGTACTTGTCTGCTTTAATATCTGTGCAGTAAAGGATGGTACGTTTTTAGTGAAAGGATTTTTTGTTTGTTTGTTTCCATCCACTCTTTGTCATAGGCCATGCCAATAAAACATCTTGGCAACTGCTTCTTTAGCGCAATTTTCATTCCATCCCTTTTGTTCCTGCCAAAGGAACTGGCACATTTTCAGGCAATGTGAGTTCAAGTCTAGGCAAGGAAGAGATATGTGGCCCCACTCATCTTCTGAAGAGGACTAACAACTAACCAACACTGACACTGATTTGAAAGTAAAGTGGTGGTATATTTGTGCTGATTAGTATCCTGCAGATATTATAAAATGAATTAATAATGACATAGCCATTTAAATAACACAAGGGTTGCTCTCTTAGTTGCTTATTTTGAACTGTTATAAAAGGACTGTCATTCCTTAAGTGCAACCCACAGTGGCATGGGATTATGCAGGGGTTTCAGGTGATTTCTACTGGCTATATATGTATCTTGAAGCTCTGGTGGCAGCAGAGAGAGTAGCAGAGTAAGAGCAGCCTGTACAGCTATAAAATCCCTATTACTCAATAATCGGATTGTGTTGGATTTACCCCTCAAGGCAGCTGTGTTAGGAAGGAGGATATTGCATACATATTTCTTTGGTGTCTGTTGATTTCATATGGATGTTTCTCTAGTTCCTTTAGCTTGCAAAGACACGGAGTATTTATGGACAGTGAGCTTTACGTTGTCCGAACCAAACAGGACACGGTTCTTGGAAAAAGAACACAGCTAAAAGAAAGAACATGCATTTTTCCTCTTTACCAGTGGCTCTGGCATAGAAATCTGCCCTTTGAAGGGCCACAGCACGTAGCTTCCCAAGTGAGGAGTGCACTTTGACATTTGAGCTTGTTCAGACAATGGCTGTTGGTATGGATCTAGGCTCCGTGTTTCTGTCCATGCAGTCACATTTCACCCTGTAACCAGTGATCAGTGTATAGTGTAAGAACACCTCAGAGATGTCTCAGGCTATCAGCCTAAGAAGTTAATTGCTTTAAATACTTCAAACTCACATGAGAGAGAGGGAGCTGTATTCTAAATTTCCAACAATGCTCATTAAATATAGATCAGTATTATCTTGTATTTTTTGTGCCAAAACTCTTTACAAAGAACTACATATTTAAATTATTACATTTTCATTTAATGATATTTATTCTGGAAATTCCTTAAGGTTTGCTTATTAACAATAATCTATCCTTTTCATAATTTGATTTAAAGTGTAACTTGAAATTATCTGGAAACAACCTTTATGTCTTTCTTCCTCTATATAGTTATTACGCCAATCAGACAATTGTTCTTTGTGCTTTTAAAGAGTCACTGATTAAAAAATAATAACGATAACTTCTTAATTTACGCACAGAGCAGTAGTGCTAGGCATATCAAACTTCAGGGACCAGGTTCAGTTACCAACTGAAGTTTACTTAGCATTGATGTATGAGCAGTGCAAGAACACTTTGATGAGCTCCACAGCTGTCTTGGGAAATAGAATCTGAAGAAATCTGAACCAGCCAGCTTGATCTCTGAACCTATTGAAGTGAGAAGAGGAACTTAAAAAAATCCTTTGTGCCCCCAAAAGTGTTTTTCTTGTTTAGAGCACTGTCTGTCCTTCAAGACTTAGTCCTTTCAGATGGTCTGTTTTGGAATTTCCTGAACTGCAAATGTTTGGATTCTTACTGAGGGCTTAGGAACCTCTAAGAAGGCCTTCTGAAAACCCTCTGAAATCTTACTGACTCCTTGAGGTTTTGGTTCTACCTCATAGTGGATGAAGAGGATGTTATTCCTAGTACAAAGAAACGGAGATGTTGTCATAAAGATACAGTTAGTTCTCCATAGGTAGATGCAACTCTCCATGGTCTGGATTTATCCTGCCTGTCTCTAGGAGTGTAACTGAATCATCCAAGTCAGGAGCCTAATGCGTAGTCTCCTTTTATAGTCAACGGAGGGACACTGGCATCTTCAGAGAATGACTCAGTCTGTCTAAGATCTGAATTGTACCCTAGATACTTCCCTCTCTTAACTGTTGACTGTCAAGGAAATGATGATAAGGTAGTGTCTTCAGACAAGACCTTCCGTTTATTACCTAATGTTGAGTGAGATGTAGTAGGATGCAAAAGCCCAGTTCTGTGTGGTGTGGAGCACCTCTAGCCATCATGTCAGGCCACTCAGTGCCTTTCTGTACCAGCATGTGCTTTGCAGCAAACTACAAGGAAGTCAGTCCTAGGCAAACCGCTAAAATTTGCTGTTGTGCTTAAGCAGAGTCATCCTCCTTATATAGCATATCCTCGTTGTCTATTTCTATCCCAGGATTGTTTGCATGTCAGCATCCTTGAGAATATGATGTGCGGTTTATTGTTTCTGAAAGGAATCATTGGCTCTTATTGTCATGGCAAAGGAGGAGAAAGAATCAGGCCTGTCTGTTACTGATTAGGCCTACAAAAATAGTAGGGCTGCAGTGGTGAAGGAAGAGAAATAAAGTAGATTTTTCTCCAGAAATATGTATATTTTTGAAAGCAGTTGCTAGAATGAGTAATCCTCACCAAGGACATGGAGAAAAATAAGGTCTTTGAATAAACGTAGGCTGGAATGCCAGGCTTTCTACCCTGTAACTGTACGCTGTAACAATAACAGTAGTACTTCTTGCTTATTGTAGTTTCTTTCATCTCAGGATTATGGGTTTTCTAAAAGGTTGATGTTGAGTAACTTGCCAAAGGTCACTGAAAGCTTCGTGACCAATACTCTTCATGTCATGATGTCTGATTCACAAATCCCTGCTCTAAACCCTCAAAGTCATTGCTACTCCAGTTTTACCCCTTATGAAAAGGTCTTATAGGATTTATTGAGACTATCTAAAAATGAAATAAGGGTCTTTTATGCTAAGAAATAAATATGCTATTTTAGGCATTGGTTTAGGAGTCCAAAATTGTCATTCTTTTCTACTCCATTTGTTTCCCTTGATCTTTCCACCCAATTATCTCCTCACATGGCCTCCCAGCTTTTTCAAGATCCTGCCTGTCACTCAGGGTGATCAATCCTCTTTCATATTGCTTTTGACTGATGACCAACAAAAAGTATTTCATTAAAGTGAGAAAAAACCTCACCAGACAACAAAGAGGGTAATGATAGTTAGTTCCCAAAGTATAACTATAACAATTTCACTGTGTTTTCCCCTACAGAGCAGCTGTTCAGCCAGCTGGTTACTTTCCCCTTCTAGTAATGAATTGCACTCATGATTAGAGATTATTATGTCTCGTTGGGTAGCAAGGCCCAGTTTAGGTTAAGCTGATCAGGCACCATGACCT
This sequence comes from Numenius arquata, assembly GCF_964106895.1. Lineage (NCBI taxonomy): Eukaryota > Metazoa > Chordata > Aves > Charadriiformes > Scolopacidae > Numenius > Numenius arquata. Next base: position 11,853,732 of record NC_133578.1, on the reverse strand, counting down.
GTTTCTACTACCAGCTCCTTTTCCATGCTATTCACTCCCACTAGATCTCCTTCTAGCGGCTTTACCTTACTTTATGCCACAAGCTACTTTTACTAGCTCTGCTCTATACGGCTGGGCTCTGCAGCAGCTCTTTGCTCTCTTAGCATCTCCTGTTGGCTGTGCCTGGGTTCAGTAGCTGCCCTACCTAACCAACTTGACTGAAGAATTCTGGTATTTCTGACCTTGGAAGAGAGGTTGTGCACTATTTAGGACTAAACACAGTGTTTTAGCTTACAGGAGACTTTTAAGCAACTTCTTTTGTTTCATACTCCTCACAGGGAACTCTTAAACAAAGCTTCTTGCTTGTTTTTTAAAGTTGTAATCTTTGGATTGCAGTTCTGGAAGCTATTGCCTAGGCTCTGGTGACCCTTCAGGCACATTTAGACAGAGCTGGCTGGCTCAGACTCCTGCATACTATTACAGCTATAAACTTTCTTTTATGTTACGCTATGGTTCCCTTTTAACAAAAATGTCCTTCAAATATAAAAACATGCAAAACAAACATATTTCAGGCCTCTCCATTGGTCTTTTACCTTTCTCCCCCCTTTGTTTTGATAGTTCTTCACTTGTTTCTTTCCTGCCTTTTGGATTTTTTTGGATGGGATGTGTGTTGAGGGATGGAGAAAATTACTTTTATTTTTGGCTTCAGTGACATACAAAACATTCTGACCTTGAGACAGTTCCCTTCCCAAATAAGGAGGAAAAGTTGGGGGGGGTGAGGGAATCACAAAATGAAACTTTTTCTTTTCATTGCCCTCTCCCTCCAGCAAAAAGTAACTTTAAACAATCAAAATGTATTTGGGGTATTGTTTCTGCTTTTTCACCTCCTCAGGTTTTCAAAGTGCAGGAGGTGTCTTCTCAGAGGAGAAAAAAGTTTAGGACGAGGGGATGATGTATTCTGGGAGCCACCAAGATAGGAGAAAAAATATAAGAAAGCAAGCAGTTTTTCACAGAAAAATTCAGTTTGGGGAAAACTAAACTTTTCATTAAAAAGTCCCCAACCACTTCTGCCCCTCACTCTGCCCATGACTCTCACTCCTGGAATCTTTTAGGTGGTTCTTCTTCTCTCTTGAGCAGCTCAAGGTTGTTCCTGGCTGAACGGGCTTTTCATATGTCTGGTCCTGCTTGCACATATATCCTAGTTTATTATTGCATTGTCTCTACCAGTCTGCCAGGGGACTTAGGGCTCAGCATCCATTTGTTTGCCTCCCCATGAACAGCTTCTCATTGCCATTATCTGTGGCCTTCTTTGGTGAAGCTGTAAGGTCATTGGCCTTTCACCCTTCAAAACCCTCAGAGGATCCATTTCTGCTGTGACATGTAGAAGAAATCAGCCATACAGTTATGGGTAGATTACACAGTGATGCAAATGTCCTGGGCTTTTTATTTCAGCTCTGCTGTGTCTTGCATCCTGAGTGCCTAGCTCAGCATGGGGTCTGTATGCTGCATGCAAAGCTTCTCATACAACACAGCAACTTACCCCTTTCCCCACTTATTCGCAGTACTAAGCTGTGACTTCTCTGCCCTGGGACATGCATGTCAAGCGCAGCTGGTTTGCCTGAGCAGTGATTGATAGACAGGCAGCACAAGCAGAAGAGATGCTGCAGTGGCCCTACAGCTGGAGAAATGCTGTGGTACAGGTTTGAATCGCTAGGCAGGACCCAGTGGCAGAGAAGCCATGCCAGGAGGTCAAACACAGCCTTGCACTGCACTCCTTTCTCCCTGCGTGCAGCCTGACACGTAGAATATCTTATACGGGGAGACAAAATGTTTGAGACATCAGGCTATTTATTTAAAAGACAAAGAAGAGATCCTAGAAAAGTTCCTGATGGAGAATAACCACTCCTGGCATTCAGGGCACTTCTTTCATCCTTGTTCTCCTACTTCTCCTTCCCCACATTGCTTACACTTTCATATTTTGCCTCTAGTCTCAAACAAGGTCAGAGCCCGATGGGGCAAAGGGTATGTTTTGTGAGGTATTGGCCTGATGCTCAGCCCCAAGAGGCTCTGACCCTGGCAGGGGTGTTTTAAGACTTCTGCAGCATTGTGCCATTCTGGTGAGTTTTTTTGCTACTGGGATGAGACTATGTACCAAGACCCATTTGTCCCAGTTGGGATTTGTTCTCTTACTAAACCTGTCTTTGCCGTGTGCTGTGATTATAAGCCTTATTAAAACAAGATGATTAAATTATCTGCTCCCAACAGTAACCTAAAGCAGCGCTTTATTTAATATCCTGGTCAATCAGGAGTTTTCTCAGTGGTGAAGCAGACAACTCAAGCACAGCAGGGAGTGCCTATATGGGGCCTGGAGCATATTTCTTGCATTAAAGACTACTCTGTTGTACAGCTCATCCTTGCTTTATTGGTCCTTTCTAATTGTTAATTGCCTTTAAACATCTTGTTTAGACTAGTAACAGTTTAGGTGGGTTGATACTATCAAAATGTAGACAGTACTGTCTTAATTAATGTCTAAATTAGGAGAGCAATCTCAGGTTAGTACAGTGGTAGCAGTTCCAGACAGCCCCAGAGCACCGAAATTAGGAGCCAGCCATGCAGGTTGCTCTTTTCCTATTGAGTAGATGAGGGGTGTATTTCCCAAGGTAAGTGCCTACCTGACTTACCATTATACTATTATTCTTCTGCCTACACTAGCACAGTTATGCTCTGGTTACAGCTGGAGCTGAAAAACACATAGTAAATATATTTTGGGGTTTTTTTTTTCCTGAGTGTTTAGTGGTTAACACTGAACGTTTAAGAGTAGCAGTAATGATATCTTTATATTAGGTTGACATTTATCTATCAGTGGATTTCTTTCTTCGTTTTACAGTGCCTCAGGGAAACTGAGGCACTGAAAGGGGCCATAGAGCAGATCAGGGTTGGAACTGTGAAGAACAGTCTTTTTTTTTTTTTGAATCTTTATCCACTCTATTAGTTTTGTCTTGTTTCCTCTCTTGAAGCCCGTAGGCACATCTGTAACTGGCAAATTTAAAACCAATTGCTCTATTCAAATACTTGAGGATAACGTACTTTTCTAAAGAGTTTACATAGCTCCTTTTTTCCTTCCTGTGTACTTACTGTATTTCTTGAGCACTTTTTACATTTTGGACAGTCTTCCTGAGAAAAAAAAATGGAGCAAACATATGCAAGGAAAATACTTCACAAGCCAAAAAAAAAAGCCACACTTTCAAATGCACAAATTTCTCTATAAGATCAGAATGCTTTTCCTCACAAACATGAAAATCAGCACTGTGATGCTGTGTTCAAAAACATGAAAATTAGCTGTGATGATAGCTGTTATTAGTAACAACAACTTGGAGGTCAACACCTTAGAAGTCTAAATCAGAGCTTCCAATCAGAAATCTAAATCAACTGGGTCCTGCAGGTGTTTCTACTTACTATCAGTTCTGCAAATGCTCTTTTTCTGTTGGTTTGCTGCCAGAGAAGAAAAATAATGTTACTAGAGGTAGGAGGAAACACAAGATGCTAAATAATTATTTGAGGAATTAAAAAAGCCCCTAGTACACATGGTCACAGCACAGTCTGAGTGCTATTAACTCAGCATACAAGAGGTTTCTAATAATTAGGCTCCTGTTTCATCTGTTGGTGTTTAAAAGCTGTAGAGATCCCCTCCTTCAGTGCACATGAGGAAGAAACTCGGCCAGACATTGAACGTACTCAGGTATTTCTCTTCCTGGGAGCTCTAGAGCATAAGCTAAAGTGGTGGAAACAACCATTGAGGAAGATGAAAGGGAGGTTTACTTGAGCCAAAAATCAAGAGCTTTTCAGGTTTCCTTGGCTTCACTCTGCCTGGGACAGTGCTTTTCTCATCCTGTGAGAGACTTGGGATATTTTTTCAGAAAACTCTGATTACGTCCAAGCAAACAGCCTAGAATGGTGGGGAGCCAGACCTAAGACTGGAGCTGGCCCCAGCCCTGACTGACCCAGCAGTTGGGCCCTGTAAACCTGGTCTGAAAGGAGAAACGTGGGACAAGGAATGGAGATCTGGGGAAAATGCATAAGCCTCAGAAGGAGCAAAATCACTGTTCTAACTAGTGCTATGGACAGCAACAGCCAAAATCTTCTATATGTCCAAAGTAAGAAAATATTTCTGTATTTCAGAATATTAGCATTGATAAGAGACTGACAGATCTGAATAGTTGTATTGCTAATTCATCACATCACAGCCAAGTGCCAGGTATGATTCCTGAGTGTTGAAGAAAAGACTCACAACCAGCAACACCAGCAGCATAACTGCGAAAGAAATAATCTACCTGCCAGCCTCAAGAAGCCTCATGCAGAGCACAGCAGCATCTTTCTGTGCTGATGCAGAGCACATTTTCTGTGTCTTGTACAGAAGGAACATGCACAAATGTGGTTATTTATAGCTTCTCCACCCACACAGAGCTTTGAAACTTGCTCCAAAAGAAGTTCAGCATTTAAAGAATACAACAGTTTTTTTAACCTGAAATTTTTTTTTATTTTTTTGATTTCCTTTAAAAACAATATTCTGGGAACATTAGTAACAGTCCAAGCATTAAGGAAGAAACATTAGTTCTTCATTTGTCTGTCTATTGTTCTCTTACTTGAAATGTTTTTAGAGAGGCAGTTGCCAAATTTTATCAAGTTAAACATTTAATCAAGAAAATGAAAGATAAGTGGGATACATTTGATGAATGGGAACTTTACCAAAGGAAAGCAATGTTAAGTTGAAAGAAGTTTTTTCTCAGGGTAACAGAGGCATGTGTATTCCTACTCCCTCTTGAGGAGCTGGCATCCTAGATGACAGCATTTAGTGAAGGAGCAGGTTGGGGCTGCGTGACCTCAGCCAATGCCCAGAGGAAATGGGCAAATACTGCTCTCATAATGCCCAGCCTACACTCGGCCAACTCTTTCACAGCCCTGAATTGAACACACGCTGTTCCCAAGAGAGAGACATGACTAACCTTTCTAATTAGCAGGGCCAGGATCAGGTCTTTTCTTTATATGGAGTGAAGGTGGATGGACCACAACACATGATATTCTCACTCTTCTCCATGTCAATTTTACACCATCTTAATATGTTTATAGAAGTGAAAAACTGTACAAGTACATACTTGCTATCTGTAGAAAGGACACGAGGTTATTTTTGCCATATAAGCTTGTGAAAAGGTCAGGAGTTAAGTTGGAGCCGTTGTGTGAGAGACCGAGCACACCTCATCATGGCATGAAGTGAGCAGCCATGTTGGGAGAAGGGGTGACGTATCTGGGAGCAGACAAGAGTATTTGTAAGTATTGTACAGGTCTATAGGTCTGCAGTAATGTGAAAGCTCTTGGAGGGGTGTGGGGAATGGAAGAGCAATGCTACTGCAAGTAAGCCCTGAATCAGCAAGTCACCACGAACTTCTTAGACTCTGCTAGAAAACTTAAGAACAGTCTTGGTGGTGCTCAGGCCATTGCCACGGGAGATATTTTGGATGTCTTCGCTTAGTCATACTGTTAATTTTGGAGCCCTTTCACAAGTTACTGTTTTTGCATACTTTTGCAATATAAGCTACTAAGAAGGGGGTAACCAGGGGGAGTTGTTATTCTGTAGTGATTTCCACTGCAGAAGCTGTTGATGAACAAGGATCCTGCTGCAGGGACTGTCTTGTCTGGACAAACACCTACAGTCCTGTTTCCAGATGGGCTTGTAGGATATCTGTGGGTGCTAGAAGCATTGATGAGTCTGAAGAAGACTATGTGCATGTATTTTTGCATATTGATGACTTTTCTGACACTCTTCTAAATTGGTGGACCCACATATCGCAGTACTTGTATAATTTAATCAGATGTATTCACTAGTATCAACTGTGCTTTGGAAAGCTGCCCCTGCTGCAAAGAACATGGATGTTCTGCTTTTGGCAAACTAGTGGTTTTTTTAACTACGGAGGTTAGATTTTTGTTGTTAAAATGAGAAATTGTGCAGAGGTGAAACTTTAACATAATGTCCAGAAATCTCACAAAAACACCTACAATCTAATTCCATGGGCACTTCTTTTTTTGGTTGAATGTAGACAAGGGAATAAAGGAAGCTTTTTTTAAATATTATAATTGGCTCTGCTTTTAATTCTCCTCGTTAATTTAGTTGCACTGTGTAGCAAAATACTGATAGGTCTGTAAGGTTGCTTTTCCCTCCAAGGGTAAAAGGGAATGCACGTTTCTTTCTTTTTGAAAAGACCTCTTTAATTATGTGGTGGTATTTGGAATAACTACAATTAGAGGGGAAAAGCAGGGAGTGATTAAAAAATCATAGTTAATAGCAGCTGCATGAGTTCTCTGACTTCTGAAAGAGACCCAAGCACAGCTGAGTACAAACATATCACAGAGAGGAGTTGTGGTGAAAGGGAAAGGCAAAATGGAGGTGACAAACTTTTGACTGACTTCAGGGAAGGTTGTCTATTGTAACATTTTAAGAGAGATCTTCCTTGAGAAAGCACCGAAGAAGTATCAAAATTCAACTTTCTTGTCCAGTCCTCAGAGCTCTGTTACTCTATTCACTCAATTCCACCTCTTCTTTAAAAAAAAAAAAAAAAAAGAAAAAACAACAACCAAAAAATCAACCAAAAAACCCTGAAACCTGAGATTGCTTGGGATACACTGATTAGGTCTCAAGCCAGTTTGAAAGAAGTGACTCTTATGACTGACTGTCTGAGCTGAATTAAATACAGAATAACTTGGTTGGCTGCCAATATGATTTTCTGAAGATTAATTAGTCATCACCACATGGACAGGTCAAGCTATGGTATTTCGGGATTTATGCTCGGCAATTAGTCATTTATACCACAGTGAATTTGGAGCAGTTTACACCTGATTTTAAAGCCCTGCCTTTCATAGAATCATAGAGTAGTTTGGGTTGGAAGGGACCTTTAAAGGTCACCTAGTCCAACCGCCCTGCAATAAGCAGGGACATCTTCAGCTGCTCAGAGTCCTGCCCAACTTGACCTTGAATGTTTCCAGAGATGGGACATCTACCACCTCTCTGGGCAACCTGTGCCAATGTTTCACCACCCTCATTGTAAAAAATTTTTTCCTTATATCTGGTCTAAATCTTCCCTCTTTTAGTTTAAAACCATTATCCCTTGTCCTATTGCAACAGGCCCTACTAAAAAGTTTGTCCCCAGTGGATTGCCTGCTCGCTTTTGTACAGCTGCCACAACGTTGTTTACTATTTATCATCTTTCCTGTATTGGAAAAGGTTCCTAGAATTCCCAGCCACATTTGGAGCCGTATATTGCTAGAGGCTGCAAAAACTTAAAGTAAAAGGCAGCTTTCACTCCAAACACTTTCTTTTCTTGGTCGGCCTTTCTTGTTTTGACTCTAAGTGTGGTTAATGTCATTTTAGAAATGAGAATGGAGGCAGGGAAGTTGACTCATTTTCTGAACTGCAGTGCTGGGCATTGAACCAAATCACTCCAATTCCAGTCTACTTTTGATATGAAATCCTTGCTGCTTTTTGCTTATTTCTTGACACTCTTGCATAATTTGACATGCTTAACCAAGGAGAGTGAACGGAGTAAGGCACTGTTCCCTTCCACCGCTACTGAACTGCATTAGCAGAGATGTATCTGTATGTGAGGAGTGCAATTATCTGCATTAACCTTTGCAGCTTGTAACATGCTGTCATATGAACTACATTTGTTCAGAAGATGCTAAATGTGAAATAGAACATGGTGTTCAAGCGTGTGTCTGGAGTCTCAGATTCTACTGGATGCATAACCAGCCCCTACCTATTAACTTTACAAACATGGGGTCTTTGATCCATGTTTGCTGAAGTCTGTTGAAACTTTACTGTGGATTTTGGTGGGAACAAGATCTGAGTTTTAGAGTTAGATATAGGTGTCACTGAAATTAAAAAATAATGTTATTTCTGGTTTAAACATGAACTGTGATTCCCTTCTTAAAAAATTAATTTTTAAAATTACATTACTGTGCCATCAACTTAAAATTATAATGAATAGAAAGAAGTGAAAAAGGGAGCTCAGTTTTTATTAGGAGGTAAAAACTACAAATGAGAATGGCTGAGTTTTGTTTTGGGTTCTATTATAAACCATTAATAATAGCAGGAAAAGCTCCTTTGTATTTTGGTGTATTTTCTCAGCTAGACCTTTACTTGACATTACTCTGCTGTGACAGGGCCAGGGATTGGAGGGAAAATAAGTCTATTTTCAGCAATGATTTGGAATACAACAAAGAAACTATATTTTAATTTAAATCAGACTTGCTGTGCTTTTTATTCATTAAAGAGGATTAGGATTTATTAAGTCTCCTTGAGTTGTTGTAGGTTTGGGGGGATTTTTTGTTTTGTTTTTCTTCTGATTCTCAGTGTTTGTTCTGTCTGCCATTGCTGACACCAAATTCTCCTGGAGGGCCTGGTATCGGGCCAGGGGTTGGGCTGCCCATGCCAGCCTGCACAGAACAAAGCTATCCAGGAGCACATGTAATTGCAATGGCTAGAAATTGACAATTCCACGCTGCCTCCACCCTGAGATTCAGTGGTCTCCCTGGCAAATGTCCACTCCTCATCGCACATTTGTGATTTGAGACCCTTTCCTTTTACTTCCCAAGAAAGGAGTGGTTTGTGGTTATCCTAAGAGCATGCCTACTTTGAATTGTGTTGCGCATAAATGTATATATGATGTGTAGCTTCTAGTTCTATTGTAAGAAAATGAATTATTTATCTTCTGCCAAGAGATTCTCTGTCTTATATCGCTAATTCTAGTTCAGCCAGTAAGTGTTACTAACTAGACTTGTATGATTTTGAAGGGCTTTGACAGAAAAGATTGGATTTTGTTGCTGTGCAGTATAACAAAACATTTACAATAAACCTTGGATGTAAAGTATCTATGAAAGCATGATCTGAAACATGAACCTATTAACTATGCTTTCTGGTTACAAAAAGCGTGGTTGGCAAGGCAGGGTTTCTGGAACAGGGTTTTCAGGCATGCAAGGTCTTGGAGTTACTGAGCATTCATAATAGAAGCCACAGGAAAGGTAAAGATAAGGTTTGATTCTTGTGAGTCAAAATGGTGATAAGACTATAAAACTACAAGTTTTGAAGTGCCATATGAGTTCCTGGTATCACACCAGAACTCTAGTTAGCCCGTAGCATCTCAAGAGCAAGCAATAAAATGCACATAGTGGCAACTTGATATTGTTTGGCTTCCTTTCACCCTCGTATGCCTAGCAGATTTTGGAGTTTCTATCCATGTGTTTAAAGTTAGGCAACACTTATGCACCTATTTGAAATGGGACCTCATTTAAAGCTGAAATCGGTGTACTTCACTGGAATTGCTCTGGAATTTATTACAACTCTGCTAGAGTTACCAAAGAGTTAATCTAACTCCTTTGAGTTATGCCAGGTTTGTACTGTTTTGAGATCAAGATCTGACTCTTAACTGCTTAAAGTGCAAAATGGTATAATTTATTTTCAGAGTAACCTAGTTTTAAGAGTCACTATGGCAACAACAGTGGGTCTTAGAGTAACAAAGATTAATGATTCCCTTGGCCAACGCACTTCTTCAATGGGTCATGTCACTCAGGAGCAATGAAACTGTTCAATGTGGGCCTGGGTCAAACGCAGAAGTTGGGTTGCCCCATCACTGTGAGCACAACATGCTGCATCCTATTAATGCTGGCTTAATCACCAGCTCACACTTCTCCTCTCCTTCCTGTAGGACCGGGACAGGATTCAGTGACTGGTATATTTGAGCCTCTATGTCCTTCTCCAAGTCATTATCATTTCATCTTCATTCATTGCTGCTAAAAGAAATACAGTTTAAAAGATGGGAAAATGAAGAAGGTTTTCAACTAACTTCAACAACAGCTGTATTTCCTTAAAGTAATGGATTTACTACTCCTTTCACATTTTATATTTGTGTAAAATGGGAGCAGAGCATGGGGACTTGCTAGGAAAGAGTTAGTTCCCGAGGAGATTTTAATTTAAAGTCAGATAAAGCTCTGAAGTGTTTCTTAGTTTTCACATTTAGTGATTAAGAAGGATACCTACAGAAAGAGGCTTCATTTTCAAAGAGCCACATTGAGAAATCTGCCCTTTTAAAATAGTGCCCATCACCTTTTTTTTTTTTAAATTTAAAAATCAAATTAACTTTCTAAGCTATTAAAAGAATTGACCTTAACTGCACTAATCCAATCATCTTGCCATATTCCCATCATACAAATTAGCCTAGAGGAAGGCAATTATCATCCCAGAACTTTGCTTAATTATTGCCTGATTGCTTCTTCAACCTTTTTCCTTTAAAACCATTCTTCCATTTCTTACTTGCCATGTTTTCCTACTCTGTCCCGTAGAAACTATCACCACTCCCTGCAAATGGACTCTCAAGTACTTTTTTTCTCTGCCATCACCTGGGCAGTATCTATTTTGCCAGTTTAGATGTGCCATAGGTCTGAGGCTTCCCACACACAAGAGTTTGATCATCAGCAAAAAGGAGTGTGGAGAGGCCTCTGGAAGCGTTTCTCTTCCAAGCATCTGCTTTCTGATGCTGCGCTCAGATGAAACCTGTCTGAATTGCCACTGTTATTATTTTTGCAGTTAGACAGATCATTCAAAAGGGACAGTTACAGCTATTCTTCCTCCTGGTAGCATTTTGAACCTTGTGGTTATCCAGCCATATAATGACTGTAATAGCTAGTGCAGTCAGCCTGCTGTAATTGTGCCAGAGTTTTATTTAATTTTCTTGGTGACCTGGGTTTGCTGCTTATTTTGTTGGGTGTGTAATTGTGCCCCGGAGGAGATAAGGAGACAGGACATGCACATCATGATAGTAAGAAAATAATGCTCTTACCGCTTTTGATCTTAAACTAGGTGAAATTAAAAAAGAGATATTTACCTCTTAACATGAGTGTATCCTGCAGCATTCCTGCCAGTAAATGTTGCTGACATCAGATGTGCTTCTTGAGCACTTGGTTTATGTTCTCCTTCTGTTAATAGGCTCCTAGCAAAAATTTCATGCCTTTGAGCCCAATGCTGTATAAAATTTTACTAGCCGGGAATTAAACACAGAATTATGAATCTCCATCCAGAAAAGATAGGGAGCCTCCTTCTCACCTCCTAGCCTCAGGTACACACTTTCAGGAGTCCCACACAAGTGACCATCACCATAAACAGAGCAGCTCATATATTTCCTCCCATGAACATCTCGTGGGACTGAGCAGAGGAGCAGCAGAAACAGCTACTCCAGTCAACTCACCAACAGCAGCTGGGTCAGTAAAGTGTGGGATGGGAATTTGCCACAGGTGAAGGTAAAATACCAAGACTTTATTATCTTCCAGTCCTTTCAGAAGATGTCTGAGTTATAAATTTTTCCCAGGAATTTCCTAGGCAATTCCAGGGGGAGCTTCACAGATGCTTGGAGATGTGCCTTGAAGTTTGAACTCAGCTATGGTTTTATTAATTTATTATTATGTAATGGACAGCAGCCTGGATTGGAAAATGCTGTCTTAGGTGGGAAGTGTGTCCACACAGTGGTTAGTCTGTATTAAATTGCAGTTATGCAGGATCAGGCTTTACTGTGGTAGGAGCTGCAGAGCAGGAGGGAGGCCCTGGCCCCTGTCCCAAGCAGCTTTCAAACTAGTGGAAGTAGAGTAGTAAATGCATGCTGGAAAGAGAATTGGCATATATTAGAGTTACAAAGTATATTTTGTTTCAAGGAACACCTCAGATGATGGATCTGTCTGTAACACAGTAGTTTCATTTCAAAGAATTCATGACAAAGCCTTTTTCTAGCTGTTTTAAGAAAAAATAGCTTGACAATAAAGGACAGTAAATTTGAGGACATAATTTGGAAAACTCTCTTACCTGCATTTTTAACAGCATCTTCAAGCTGTTTATGTTTTTAAGGAATAAACCAATTATTTGAACTAAGTCACTGTAATTTCAATGGTTAACTATATCTCAGGATGTTAATTTTCAGTGGTAGAGGAAGTTATACAGTCCATGTTCTCAATTGAAATGTTAATGTTTATCTTGAATTATTACAGTTATGCTAGTTCTAAAGACATTTCCTTTCTTCAGGGTAAGGGAGAATGTCTCCAAACACGCTGACAGGTAGATGTTTACAAGTGCTGGTGATTTCAGGTTTTATTGTGACCTTTCAGAGTTGTTCCTGCATTTGACGTGGACTAATTGCTTAACATTTCTCATTGTTTTCATCGGGGAGTAAGTGCTTTGTACCCATCCAGATTTATGTTCTTACTGTTGCATTGCTCACTCGCTTAGTTCATACCTCAGCTCCTCATTTAGTGCAAACTTTCTGTGTCTTGTGTGATGGAAACAAAGATGTGATATTTCTTCATATTTGAAAATTATTGTGAGCTTGTTAGACAGCAAATGCTTTATACAAGGAAAAACATATTAGCTGCTCATATAAATGCTGAGGATTCTTTTGATAGTGCTGTTAGATTATCAGAGCCTCATGCTAACATCCTGTCTTCTGCCAACTTACTGGGACACCTCAGCCATTCACTTAGTATCTTTATTTATATATATATATATATATATATATAAAATTCCCCCTTTTATTCAAAATGAAAATCCAGCATTTATGTATTTCACAGAATGGTTGTGAAAACAAATGCACTGAAGACTGGAGTGGTCAAATATGTTAACACAGGTTTCAGAGCCACAGAAAATGCTGTTAAGCAAGTTATTCTTTAAAAAATTATAATTTGTTCTTGTGGCAATTGTGGCAGAAGTAGAGTTTATGGAACAATTTGAACCAGAACTTTTTAAAGAGCCGATAGGGTCTGTGAGATCTGAGACATGGCATTCAAAGCAGATAAAGGGCATAGGAAAGAGGTGGTCAAATAGGATGTTACAGCCAGTGTCATTAGCGCGTGGTTTATAGATTCATTTTTTAATCTTGTCTGCTCACATAAATTCGATTTATTAAGTGGACATACAATTTTGTCACCTCAAGGGGTATTTTACATCTACTCTTATAAACTAAAAGATTTGGAAACCTAATCAATACCTTCATAGATGACTTCAGAGGGAAGCTTTCATGTTACAGGAAGGATTTGGTGAATCACCAGATGGTGCCCTTCTGTGTCAGGCTGTATGGAATAACTGCCCAAAGGCAACATGAGATTCTGCAATAGGAGTTGCCAGTTCTTGGATGAGTCCTGGAGCAGAGGCTTATTCCCTATGGATTAATGTTCTAGCACTTTGTTGGTTTGGTTTTTTTGTTGAGAGTGAAGTATCCAAATTTTGACCAGTAGTCTAGCCTATATTCATTTTCTTTGTTTTCATCTTTGTTTGAAGTGGGCATCATACTTTGTATTTCTTGGTTTTAATTGAAGCATGTAACAAAACATCCATTTATAAAATAAAAGTGGCAATCTCGGTCAACACTCATCTAACAGTAAGTAAAGCAGCCCAATATAACATTGGTTAGGATAAAAATTTTATTATTATGTGATTACTATTTTAATGATATAAGCATTAAAAAGTTACTAGAATAATTTGCTGTAGAATTACAGTGAGTGGCTATCAAATATTAATAAATAGAAAGCACATACTGCCTACTAACTTCATATAAAACATTGTTTGAATTAAAGCCATTTGCCATTTTAAAAATAATATTTTAAAAATGAGGCCTCATTAGTTTTTTTCAAAATTGAGTTTTGATCTGGTTCCATTTTTAATAGATAAGTTGAAAACTCCTGACAAGAGGAAAGAGGATATTAGTGGAACTATTTTCAGACTTTTATTGACACAAATGCTAGAAGGCTACCCTCCAATAGTAAATTTTATTACAATTTATATACAGACTCCTGGTCAAAAATATATTGCAGAAGAGCTCTTAGCAGACCAGCTGGCACATGCCTGTAAAACAGTTTGAAGGAATGTATTTGGGATTCTCCACCCAGAGCAAATGGGAGACAAACTGATCAGAGAAAGGGAAGTGGGAAGCGATGACTGAACCGCCAACACACCTAGTCCTGCTTCCTCATCCCCACAGTGGTGCTTACGCCAAATATGTGTTGTCCCTGCAGGACATAAAGTGCTTTGATACCTCATTTTGTGAAATTATTTGTACTCTGTGGATGAAAAATACTGTGTAAGCACAAAATATTAGTTTTTAAAAATGCTTTTTCCATCAAAGAAATTGAGTTGGGAAATAAGTATATGCGTATAAAGCTTTGTTTGTACTTGGAACTTCTTATAAAAATATGCTTGGGATCTACGGTACAGAAAAGACTCAAAGCCCAGGTGGCTTAGATTCTGTACAACCAAGCCATGAAATAGCTTTACTTGTCTGAAATAAAAAAAAAAATAATCACATCTTCCATTTTTCCAATCTTAGGTTTCTAGGATTAGTCAATAATACCAGCTCATTTATCAGCCCCACACAAGACAAGTGACTCCTTGCTCACCCTGGTCCTACACCCTGATACCAGAGTCCTTCCCAGGCCAAGCTGCCACAAGTTGCAAGGGGTCCTGCAGCCCCTGCCCAGCGTCACTGGGGCCCACACTTGCTGCTAACACCCCAGCGCTGCACAAAAGAAGGATGCAGCTCTGGGGTTGTTTGCAGGTGCAGCACCCTGTGGTAGCGTCATTGTCCTTGGGACACTTGCGGTGTCTTCTCCCTTCAGTGTGACAGAAATTGTCACAGTGTGACAGACTGTCCATTAGCATCATTAGCATCCAGGATCAACAAATCACTGCTCCTTGCTGAATGAAGTCCTAGCTACTCATACAAATATCAGTACTGATCTGGTAACATTTATTCTCTCAGCCTCTGTGTATTGAGAAAGAGACATAGAAAGGATGAGGATTCCAAGCTCATATTGTCTACTTAATTTTTTTTCTAGTTTGTGGTAGACTCTGAACAGATTTGATCTAAATTTTAGAGCCAGTGTTATTGTGATGAGCTTGAAATGGCTGGTGCTCATACAGCTTATCTATTTTTAAATGAAAATCCTCTTCAACCCTCAGAATATCAAATTTGCCACTCTTCTGTAAGGATCAGTTACATTTGGAACTGAAAACCTGAAAGACTTGGAGAGTGCACACCATCAATATTTTATGGCCTGCAGTGAAAGATTCTTAACCTTTTCATTCTAGTTACTCTGATAATGCTTTCTCCCCACATCAAAATAAATTTTAATTGATTCCTCCATCGTGCTTTTGGACTCTCTTAAGATGCTCACCATTGAGATCTGCTGTTTATGTGAAATCAGCTATGACTGTTTTTCAGTTTACACCAGGAACTCTTAAGAGGAGGCTGCTTGCTGTAAAAGATTCCAGATTTCTGATTCCTGATCCTCAAAATTCATTTATCTGCCAGGCTTAAATAACTAAGCTACACTTCAAAATAAATTGAATAGTAAAAATCCAATAATCCTAATTTACCAGTAACATCTATAAACATTTATCTTCCATCGAGTTGGAATGGACTTTGACAGATCTGTATGTGTTTAGCCATAGCAAGCACAAAGCAATACCTCTGCAGCTGTTTTATTCTCACCTTGAGAATTTCTCTGTGCTGCTGAGACAGGAGAGGTAATTGGATGTTCTTCTTTTCTGGCAGGTACTGGACTGGATTGAAAATCACGGGGAAGCCTTTCTGAGTAAACATACAGGAGTGGGGAAGTCTCTACACAGAGCACGCGCGCTGCAGAAAAGACATGATGATTTCGAAGAGGTAGCACAGGTAAGAGTCTGAATCGGAGATTTCTGCTTTCTGGCTTGATTTTTGTTACTCTTCTTGTATATTGAGAAAAAAGCTATTGCTGTTTTGGGTCACACTGGTCTCTTGAATCATTTGGAGCTGACCAGGATCCTGTCTCCCAGGTTCGAAAGGTAGCACGCACCGCAGAGCATGGTAGCGGCAGGACTTGTAATCAGAAAATCAGCACATTGGGTTGATGGGAGGTCTCAAAGCCTGTGAGAAATTGCAATCAGTTTATGGGGCAGTAATGCAAAGTGTTGGGACATAGAGGAGGATGGTTATGAGTGAGAGCAATAGAAAAATCAGTTTTAACTCCTACAGTGGAATCTGAGGGCCTTGAGAATAAGATGGAAAGCAGCTTCTATTAAAGAAGCAGAGGAAGCACTAGAGTATGTTTGCAGTAAGGGCAACTACCCTCCACTGTTTCTGAGGGTACAGTGTGTTACATGGAAGGGGGTTTTGTTTGGTTTGGAATGAGAGGCAATCATTACAGGTAGGCATTAGTAGTAGTAGTTATTTTCCTCATAGCACAGTGTAAGCAAGGCTTGTCCAGGAATTTTTGGTATGAAGCCAAAAGCTTCCACCTAGAAGCTTACAACTTTTCCTCAGAGCATGGTCATAGTAGATGTTTACACATACATCCCGTTTATATTTATGGAATTTAAAAGAAAGAGGACTGTTGATAAGTCCTTCCAGGGACTGAATAACTTTTTTTTTTTTTTTAAGTATCTTATAGCCAGAAATTACCCAGTCTAAGCTCTGGCTGTCAGATCACGTTACAGCTTTTTGTGTTAGATTTGAAGCATCCTCTATCAGAAATTGATCTTCTGTAAAGGTACTTCTGCTTTGAGTATTTCAGATAAAATCCTGATTAATCTATGTAAAGCAGAATGTATCAAATGCTTTGTATTCCTGATGCACACAAGGCAGGTCATTGCTCAAATATTTTGCTGTGGCATAAGAAAAAATGTATTAGACTTCAGGGTTTTTTTTTTACCCTTCCCATGTTCTTGCCTATTTTATTTTAAGATGTTCCCAGGATAGGGACATACCTCTTTCACTGTGCCCTCAGGGAGACTATTTCATTGCCTGATGGCAGCTTCTGGCTAGATTATTTTTTTTCTTCTCCCTCATATTCAATTTATATTTCTCTCAATCTACTTCCTCACCCTGGTTTATATCCCTTTAGTCTTATTTCTCTCTTAGGGAGATAAATGCCAGGGAAAGAGATGAATTAACAACCCTGAAATATCTGTAGAATGTTAGCATGTCTTCTCTGTGCCTCTTAACCATGTTAAACATCTGATTCTGCTAGCATGATCTTACTAGCCAGTCCTTTAAATACCTTTTGTTACATATTTCTTTGAACCCATTCAGTTTGCCAACATCTTTCTTTTAATGAGATGTTCAGCTTTCAATAGGATATTCTGTTGCTTGGCTTGCTAATGAACTTCAGTGCTACCTTTCAGCTCTGATGGGATGTCTTTGCGTACCATTGACAAATCACACAGCCTGAAGGCAGCAGTTCTAGATTGGTGGGTCTCTAAAATTTCATGAGACCTCCCGTGGATTTAAGCCTTCCGGTAATAGGTTTGAATTTCTAGAATTACCTTTCACAATTTTAGTAAAATGGACCTTAGTCTGGAGGTTGCAAACCATGGTCCTACAAGGCCTCATCCAAAATCAAAAGTTAGTGGGAGGTTTCATCCTAAAACCAACATTAGGTGTCTTGCCAGAAGATGTGCTTGAGTTAGCTGTTATTGGATGCAATACTTGGGTAACGAATGCAAATTAAGATCATGTAATACACAGGAGCTGAAACTAAGTGATTTGATGTCCTTTATGGCATTAATATTTCCTAAATCTCCCTCCTCTGTGATAATTAGCTTCATAATTCCAGTTACATCTCACATTTCTGGATCACAGTTAGTTGGGTATTTTTCTTTTTTACCTCTTCTTTGAGTAGTACCTCACTAGAGATGTAGGAAACAAATTAATAACAGGCAAGAAAAGACAGAAAAATAACATGGTCTTGACAGTAGAGATGAGAGCAAGCTGTGTAACTGTCTGCACATGGAAACAACAACTGACTTAAGGATTGTTCCACTGGAGGATGTAATTTAGAGATACATCCTGTCACCACGGTTTAGGAAGCTTACAGATAGGCAGCTTACATGGATAGGTACTAGGGTAAATTAAAAGAGAAATACTTCACAAGACTTTTCTAACCCCTCTGTTAGTCCTCCTTCTATACTATTTCAGCATATCCATCTGTGAATAACTTTAGACACTTTTCCACTCCACGAGACCAAATTTAGAGCAAAGGGTGTATGTATCCCTGTGTTCACTGGATGACCATATCTGTTTAAATGAAGGTCAGTGTTTGGGAGCAGGATGGAGAGGAAAGAGAAAAGTATAGTTTGTGTGGGTATAGAATTTCTTAGGTTCCTCTGAATCTAATTCTTTTGCATCATATGTGATATCACCAATGACCATCTCATTGCTCTGCCTGGACAACTGTGAACAGTCCCATCAGTTCTGCTCTCTGAGTATGAAGTTTATGGTGCCTCCTAATTAGAAATAGCTGACACAAGTTGAACCTGGTTACTTCCTCCCTGGCTTTAGTAGGAATAGTCTCCTCTGGTGCATTCACACCAGAATACCATTGCTAATTTATGAAGCCTGTCTGCAGTGTGACACTGGAATGTGGTGTTGGCAAATGGACATGGGGACATGCACTGAGGAGAAGTGAAAGGAATCTCAGGCTTAATCTGAGGTCAAGGACTTCAGAATATAATACTCTCTGCTTTGAAAAGAGTAATAGTGAGGGTAAGAGGGGAGGCCATAAATTTATCACACCTGCAGTTCTCCTGCAGAAGCTTCTAGTGAGGTCGATTTTGTGGTTGGGTAATAAATATCCTCCCCATTGTGATTATGACCAATTTTTATTCTTTCTACTTCCCTTCTTGATGCTTAGCTCTTTAGAGTAGGTTGGTAATGAATTAATTCTAACTTAAGTTTAATTATTTGTCATTTTCCTGAAGATAGCGAATATCTTTGCCATAGCTAGGGTTGATAACTGACATCACTTATTCCCAATATAGCCCTATAATAAAGCACACGTACTAAGACCATGAAACAAACTGATGAGTTTGCCCATTCCCCTTATCAGGATGTTATTAGCATTAACAAGAATAAAAAGAGTTGTGTTTGTTTTTCTTAAAAATAAAATAAAAAGTGCAGTACTGACATGCCTGGTGATATTGACAGTATTAGCAGTAGTATTTCTATTGGCAGTTCTCTGAAAAAAACACTTAGCCTGCCATACAGGATAAACTTATTCTCCAAAATCTACTTTCTTTTGGCTCTGATATATTTGTTCTTATCTCCCACTGTTTCAGGAAAGCATTTGCAAAGGTCAGACTAGAAGCAATTTTCATGAATTTTCTTGGTATTTTCAACAGTGGGCAAAACATTCATGTTTTTGAATGCTGCCTAACTGCATGTAAAGGAGAGCAGTGTATCTGAGATTGCTGTGCTGAGAAATGCTCTGATTGACTGACCTGCCAAGGCACTAGATTGAGAGGTGGAACGTGCTCCCTCTATGTCTGATTAGAAACTCCACAGATATATAAATCTGGATGTAATGATCCAATCAGGCATGGCCCAAATAGATCACATTCCTGCATACAGCTGTGCTTGGAAAATGTCAGTGATTTTAGAGTGCTGCATTGTGGGCAATAGGAAATATAATTTGGGGTCCCTTTCTCTCATAACTGCTGTTTAGACAATGTTCTGGCAATTTTTCTGACAGTATATATTCTACATGGAACACACAGATGGCAAATGTTTGAATTTTAATTTAGAAGCCTGATCTCCTGGGAGGGAGGTTGTTATCTTGTATATACCTGCAAAGGTTTCTCATCCTGTGCTGATACTGTTCACAGGCTGCCACCCTAAAAATGCCAATTTAGACACAGTGCCAATTTCACACGGTGAAATTTAGTAGTCAGGCGTTATTGATGAGGTAGGTATCACAGTATCACCAAAGAAATACCACTCTGTAGATGTAGTTGCAATGTTCCTGCAATGGCAGCCTCTTTGCTTGTCTGAAATTGCTTTGGGTGAATCAGATAACCATAGTTCGGCCAGTTATGATTGTAAATCCAATGATAATTTCATTTCACACTTTCTAACTTTTCCTTGTTCAGGGCTTTCATTCTGAAAACCACTGTGCCTTCCAATTGAAAAATTCTGTTAACTGGCTTGTGTTCCCCAAAATTTCCCAACGCTTCAGCGCTATCGAGTTGAGCTGCACCTGTTGGAAACCCTTCTCCTATTCTTTGTATATGAAGAGGGGGGCCAGAGGTCATTCTCCTTCCTTCTGGGATTCCCGGCAATTGGAGGTTACGGTGGCCTTCTCAGCCTCCTCCTTTGCTCACAAAGAGCATCGCTGCATTTGCACTGGTGCAGAATTGGGAAAGATACTCTACTGGGAAACTGCTCTATTAACTCCCTTGTACTCTGCTGGCGCAGGACTAAGTGTTTTTGCGCTTTGAATGACCTGAAACAAGCATTTCTGTAGTCTTTTTGCATTTCTGAGCTTTTCCAACAGATGTGCTGCGAAGATTTCCTGTCGAGCAGGTTTATCTGCAATGTTGGTGTGCGAATGCCCACCAGTATGTATTTCAGCCTGCAGGTGGCACTCGCAATGCACTGCAAAATCCTTTAGCTCCAGTAATGGTAAACAGAGCTGATGTTTCCAATCCAAACTAACCAAACATTGTCTCGAAGTGAAATGAAGCAGAAGTGGAAGCTGGCTCACAAGCTGTCCCCTTGGTGTTCTCCCACCCCTGCCAAACCCTGCGTTGTTTGAGGTCACCCAGAAAAACAACCTTCCTATTTTTCCTTTTTAATGCAAAGCTGGGAGGTCCATGCTTTAATGCAAGGTGGTGCTTGTCATCTGTGTTTATGGGATAAGCTGCTCTCGGATCTATGGAGCTGCGTTCAAGGCTCTCGGGCCACATTACGCTCACAGCTACGACAGTTTTTTATTCGGTACCTGTGTGCATGTTGCATGCAGTAGTTGGTTTGTTTTTCACAGAAATCCAAAGGCACTAATGTTTACAAGGTAAAATATCACAACTCCAGCATGCAACAAAGCACGTGTTCTGAACAGCCTTGGTTCAAAAATGTGTGGAGTAGTCCCTCATTAAACACAGTAAGAAGGTTGACTAGAGGCTGGGCTGTGGCCATGAAAGTTCACGGGGCTTATCTTTATATCCTGTGTGGTGGCTCTTGGTTCAGGTCTTGTGACTAAAACAGTTTTGATTTAGGTGCATGTCTGGGTCCTGTGTTCCTGACTCTCAAAATTTTACAGGCTCTATTTTGCCAAGGCATACATGCAATGCAGTGGCCTATTCTTGAATTATTACAAAGAAGGAGAGCCAGAGAAAATGTGAGCAAAATTGCTGAGCTTTGCAATATGTCATTTGGGAAGCTGTTCGGTTTTTCTGTTCTTGGGTATCTATACTTGCTTTCCTCCAAGAGAACTTCTGGAAGGTGATGACTAAACACCTGAACACTGGCTTTGAACTGTTAGAGTTAACCTTCTGGGTACGTATATCATTCCTTTAAGATTCAGCTCTTCCTTTTATTCTGCTCAGGGAGGTAAATGTATTTCCTGCAAAGGAAAGCTTTCAGAGGAAACCTTGAAAGCCAAGGGCCTGTATCCTCTACTAGAAATCAAAGATCAGGTGATAGTCTTCGTCTGAGAAGCAATTTGTGCACCAGTGTTCCTGTCTAGAGTATTCCCTTCCCCCAGTGTACTGTTCCTAATACCCTGTCAGTTCAGAGTTTTCAAAAAGCCCTTGGAGATAAAAAGAACTTTAAGTGTAAATATGTTGAAAAATATGATTATATTGTTTGTCATGTGAAATATCCAGTGGATTCAGTAAGAAATCCTGCAGGTAAAAATGGTATTCTGTGATCTCTCAGTCCCACATAGTTTTACTTGAACTCCTTTAAAATGAAGTGAGGTAATGGAATAGTCAAGCCAAAGCTGAATTGCAAACAGCTACTTGTTTGGCCTTCAGGATAAAAACCTGGTGCTTTCCCATACAAATTCCAGCTCGGTTGGATGTCATTGTTCTGAAGTTTGGCATGAAGTTCAGTACTGATGTAAAACAGCTAGGCATAAGTTAGGAGCCCATGTTGATAATGAGCACTTAGGGAGCATTGTCCCAGGGTAATTTTTTTTTAAATTATTATTACTTTTTAAAAAGTTTTCTGACCTACCTGGTTTTTGAAAGGAGTAGCTCACTGAGTACACTGGATTTTTACCTTTGGGTTAGGTGACTAAAATCCTATGGAGGACGAAATACTAGGCCCAAACAGGGAGGAAGCAGACAATTAAACCTGGTAAGAACTATGATAGCTGTGGTTTCAATAATGCCAAATCTTTTTAAAAATAACAAAAACATGAGATAGGCAACAAAAAGTCGCCCCTACTCTTATCTTCATGATTCTTTGCATGGTCATTAGCAAGTTCTGGAGCTATAATCTGCAGTTTCCTCTTCATTTATGTAAATGTGTTCACTTCTACACAAAGGGGGAAAACTGCCTCCTGGCAGCAGCTTACACAGGCCTTTGCACCGTGGTGCAGGAGCTCTGGGCTCCAGAAGTCTTGGTTTCTTCTCCTGGCTGGCAGCAGACTGCATCTGGCAGCCCCAGGCAGCAGAGGAAAATGAAACCCCATGTATATGGGTTATCTGTGAAGGTTATCTTGGGACTTCTGGATCTAAAAACTTCTAACAGCATAGCTGAAGAGCCAGATAGTTTATCGTGGAAGCAGTGGTATAACTTTCTGCATGAAGACTAGCAGTTTCTGGGTGACTCAGGACGTATCTGCATTGCAAGCGCAGAGATACTGAAATTGTTCTGCACAGCCCGAGCCAGGAACCAGAAGGGCTGAGCGGTGTTAGATGTGACGCTACGGGGACTCCACTGGCAGACTGGAGTCAGAAGCAGGTCGTGTAAGACATGTTTTCCCTGAGGAAGTGTGAGTACACTGTGGGTATCTGTACTGTGCTCCATGGCATGACCTAGACATGCCCATGGAGACTTCATTAGCAGGGGTTGCTGAAAGAGCATCTTGGCTAATCTTCTGAAAGTTTGGATAGTTTGGGTGTAATTGAATGGTTGGCTGTTGGTACTCCACGATCACGGGGAACCTGTTTCTAGAGGGGTCCTTTAACAGCACAGAAATCTTTGGGGCTGTCACTTGAAGAGTTGTGTCCATTGTTCCATGTCTCTGGGTTTGCATTTCAGCTAGAGGTGATTGTCTTTCCTATTTCTTCTCTTCCAAAATCATGTGACAGTTGGATCTTTTCATTAAACTGCATACAGCATGATTCACAATCTAAATACTCCCTACAAAATCTCAGGGCTTGGCAACACGATATATTTTTGACAATTGCGAGGAGCTGACTTCCTATTGCTGGTTTATTTGGGTAGGTTTATTTTTGTCTTTAAAATATGTTCCCTTAATTTGCCTATAAATGCAAAATGCTGTTTCTATGGCAGACTGGGAGAACAATGAAGCTATTTTAGAAATATGTATTTTTAATTCTAGAGGTTCTGGAAAATAGAATTTCTGTTGTGTGGGGAATTCTGAGTTTTTGAATTTGTTTCATTTTGAATCAGAAAAGGAAGCCAAAATTTCCTAAAGAAGAAAAATCCTGGAATTTGTTTTTTCAAGGCTATAAATTTCTTAGAGAGAACATTGGAAAATTCTAACACCGGTGCGTTATGTAATACGCATACTAAATATATATTCAATATGGTACTGAGGTCTCAACTGAATAAACATACAGCTTAAACAAAATATATTTATCATTGACAATTTCTATAAAATATACACACTTAGATGAACCACTGCTGTTTTGACTGACCTGTCTATGTTGGTGAAAACCTTTGTCGTCTAAAGGCTTTTCATCCCCTCTGATCATTTTTCTTTGTGCTCTTCTTATTGGCAGGTCAGTAGGTTATCAAAATGTACCTATTGATTCAGGAAGATTAATTGCAGCAATGTCCAAATCTCATTTGTAATGATGGTGGACTAGTACTCTTCAGTTCAATTTCTTGTAGCTATTTACAGCGGTGGGGCTCATGGGGGAGAAAAGTGACACTATGGATCTGATCAGCGCTTTTACTTTCTGATTTGGTCATTGGGCAGTAGAAGGAACTGCCCGTGGCTGTGCTGCTTCCTCCAGGCCAGCCAGTGCTGTCTTTAGGAGAACGGCACAACATTACCCACAGCAACTGTATTATGACATTGCTGCAAATCAGAAATATGCTGCTTTGCACAGATTTGGCAAAGGAAATTTCATGAAGATTTAGCCAATATTAGAGATTTGTGTTCAGTAACAGAGCAAAATAATTTTCAAGGACAGGTTTTAGGTATTCATTATCGTTGTGCAAATGTTCTGGGAATAGACTAACTGGGTCCAATTGATCACTCTGCTGCACAAGATTTAGAACAAAATCACACTTCCAATTTCAGAGAAATTGCTTATAATTAACTTGTTCTAAAGAGTAGCTGTATCTACACGGCAGAGAAGCTGCTTGGCAGTGTGGTTGTCCCTCTCTTTTCCTATCACAGGTTCCTAATTGTCCGGATGAAGGATGTCCTTTTATTCTCACATCAGGCATTTAAATTGTCTAAAAACTACACTTGCATTATGAGACTATTGCAAATGTTTTATACTGATTATGTATAAATAGAAAGTATTCAACCAACATTTTATTGCATATAAACATATTTTAAAAATTTATTTTCCTGGCTGGGACCGACTTCAGATCTCAGTTTCCCTTGTACAGAAATAGGGCAACATCAGCGGATTTATAGAAGTCTTTTGGAATTACATGTGTGTGAACAGGGACAAAAATCTTAATGTGTGGATAAATAATTCACTTGTTCATTCAGTGCGTGCCACCCAGCCATTAATATTTCCCTCCATAACTGTGGTCTGTGAGGTCTGGTTTTGCATAACCAAGCCTCCAGAAAGCACTGGTTTGTGTCACTATGGAAATGGCATATGGTTTGAGGCATTTCAGCATTTTTGTTTAGTGTCTGGTTTAGAGCACTACTACACGCAATAGCCCAGGTTCCTCTCCCTGTATTGCCTTTGCTGAGCTAGGGAGAGAAATTCTGAGAAAAGCAAGCAGAATCAGCCTTCTCATGTCACTACACTTAAAATGAAGCTTGTTTGGGGAGAAAGAAAATGCAGAATTTGCAAGAAGTCAGGGATTGAGACAGGAGGTGTTTCCGAACTGACAGTGAGTATGTGCACATGTGCTTGTCTAGCGTGGTTGCCTGTATTAGTATGCAGCTAATAAAACAGAAAACAATATGTGTTCCAAAAGAATGACACCATGTCCTATTAATATGCAACCCTCATTATTATTAGTGTTTTTTTCAATGCATAGGGGTTGTTTTTTCTGCACAGCGTAGGTAACTCCTCGTGACATTAGTGAGATCCGCAGCTACGCAGCAAACGGAGAACAGAGTCTGCCTTTGCCTCCCCCGGAGTAATATTAGGGCTCACTGCAAAAGTGCACAGCGTAAAAGGGCGTTTGTGACTCATTAATATCGGGGAATGGAAAGTGCAGCCGTCACGTTAAATGTGTCAACCTGAGAGCTGAAGCAAATACATTAAGTGTTGGGCGAAATGAAGGGTGTTTCTGCACAGAGAGGAGAGGTGGCTGAGAGGGCTAGTTTTTGGCAACTGGTTCCTTGTTATTTTGGCTGTGGCCAGGATTTATGTTGACAACCAGAACGTGGGTTTCTCAATGCCCGCACTCAAAGTTGAGTGCAGGAAGGACTTGAAACCTGCAGTGCTCCATGGTATTACTTTGACATAGATGATATTAAGAGGAAGAGAAGTCTAGTACAATTTCAGTGTTACTCTCTGTTATCTTCTGGGGGTTGTTTTAGTCTCAAAATGGACCTAGTTGAATCCTTTTTAAAATTAAGGGTAGGTGTTTTTTCCCACCACAAAAGTGGCTCAAAAATACTGCCCATCTAGGAATGCATTCACACTGTGTAAAAAGTAACCATTGCTGACTCGTTTCACGGGGTGGCAAACTGTCCTTCCCAGTGCCAGGCCCTTTCCCAAAGGATTTATAGTTTTATCTGTGCCAAATCACAGTTCCTTAGTGCACACCGTGTGATGGGCTCCATTCCCACTCCGCTCCTCTGTCATGCATTGAAAACCAAATGGGAGAGAAGCAGCCTCGGAGCACAGCCAGGGCTGTGCAGCCACGCTGAAATATCAGTCAACTCACCAGAGTGTATGCTCCCCCTTGGGATTGGTAATTGGGTCACTAGGTCATTTAACCATTGTAAATTTAGTTTTCTGGTAGTCGCATGTGTATGTGGGACAGAAAAAAAAGATACTTCAGGGCATAGAGCAGAATCCTATTTATATGCTAGGCTAGGGACACAAAATAAGGGGATTATTTGGGGATGAGAATGGTGAGGGGAGTGTGAATCGTTGCTTGGACCTGCTGGCCATGACTCCAGGGGTGGGGGCAGGTGCCCAGATCTTGCTGCTGAGTGTTTGGCACAAAACTGGGGTTCCGGGATAGCAGGCAGAGAGAGATCAAAAGGCTACTCAAAGAGAATTTCTCTGATCTTTGTTTTTGTCTCCTATTATGTCCAGTCTTATCCTTTGGGGGCCTGATTTGGGATTTTTTGGAGGAAGGGGAATTGGACAGGGAGAGGGAAGGATTTGGCAACATTTAATAAAGAATACACTGGCAATCTCTCAGGATTTTTTATAGTAAAAAATTTGGCAGATGTTGACTATAGAGGCAGTATCTCATATGCCTGCAATATTCTTGGAGATCTACCACATGCCAAAAATCAATACATTTTATAGCATGAAGATTTCTGGTGGGAATACTGTTCTGTACCAGATCTCTCATTGTAAGTCATTATTAAGATATATTTGTCTCAGATCATGTGTGGCCGCCTAATAAGAGCTAGGAAGAAAAAAAAAAAGTTATCTTTTTGAAATCTTTATTGTGATTACGGATAACTGAATTGAATTTCACACAGTAGAAAACATTTTTAAAATGCAGCCCATATGAATGCTTCCTGACCGACACTGAAAAATGTTAGTTCCTGTCTGGAACTTTTCTAAAGTATATGAGTAAGTCTGGTGTAAACTAAATAAATGAAATTGTTTATTACTTCCAGGCTAGTGAAAACCCCTTTTCTTATTTTTCTTCATTATAAATATGCAGGACATCTCACTAGCTGTTACAGAGGATTTTAATCTTTTTAAGTTTTAGGGAAGACTAAGCCCTTAGTCCATTTTTCTTTGGTGGCATCTCTGAAGAACTAATTTGATGGGTAAGCTGTTTGGACAGTTCACATGTCAGGGAAATAACAGTGGTGAAAAATTGGTTTATAAATCTAATAAGATACAGAGAATGGTTTCTACTCATTTGAAACAAATTCCAATGTGTAAAACATGATGGAGAGCTGAATTAATGTTGACAGTGAAGAGATTCTGAATCCAAAGGGACCATCTTGCTGACCTGCTCCGAAGACGCTGAGGTGGAACAAGGAGATGAAGTAAAAAGTTACTTCAGCTTTAATTGAAGCCAGGGAGGCTGCTTTATTCTTGCAGATAGCAGAGGGGCATTCGCCATCAAATTACCTGAGGTCCAGAGAGTAGGGGGATGGGGACAGAGGTTATCTGAGTGGTGGGCAGGTGGTGTGTCACCGTTCCTGTTCACAGGGTATGTCGAGAAACCTCCTTCTGCCAAATGGAAATACCCAAATTGTCAACAAAACAGAGGTGTTGGTGTTTTATTCTCATCATGTGGTTTGTCTCTAGCAGGCACTGTACTGAAGTGTGAGGTTTACTCTGGATGGAAAGACCAATTTTTAAGTGAATCTTTGCTAAAAGTTAAACTTGCCTGGGCAAATTGAAGGGATCCAGGAGAACACCAAGGGACTCCCTGCTTCCCTCTGAGTCTAGAGGGAATATAGACGGTGCCAGAACATGGCACCGGCTCAGCTGCACCACGAGACATGATGCCCATTTCCTGCACCACTCCCACCTGGGTCGGTGCATGGGAGCTGATGCAATGCAACAGTGTCAGGCAGGTAATCTGTGTTTCAAAGGAGCAGCAGAAAACTTTCATTAACTCTCTGTGTCCTTCCAGAGGTTGCAGCAGCGCACTGACCCTGCTAAAAGGCTATGGCATATCTTCCTCCATATTTTTTCATCCATCAGTTTGCTTGTCAGAGGTGGCCTTTAACTTACAGCAGAATAGAGTTCACTGCAAATCTTGAGGTCCTATGATGCATTCATGGTAGACTTACCTTTTTGCAGCAGCCTATGTTGCATATGGTAATATTTTTGTCACATATTACCAGACAGAAAGAAAGTATTATTGTTATTTGATGTATATGCAGTATTGTGTTGTGGTCCAGGCTGCCCAGTCTCTATAGTTGGCTATACAGGAGTTCTTAAGCTGAAAGCTTTAAAGAATTCAGTACAAAGTTTTGCTGAATTTTCTTTTGTTAAACATTATCTCACTCTCTAAACAGCCCTATGTATCTCAAAATGTGCTTCAGGAAAGATGTTATAACCTGTCTCTATGTTAATGGAAATAAAGGCAAAACCGAAGTCAGGGTAGTGGCTGGGGGGGAAACAGGGAGAGGAAATGCTGTGCTGTCTTATTTAAAGCAGGTTTCATATAAACCTAGACACTAGAAACAAAGCCAGGCAGTTTACAGAATTCACATCCTCATAAGTTTATTTCTGCCTCTGTTTTCAAGACAGCAGCACTGCTAGCTGTATCTGGTACTGACTTTTCCCAGAGCTGCTGACAGTCCAAAGCCTTTTAATGCTGTCGTTGCTGTGACTTTGAAATCTCCAAAATGTGAGCGTGATATTAAACCCAGAATGTCTGAAGTTATTTCAATTCAGGAGACTGGCAGGACTTTATAAAGCTGTCATGATCATACTCGTATCTGCAGGGCTCGGAAAAGATGCGAGCTGACCCTTTGGGACAGAAACCAATACTGTGCCCACCTAGATTGCTACTCACCTTTGAGCTGCCACAGATTTCTTTGTTTCTCCACTCGCCTTCTCTTTTCCCCCTAGCATAGAGAAGTTGTGGGGCTTTGCTGTGAACTGCCTGGGCTTGTTGATGTTTATCATTTGAGGAGGTTTCAAAATGCTGCATTTCTCTCCTGACAGTTTGCCTGCTTGTGCTCCTTTGTCATCTCTATCAAAAAAAAAAAAAAAAAAAAAAAAGCCTTCCTTACCTTTGCTGAGTTTCAAAGGCTCCGTTACCTTATGGTCACTTGAGCAGCTCTCATTCATACACTCTGCTAATCACCTAATTATCAAGTCGTTGTGCAGTGATAATACTGTTTTACTGGTACTCTCACTGTGCTGCATAACACTAACTAGTAACAGATGATATTGTTTTTTGGCCTTAAAACCAGTTCGGTTTCATGTCTGATACCAGAACTACTCTACAGTGGCATCTCAGTGGGTTGTCTTCATTGTTCTGCTGTCCTTGCTGTTGCGCACTTCCCTGTGCCTCTTACTGTGAAAGGATGTTCTCAAAGAGAAGGGATCAAGCTCATTTTATAGATATTACCAAGGATCAAATGCTAGGATAAAGCTTGGCCAATAATCATCATTTTCAGATATCTTCCCTAATTCTCATACATCCTTGTAGAGTCCATAAAATATTGAAAATATTTAACAGCAATGGGAGTATTTCATCATCTCATTTTAACATGCTGTTCAGATCAGATATTCTTCTCCCAGAAGAACAGTAGGGTGACAGAAAAAAAAATTCTGAAGAGTATTAATTTAGCTTTACCTGCATAAACGTATCATATTTCCTACTCTTTCCCCTATATGCACAAAGTGAGCCTCCATATTAAGTAGATACTCTTTCTATTTAGGGTGCTTTAAGGTGCCAAAGTGAGATGTAATTGCAGGCTTTGAAAGGCTGTGAGACCACCTCAGTTAAAACTGTCAAGTTTTTTCAATGCAGTCTCTGAAAATTATTTCCTCTGGTGGTTCTTTAGTTTTACGGAGTTGTTTGTGCCTTAGACCCAGTGGCTGAGCCTTCCAGGGGCAGCATTGCTGTCTCAGCTGGCAACCTCTCTTACCTCAGGAAAGATGCCAAAGATGGCTTTGTGGGATTAAAACTTCGTTTTTGTGCCAAAGGGGTGTTCTTCCAGCTCCTACATGGAGTTCTGTAGATCAAAACTTCTTAAATCACATCTCACAAAGCGTAAAGGTGCATGTATTTCTGGTAGTTTAAACCACACCTTCTTCAAGGACGTGCATCAGACTCCAGTGTAATCCTGCAATGATATGCCCTCCTTATAACACAAAGTGTGCAGATTGCTTCCCCAGGAAGAGGAGGACTATTTACTTATCTCATATAAAGCAAGTGCTTAGTGGTTTATTTAATAGAGGAGATTGCACTTTGTCATTGAAATAGGGAGCAAAGAGAAAGTTTGCCAGGCTCCAGGTGACGTCTTTGGTGGATGTAGTCTCTCTGCCTACAAAAAGAATTATATCCCTTGTCTTCCCCCTTGCAACAAAAATAGATCTTCCAACATTTTAAAAAACCATATATATAAGCAGAAGTTTGAAAAGTCTAGATCTTTGGCAAAAATGCTTTGGGGCATTCTGATTTAGAAGAAGAAAATAGCTTTGGAGCCATTCAAAGTGAAGTCCTTGCATAGATGGTACTTTTCGGTGGTGACAGAAAAATTCAGTGACAGTTAAGCTGACCACACTGAGTGAAGAAGTTCGCTTGTTCTTTGTGTGTATGTGATATGTGCATGCATGATCCATCTATGAGTCTTTGCATATTTATTAACATTGGATATGATGTGTGGCATTTAAAACATTATTTCACTGTATGTTTCACTGGCTGTTCATTGAATAATGGCTGTGATCACACTGGAGTTAATTAGCATGACTGTGGTAGTAAGAGTATTCTTTACTTGATGTATGACTGCAGTCCTGATTGAGAAGAACAGTTGATGTGATAAAATATACCATAGGCAACATTTTTTTTTAACTTAAAGTAAGCACTCAATATGAAATAGCACAAAGAAGAATTCTTTTAGCTAACGTATTTCCAGCTGTTAATTCTAATCTTGCTTATTCATTAGTTTGAAGGTCTAAGGTAGCTTTTAAACAATTTATCTGGGGTTTCAGCATTTGATGTAATGTGTAAGTGTCATTATTTTAAATTCAAATAATAAATTCATGTCAGTTTGTATATGAACCCTGAGGGAAAATCATAAATAAAAGATAATGATACATGGAAAAATATCTGGTTCTTGGCAATAGTTAGTGAGGATGCTGTGTGATATCTACCTTGTCGTTCCTGGGAACTGTTTATTTCTCATTCATGCTGAAAAATACCTTATGCTTAGATAATCCACTGAAATAATGGAATTACTCGAGGTGTAAAGTAATAATTAGTACCAGCATGGTATTATATCTGGCCTCTTAGGCATCTGAAATGGGAGCAAACTTCACATTGCCCAAGTCTGTGGATGTTCCTGAACTGAAATAAACTTCAAATGTCAGTGAAGAAAGAAGTAACAATGGATAAGTAAATACAGATGCTCATCCAGAAAATGTCTGAAGAAAAATAATTTAAAACATTGTGAATGAGCCATAGTACCATAATGAGAGATGAGAGGCGTAAGAACCTTTCAACCCCATGTACCAGCTACAACGATAACTTTTCCAGGAGCTGGGAGAGATGTTTTCTATGCAGTGCTGGCCTGCTGAAGTAGAGGTGACATTCCAGGCACTCTGCTTCCTAAATTGTGATGGCAAAGAGATGCAGTTCTGAGAATAGTAGTAATTTCATTGAAAGTGTCAGGTGGTTGATACTTGAACACACAGTGACACATGCTTGCACTCAAAAACTTACCCAAGACCCTCATTTGTTAAACTACTTGAAGACATGTGATACACTCATTTAAAGGTAGGCATGTTCTTACATGTCCCTCAAAAGATTAATATAACAGGCTGTAGCATTTGAAGAGCTCAAACTTGAAGGACAGGGCAAAAACTGGGGCAAAATTATGACAAGAAAAACATAAGATGAATTGTCATATCTAAGGGGAGAGCAGTCTGCAAAAGAAGGTGATGAGAACTTTGTTAACTCAGATATCTTTTAAAAAGGTCTGAAGAAGTTTCCATTCTAGCGTACAGTAGGGAACAATCCTGTACTGATAGAGCAAGTGGCTGCATGACCTCAGAGAGATGTTCTGCCTTTAACTTCTGCAACTGTAATTCCTGGTAAGTCTGTTTTGAATTAGAGCAATAGAGCACAAGTAAGAATACAGGTCTTGATTTGATTATGTGAAATTCAAACTGAATAAAATCACATCTTACATTAGATCATCGTATGCATTTAGCCTTTGCCCTTCTTAAGGGACGAGGAATTTTGACAAAGAAGGATGCTTCCTTAAACCCCAGCTTTATTTATCAAATAAATGCTTCATTTTGGTCACTCATTTTAGCTTTAGAATATCAAATTACTAAAGATATAATTTTCCACAAAAGCCTGACTGTGAGATCACTTAACCTAAACAAAAAGATGGAGCTAATTTTAACAAAGTGGCTTGAGCAAAGAATCTGATAGCACTAACTGAGCTTCATAATTAAGGATATCAATAGTTTATAAGGGTTGAGCAGAAATGCAGAATCAGCTCCACAGTTATCATTTTGTGAATCTGAATTGTGCTGTAGTTTCTGTGGGCAGGAGTGCTACCCGCTGTCTATGTGCAGAATAGGGGTACAAGGCCTCTGGAGTTCTTTTTTTAGCCCTTTGCCATTTTTTATCTCTTCTGTGATCTTGAGTAAATGGCTGGGAGGCTGACCCACTTCTCACTGAAGTCAGTAAGATCCTTTTTATTGTTTTCGGTGAGAGATGGATGAGCTTTGAACTTTGTCTCTACATCCCATCTTCACAGCAGGAGTAATAATACTGCGATTTCATCTTTGGTGTTGAAGAGTCGAGTCACGACTCTAAAGAACATAAAGGAGATATCACATCAGAGAAAGCCTAATAAGTCTCCTAAGCTTCAGCCTCCAGGCATAGGATGGGATTCACATCACTAGTCTTCATTCAAGAAGATCAGATCTAAGCTAGTCATCTAAGTTCCCTCTCTAGTCAATACTTACTGGCCTCTAGAGACGCCATGTCTTCTGTGCCTTTTACATGGTAAAACCTAGGTGACAAAGCTCTCTGAATCAGTAAGAGGAACCTTTGCCTGGAACTGCCTTTCACAGAACTTGATAACAAGAGTAAGTCAAACCAGTGCTATTTCATTCTCCTTCAGCATATCTAAACATCTGCTTAGGAAGTGCAGCGTCTAGGGTATGTCGTTTGTGTTTGACATGACAGTGTGTCTGATCACCTGCCCCGTTCCCCTACCTCATGTTTCTCCTGATGCTTACAACTAAACATCTTTCTCTGGCCGATCAGCGGGGTTCACGAGACCTTGGAAATCTTGGAGGCAGTTACCATGAAAACCTCTCAAATATAATAAGCGGCTGGCTGTAAAATACCATGCAAGGGGAGATTGTTCTGGAAAAAAATTGCCCAGATTTGGGCCATAAACTCTGGCCTGCACTACCATTAGACACAGCTATTTTCAGTGTAATCTGCCTAGAAACATGCAGCAATAAACTAGTTACAAGTGTAGTTGCTAGGAGTAGAGGGAAAACTACATGGAATCATCTTCTGAAAATGCACTTGGGTCGAAACCAAAATGCTGCACTAAATTGATTGATGCCTTAAAAATGTGGGGAAGGGTCAGTGAAAACACAAATATATATGATTGGTGTGTTTCCTTTTTTCTTTAATTAAAAAGGATGTTAAGATACTTCAGTGCATCCAAAGGAGTTCAACAAAGCTGGTGACAGGGCTGGAAGGAATGTCCTGTGAGGAGTGGCTGAGGACTCTGAGTTTGTCTAGTTTGGAGAAAAAGAGGCTGAGGGGCGACCTCCTCTCTCTCTACAACTTCCTGAGGAGAGGAAGGGGAGAGGGAGGTGCTGAGCTCCCCTCCCTGGTCCAGTGACAGGATGCATTGAAATGGTTCAGAGCTGCACCAGGGGAGGTTTAGACTGGACATTAGGAAGCATTTCTTTACTGAGAGGGTGATCAAACACTGGAACAGGCTTCCTAGAGAGGTGGTCGATGCCCCAAGCCTGTTAGTGTTTAAGAGGCATTTGGACAATGCCCTTAACAACATGCTTGAACTTTTTGGTCAGCCCTGAATTGGTCAGGCAGTTGGACTAGATGATTGATGTAAGTCCGTTCCAACTGAAATAGTCTATTGCATTCCATTCTAATTTGTTTCTAAGTGACTAAGATACTAGATTTCTTTAGCTTGCAAGACATATCATAAATAAGAAAGGCCAAATATTTCTGCTCTGCTGCCTGTAACCTTACGTTGGTCCAAGAAATAACTGATGCATTATTCAGTATTTTTTCCTGCAATTATTTATTTATTTTTAGATAGAAAACAAAAAAAAGCCAAATACTTTCAAACCAGAATTGGGGCCCTTTGGTTGGTTTGCACTGAACACTGTGGTACTATTTTCTGTGTAACAGATGAGGCCGAGCACAAACTGCACACAGCCAGATCTCTCTGATGTTGAGAATCAGTGCAACTCTTACTCTGGGTTAAAAAGATTTGGAGAGAACAGTTGACAAAACAGTTCCCTGACATAAAAATTATGGACAAAATAATGACTGTTTCAACTTTAAGGAAATCTCTTAGGCAGTTAACTGAAAGAGCTGTGTTTGGATAGTGCATCCAATGCAGTGATGGCTTCATGTGCCTTAACCTGGATACACAGTGGAATCTCGGCTGAGATCTGCTACCTGGGTCAGAGATTGAAATGGATGCTGACATTTCGGCACTTGTTGGTCTGAAATGCAAAGGAAATCGTGATAAACGTAGGAGGCAAATTTCACATTGGCTTTTTCATAAATAATTTTTTCCACTTGCTACAGAATATCAAACTGTTAACAATTAATGCATCAAAGGTATGGGAATCCTGTCAGTAAATACTGCCATCACCTCTGATTCTGAATGGTGGTAAGGATTGTTGTATAGATTTTATTAGTCTATTTCTTTTCCATAATTGTGTTTCTTTTTTGTTATTTGCAAGAAACAGAAGAAAGGCTTTCATATAGCCTCCTGGTTCCATCTAAAATTAATTCCAAAAGTGTATATTACAGCCATTTTTACTCTGAAACATGAAGGTTGAAGTTTCATTTCTTTATGATTGCAGATTTCATTATTGAAATATGTGATTATGCAAAGATTAGCATAGAAAGATTATTAAAATATTTGAGATGGAAGTTGCTTTTGTGCTTGAAATGGTGCAGGAGTATGTATTGCCAGTTAGCAGATCACAGAGAATTTCAAGGGTTTGCACATGGCAGTTCTCTCAGGGGTTAATACAATGTTAGGAAAAAATACCACACACACCTAAACTTCCAGAGAGCATATAATTTTATAACTCATAGGCTGTTTTTCTGTGGAGCTTGTGCTATTATTGTTTGACAGGAACTAATTTCCACAGACACAAAAGAGATTCTTCATGGGATCTCCCCCCTGGAGGCATTAGCCATTTTTGGTGTCACCTTCCTCAGGATGCCACAGAAAACCTTCCATGAGTCTGCAGTTTGCAGAAAAGGGGACAGCCATAATTGTCCTCCTAGTAGCAAAAAGTTTCTTCTGTGGTTGCATTAGCTCTTATCTTCTTCCAAAATTTTGAATCTCGATGCCAGTTTGGAAATGTCCCTAGATCTTGTACTCCTGGTAGATCCTTCCAGGTCTAAGAAAGGCTGGGAGTCTTATTTCTCTCTTGGAGTCTCACCCTGCCTGATCCAGGGTTATGTCACACCAAAAAAGTATGAAGCACTTCAAATGAAATAAAGGTCTGTACTCTGAAGAGCTTACTAGGAAGAGAGTGAGCTCAGGATGAAAATGTACAAAGCAGGCAAGCAGTGCAACATTCCAGTACCAACCAGGATGAAGCTCGCAGGTTCAACATAGTTTTAGCTCAGCACTTGTAGAGAAATAGATGTACATGAAAATATTTGATAGGCGTTAACAAGTTCTGATATGATTTATGTGTGCTTGAAGCAAATGAACACAACAAAAGTAGAGCAGGCCCTTACCAAATAGCTGACCTCTAGCTTATTTGGCCTGTGCTGCGTTTATGTCTCATCTGACAGTAGATGACAATCCTTTCATGATATGTCAAACTCTGGAGTTCAAGGCAAGTGTGGCTAACTCCCAAATGTGGTTGCTTATCTGAAATGTAACTAAACCTCTTAAATCTGCAACAGGGAGCTGGAAATCTCTCAGCACCAGGTCTTCCTTCTGGAATGGCAGGGATAAAGCCATTAGTGTTTTTCTCTATTATAAAACGAACCCGTTTTAAAAAACTCAAACACTTACCTGGGAACTCAGTGGACAAAAACAGAAAAAGAGGTGGACAAAAATTTCAGGGTACTTAAAATGTGCTGCATTCAGGCTTCTTGTGCACAACATATTTATGCAAACTTGTCCAAAATTAGGTATGGATGCTTCAAAGAAGCATCACCGTAGGCTGACAGTGCCTGGCACAGCCCAGGTGAAACACTTCATGTGCCTCCTTCCACATCTAGCCAACTTCCTTGCGGAAAATTCCCTTTGTCTTTGGAGAACCTTGCTGCATCCTTTACTGCCCGTGGAGTGTGGCCAGAGCCTCTCTGGAGGCCAATCTGCACTCTTTTTTTCCCCCAAAGTCTGGGACTCAGCCTACACCGTCTTCACCGTACAGTATATTTGTATCTGATCATTGTATTGTTGAAGTCACCTCATCTAGATGTAATTAGGTACAGCATGTGTTGGAGTCAGTAAATTGTAATGGTTTTCAGCAGCGATGAACATAAGTGTGTTAGGGACAAATGCAGCAAAGCTGTATTCGTACTGTATTTCCACAAAGGTGTTTGTGTCTCAAGTCTGTGCCATAAGCAGAGGCTGAATGTGTTTAAAAGTATGCTAAATATTATAAATAAAAGCAGGGGACAGCCTTCTCCCCAGGGTGCTAGACTGGTGTTTGAGCTGTTGTAGTGGTAATTTGTGAAAAACGCTAGAGTAGAGTAGACTTTGAAAAATAGTGCTAGTTTTGGCATTTGCACCAAATACTATTGGAAGAGGATCATTCAGAAAGGATGCTGTTAAGTGAAACTGGACCCTAATTCAGATCATATTAAATGGAACATTTTTTACAAATTCTCAGCTAAAGGAGTTTCCAAAAAATGATTATTAAAACATATCGTTTTGCTGCTGTTAACAACCTAACCATTATAGCAGTGGCCTGAAAGTGAGGGAATAAAAATTTACTATCGGTAACAAAACTGTCGAGAATATGTTCTTCACAGTCCAAAAGGAGAAATGCAAATACTGCATATATATAGTCGGACTTCAGAAACTGGGAAAATGAACAGTGAATGAGCTGTTTTCTTTCTGCTTTTTATAACTGGAAATATTTTCCCCCATTAAACACTTGCAGGCCAATGTTCCGTCTTTGTATTCAATATTTTCTCAAGCAACAACCACTGACTGCAGCAGGATATTATCTAAGTAATAACAACATGACTTGGTTCATGGCTTCTATGTTTGACAGTGTTCCTTCAATGCTTAGAAGTACATGTGTGTCCACAGTGTTCAAAGGTATTTTGTGAATAAGTATCAAGTTAATGCATTTTTAAACTGAGAAGGATTCTCGGTAGGATTTTGAATAGGAAAGTGTTGCAGTTCTGCTTCTATTGATGGGGAGGTTAAAATTCCCAGTGGGAGCAGTCTTAGGCCAACACCAAGCATTTCTGAAGATCTCACCTGAAGGTACTGGAAAGACCTTTAAGCTGAAATCTTTGTCTCTCCTTATTTTTAAGTGCTAAATGCCACAGAGCTATTGTCCTCAACTTGAGTGAAGAAGCTTTTCTGTGACAGCAAGAGCTGGCTATGTTCAGTTCGCTAAACATGGCTGACTAAATCATAGTTTATGGCTATAGAGAAGATGACTGCACTCCCTTTCCATTTCTGCTGTTATTTGTGAGACTCACTGGTGTATTAGTTCAGTGGTGTTTTCCAGAAACATGAAAGAGGGAGAAAAAGGATGGGCAGGTAGTTTGAAAGCTGAGGTACGTTTGATGGTATTCACCTCTGTTCCTCTACAGTCTGGTTTGTCTTGGGTACATCGCTTTGCTTCGGCATTCTTCACTTCCCTCTCTGTAAAGCAGGGATAATACGTCTCATGTGGCAAAGGCTGTAGCTATGGGGAAAATCTATTCAGGATGGCAAAGTGTTCAAATTCTTTTGTAATGGAGGGCAGGTACGTGCCTCGGACAAACTAGAAATGATACCCCTCCAAAGCAATCTGAGCATTACATATTAGCAGCTGCACGCTAATCAGAGAGACTTTCTCCATTTAGAAATAGGATGCAGAACAGTAGACGAGGAAAAAATGTAGAAGGAACTTGAAGACACAGCATTCTCAAGTAATCTCCCAAAAGTCAGTGAAAGGCAAATGTTTCTTGAGGCATCTTGAGACGTCTCTGGCTACCATGATTACATGCTGTAATGTGATAGCTGTTGGGAGGCCTTTGCAACAAGTTTGTAGTTGAGTGTCACGTGTGGCACCGTGGGCTTCTGAGGTAGTTAGTCCCACTTGCTTCATTACATTATCTTTGAGAAATTCCAGGGGATTTGGAAATAAACAAGTGCACAGTCCTGTTGCTGCACCTGGGAGGATTGGGCAGGGGTGTGTGTTTCAAATAAGAAATTATTTCATGTGTACTCAGGGATTAGTCTCTGTGGCTTTATACATTCTCCTTTCACAGATGGCAGTGCCAGTAGGAATTATTGCTATTGTTTTAAAACTCTGGAAATCACTTGCTTTCATGCCTTTGAAAGTATAAACAGCCTTTTTCAGGGGTTTACTTGCCACAGTTGTATTACTCATACTTGGTTTCTTGCTTTGTTTAATGGTAGAATACGTACACCAATGCAGACAAGCTTTTGGAGGCTGCAGAGCAGTTGGCTCAGACTGGGGAATGTGACCCTGAAGAGATCTATAAAGCAGCTCGGCATCTGGAAGTACGGATTCAGGACTTTGTCCGG
The DNA here is from genome assembly GCF_964106895.1 of Numenius arquata. Taxonomy (NCBI): domain Eukaryota; kingdom Metazoa; phylum Chordata; class Aves; order Charadriiformes; family Scolopacidae; genus Numenius; species Numenius arquata. Next base: position 11,814,702 of record NC_133578.1, on the reverse strand, counting down.
AGGGTGGAACAGAGGAAACTTCTCTTGGACATGTCAGTCTCCTTCCATACCCACACCAAAGAGGTAAGATGTGCACGAGGGGATTTTTCTGTGTATTGCAAGAGGCTGACTCTGAAAACTCAGATGACATAGAAGAGGCATCTTCACTGCGCGGGGCTGATAACCAGTTCATTTGATGCATATGAGTAACTATTGTAAAGGGGAAATATAATGTGAATGAAACACATGTATGATATAGTACACTAAAATATAGGGGCAGCATATCTAACATCAAGCGGTGCTTAATTCACAACTAGAATGTATTGTTATAAAGCAAGAATTCTCTTGTAAGAACATGAGTTGATATTAACGCATTAGGTATAAACATGATAGCAGCATGATACGTATCCTCAGAGGGATTCCATTTGAATGTAACGTTAATTAACGTAGCCATTATTATTAAGCGTTCCTGGAAATCTTACACTGTTTAATGAGGCAGACTTCACTTTTCAAAATTGTGGTTAAAGAGCAAATGGCCACATACTGATACAGTGAATCAGTGAGGACCTGAATAAATACTGTTTAATGTAATTGAAAAATATCCGGAGATAAGGCTGTCTCGCCAGAGATATAGTGGACAGGACATCGAATGGGAGGCCACTGGGGATGTAATTAAAGCATGCTTCACATTTTTCTGCAGACCAAAGGCCATTCAGTGATGAGTGACTTTTAAAGATAGGGTTTCTGCTGAGAGAGATGGAATTAGTCGAAATGGTTGTTTTCATGCTCTGCAGCATCTGTTTGCAAAAGCACACTTGATCAGAAAGATGTTCTTAGAAGCTGAAAGCTCTGCCTGTGTTTGCTGATTTACATGTTACAAACAAGTTGTGTATAGCAGGCTTCAGTGTGCTGAGGAGCTTCTTTACATAGAAGGTGTATGCACACATTCTTATGTGTGTGTGTATATATATATGGAAGATGGAGTTACGATCTGTCCACTATAGCTGTTGATACATGAAGGTTTTCCTCTTACATATACTAAAATCTACTTGCTTTAAGCTTGTGAATGGTACTGTTGTTTCCAGAGTGGCTCAAACGCTCGCAGCTATGCTGGTTTGCTGCAGGGGAAACTTAATTAGTTATTTCCTCAGTCAAAATTATTTCCTAACAGTTTCCTACTGTGATTAACCTTGCTTCACCTATGCAGGTGGTGACTAGTAGCACAAAGATAGGCATGACTCCAGGAAGTTATCAGTATAATATGCTTTCTATCATCTAAATTTCTTCTGGTGATTCCTGGTACTGTGTAGCCTAATTTGGGTTTGGGAACTAGAACTTCCCTGTATGAAGGGTTTTGGATTGCAGTGCCACTGTACTCCTTTCTACCTTTCTTCAACAAGAAGGGAATTTGCCTGCTCCGCTCACCTGGTTTTAATGAGCCCTGCTTTGGTGTATAGAAATGTAGATGTATAAAAATGCACATTTTTTAAAAACTATTAAAACAACCCAGTCTTTTGTGACAGCATCAGTGTTGTTCACTAGCTATTGAGAGTAAACCCTAAACTCTGCCTCATTGACATTTAGCCATGGGACAGATTGGTGCTGTGATGGCTTTTTGGAAAGCTCAGTAAGTACTTGCCATCAGTTTTAGGGAGATCTAGAGTGGACAGAATCCGAGTGCCTTTCTCCAGAGGGACAGTCGAGGGAGCTGTAGCATTAAGCTGGGATATCAGCAAAGTTAGGGTGGACCCAGGAATCCACATTCATCGGTGTTATGGTTTGAGAAAACCCATAACAATTTATTGTCATTTGGACAATTATTCTATCACCCGATGACCCCTCCCTACCCGGAAAGGGGAATCGGGGAAAGCAAGGAAACACAAGGGTTGAAATATAAATAGATTTAATAGGATAAGACTAAATAATTAACAATAATACTAAAGAACCAGCATCAATTCCGATACTGATATACAGTATACAAGAATTATACTCAGACAATTCTATCAGCAGGAAGCTGTGCACTCCCAGCAGTGGCCAATAAATGTCAGACACTGTGAGTGCAACAGCTTTGGGAGGAAAGGAAGGGCTCAGGGGTCCAGCACTGGGGCAAGGAGTTCTCTAGGCCTCCACCTTCAAGGGAGAGAGAACTACACAGCAAACTTTTCTAATTTATATTGAATGTGACTTTCATGGTACGAAATAATCCTGTTGGCCAGTCTGGGTCAAATGCCCAGGCCTTGATCCTTCTCATCCCTGTACCTGGCAAGGCTCGAAAACACTGAGACCTTGAATCCCACGTAGCCTAGCTGGCTATAAAGTAAATATTTTCATGAATTCAGACACTAGAAGACATTTTAGAAGACTAGAGTCTTCTAAAAGCTCAGCATTAGAAGAAGAGTTAGTCCTGTGTCACTCGGCTCAGGACAATCAGAACAACTGACAGCTGTTGGGCTGAGTGCAGAGAGCCTGCTAAAGTTATTGCTGTCTCCAGCAGTTCCCCAACGTTGGAGAATGCACAGTAGCTCTGCAAGAGAAAGGAAGTTTTCACTTATTTACCTCCATGTTATTTCACTCCTATGGGAGCCACACACTCTCATTTTCTGCAGGTTCACTGAATTTCATTGTGTGCCACTACCTGCCTCCTTCAGTGACACGTTTCTGCACTGGTGGGATTCACACAGCCCAATACATCATTTTTTTGCCAAAAGTAATAAGTGAGGGAATTGCTGCGGTTACAGGTTTGTCTGCCAGCTGTGGGGATCCCCACAGACACAGTGAAGTAACCAAAGACTGCCAGGGGGAAACTGGTGCAAAGGGCAAAGCATTACAATAAGAGCAACTTAGCACATGTTTGGATCTGTATTTGCCACTTTATATTCTATAAATAGATTGGCTCAAGTAGAAATTACACGTTTGGCTTTGCTTGGCCCTTCATGTATATTGTAAAATGGTGAGTTAACCAACGTAATTGTCGTTCTTCAATATGAATATAAAATAGATAGCTGGATTCCTCAAAAATGAGGAAAAACAAATGTCCTTCCTTTGCCAACATGGCTATGATAGTATTACGTCCTTTCTCTGTTTTGTACCAGCTGCTCTCATTTGGTTCCTCCTTGGGCTCTGAAATGGTTTCAAGTTGTGCCAGGGGAGGTTTAGATTGGATATTAGGAAAAATTTCTACACCAAAAGGGTTATCAAGCATTGGAACAGGCTGCCCAGGGAAGTGGGGGAATTGTCATCCCTGCAGGTATTTAAAAGATGGGTAGATGTAGTGCTTAGCAATATGGTTTAGTGATGGTTTTGTCAGGGTTAGGTTGATGGTTGGACTCGATGATCAGAAAGGTCCCTTCCAACCGAAACTATTATATGATTCTCTGACTAGGAAATGTGCTGAGCCCCTGAGACCTCCTGGCCTACAGAGCTGGCCCAAGAACCAAATGCAGGTTCTTGCTCTGGCCACTTGTCCAGGTCATATGTGCACCATCCTGCTTAAAAATAAATTCACTGTATTTGCTGGGATTTCAGCCCCAAACAACAAAGATAACCTTAGATTCCGATTTTAAAGTCAGGATTCATCAAGAAAAATTCCCTTTGAGTCAGTAGCAACTTTAGTTGAGTGGAGGAGTTTGGAGTCAGATTTAAATTATAGCAGATGTCAAGGCAAAAAATTCTTTTCCTGCAGCAGTTAAATACAGGGAGATCTGAGATCCATTGCCGCTGTTTTACCAGAAGGCATTCCAGTTACAGTGCTGACACATGCCTCCCTGATGAACCTTACCCCTCCTACCAGCCATGCTGCGCCTGACGCTGGACTGTTCTATGTCCATCCAAACCCATCACCTGGGAGTGTCTTGGGGCGAGGAGAAAGCAGTTTGGCTGGCATGTTAATGTGTTTGACACCAGGCATATTTGACATTATCCTGGAAGGCATTATTAGTTTCTTAATATCCTTTGTAGTTCTTAAAACCATTTCTTAAACTATTAACAACTGTTTCTCTTATGTCCTTGGAAATGAATAAACATTTCCCTTCATGTTTTCTTGGCAATAATGCAGGAAACTATGGGTGAGATGTATTTTTCATCTAAGTTTCCCAAATTCTCATTATTTCTTGATATATTAATCTACTGAGACAGAACTGGTGAAAGGGAGAATTAAGTAGAAAGAACCAGTCTTACTGAGTTGTTTTTTATAGAAATAGTCTAAGTACCTTCCTGCAATGAACATGTAGCTTCTTATAGTCTTCCTAGCAGAGATTAATTGCATTTCTGATGCGGTAATTCCGAGGCATGGGTGAGTACATTGACTGTGAACTTCCCACTGCTTCACCTCTACTCTGCCCACTCTTCATCTCCACATGTGCCAACTCAGATTCCCGGCACCTGAGAAACTTCTAACAGCTCCCATTTTTAAAAGTGATCTTGTCAAAGAAACGTTGCCTTTTATAATCTCCCTTGCTAGAATTTCTTCAGGACAATATACAGTGTTGAATTAGGGAGTCATTTAAATCCAGATATCACCTGAGCAATGAAAGTTAAGAGTGGCTTTTTTATACTGCAGTAGACTTGAATCACTGCTCATTTCATGTGAAAGTGTAAGAGGATTCCTTCTGCTAAACTCTGACGTATACAATTGAAGGAATATGAAAAAAGACTGTCAATTAAGCATAACAATAATTTTCAATTTTTTTTGAATGGCCTTACTTAACAATACATGCAATAGGCTGAAATGATGACTTTGTGGTATAGTAAAAACATTTTAGAGGCATAAATTTAGAACAGTCCTTAAGTGATAGTTAGTGTCATAACTCATGAGTAATGTGGTTCTCCTATTGCCATGCCTATAAAAGAGATGTTGTGTGTCCCGCTGTCCTACAGTATTCATAATGCTCTCTTAGTTTATAGTCAATATTTTCATACCTTTTTAGGCCAAGACATTCCTGATGGTGTGAGCAGAAACCTGGTACCTTGGGAATCAAATCCAATTATCTGTATGGCAGGGTAAAGTTATAAATTGTTATCAGTGGGATAAATGCCTTCAACAGACTTGTACCCGAATCATTTCTCTCAGGATTAAGTGTGATTGAATTCAGGTTCTTACTTCAGATCTGAATTGGTTATTGGCAGGATTGTCAGGTCTTGCAGTTTTATCACAAATTTCATGATAGTTGATGTTTTTCTGTGAGCTCTCAGCTACTAGGATCAAATGATGGTACGGGATTCTTGGCTGTCATTTCATTTTGTTTAAAAAAGAATAGGTTTTGAGCCTCCTGGACAAGAGGTTGCAGAAGTGATGTGATTCAGTAAACTTCACTGAATTCATATCCACTTGCAGTGTATGGGTCTTTCCTGAACAACAAAGCAGTTCTGCAATTGCTTCATATCTCTTTGGGGCATGAAAAGCATGTTTTGCCAGCTCTAGGTTTCTCATTTCTCAGTGGGTTTCAGATTACCACTTTTATGTTGCGCTGAGTCTGGTGAGACAGCAGCAAAAAGCAGGAGAGGTGGTAGTGTAGTTTCAGACCATGTGCCCTGTGCTTTCTTGACCCTTGGTAGGTCAGAAAAGCAATAGGACGAGGTTCTCAGTGCTTGCAGTTCCCTGTGGAGCCTGCCAGGTCTACCTGGCCCACAGAATGGGCAGATGAGTACGCTTAGGAAATATTTAATGTTGAGAAAAATGAACTGCCAAACTCTTAACAGGTTTGTCTTACTGAACATGTGCAAACTGGAACTTGGCAGAGGTCTTCTGAGTGACCAAATTTGGGCAAATTTTCACAGGAATGACATAATGTATATTCTTGACATCAAGGCTAAACCCTGCAAAATTTCAAACCCTTGCTTAAAAGCATGGAGGGTCTGGAGCATCTCACATGAGCAGAAATAAGACTCCTTTTCTAACACAGGCAAAGTAACTCCTTTTTCCCCTTCCTCTCATTCTGGACCTTTTACCTCAAAATTCATCAAGTTCAGCCTTAGGCAGATACCTGGTATGGAAAGTTTCACTCTAAACAGCTAGTCTGATAAGACCATGAGAAACTGAGAGCAAAGTCCTGGACCATTAAGTGTCAGGCAACTTCCTATATAGACCTAAATTATTTGTGGTCAGCAGGTCACCTTGGTCACCCCATAGATATCAGTGGGGTTACTCAAGTGAGTAATGGGAGAGCGTTCACCCTGTCAGTTAGGAACAGTAACAGTGTTTTATTGCAAGCACTGCTAACTTAATTTTACTTGATAACCAAGACCTGTGAAATTAAATTCTCTCTGCTTCGGTTGAATATCATGATTAGGAGATTATTTCAGTGTAGGTCACTAATTTTGACAGGGCTTGGCCCTCACGAGTTGCTGGGAAGCAGGGAGCAGAAAGCTCATGGGGCTAAGGTCGGCTGCTGTTGACTCTCGTCAGACATGTTGACAGAGTGTATCAAAATTAATCACAGAGCAAACATGACAGTGGTTTTGGGATATATTGTATAATCCTGTCATTCACTGTAAATTTGACCCAGGATTCAAAGTTAGTGTTACTGAACTTAGTAATTTGTTGTTTGACTTTAACTGTTAATACTGACATTTCAGAGCCATTGCCATTAGATTATAGAGACTTGTGATGAAGGGGATAATTAGTTTAGTAATTCCACTTGCTGGCAACTTCTAGAAGTCCTGAAAAGGTCTTGTTCTCTGAACAAACATGTCTGCCACAAGGTATTTATCTTACACACTTACACACTAGTCGTGTTCTGGACAGTGCTTTTGTTTCTTTTCTCATATTATGGCCAGATTTAAAAAATAGTGAAACCATGAAACACTAAAATGACCCAAACTGGCTCTCTACACATGAAATATTCACTGACTGGCCATTTCACATCCCAGAACTTTTCAGGGTTAGAATGAAGTACCACACGCCTTGTTCAAAAGCTAGAGATTTTGTTCCTTCAATAGGATAAAATTAACAGCTGAGATACATACAAAACTGCATACAGAATCAGACTTTGAAAATACCTGCCCCTCCTCTCACTGCAGGGCTGTGAAACATCAAACTTTACATTTATGGCTCTCGAAAGTATGAACATTGTTTTTGCTGGAAGCTGAATCAGTGTGGTTTGATGGGGGGAGTATTATAAGCAGAGAAATCACAAGACAAGAGGGTGAAAAAAGCAAATGCTTTTATAAGGGCTTAAGTATATGCTGATTTTTATTAAAAAATAAATGCTCAGTTCCTAGGCATCCTGATATTCCCATCAGAGGTGGATTTGCAGGCAGAGAGCAGAGGACATAGAGATGTGTTTGGAGATGTGGGGTTTTGTTTTTGTCAGTTAGGTTGATGGTTGGACTAGATGATCTTAAAGGTCCCTTCCAACCTAGACAATTCAATGATTCTATGATTCCATGACATGGGAGAAGTGAACTGCCGGAGTTGCACATGCAGGTAACGTGTGTGCAGTCCTCTCTCTGGATGGCAGATTCCTTGGAGAAGACAGATATGTTGCCAGCTTACTGTTACCATTCTGATAATTAGGGCTGTAGAGAGGGCTCTGCTGGTCTAACAAGTGTTATTTTTGTGTGAGCTATGGAAAAGTTCACTCTGGGTTATCAGCAATCAATTACCATGAAGCAGCAAAATAAGAGCAAATTCCTCTCCAACTCCACAGCATAGACTGTGGCTTGGACCAAAATGCATTCACCAGTCATTCACATGGTGGGTTTTTTTGCAGAGTTAAACCTTGTCTGTAAAGGGACTGAGGAACCAGGACAGCTGGGAGGGTGCGAGGTGCCCCTCTTTCCTGTCCATTTGTTGTCTAGAAGCAAGGGTTTTTCATGAAGGATTAAGAAGCTGGGAATGGAGAGAGCTGTGGAATCCTGGCAGCACATCCCGCTCTTGAGCAGGGGAGTTTGAAGCACAGCCAGACCACTAGTGAATAAAATTCTGCCATCTGTGATGGCAAAAAATTGTGAGACAGAATCAAGGTAATAAGAATTAAATGCTTGTAAATGCAGCCATATAAGCCAAATGTCAAGGAGTTGAACCTGCAGCAGAGCAAAGGCAGGCGCATGGAAGAGAAGTTCTTTCCATCATTCTGCCATGTGCTAGCCAAAGGATTCCTACAGACTGCGTTCAAGTTGACACTTTGCTATCTGCTTTTTTCAGGCCATTCACCAGCATTATTACTGGCTGCTTGACTTCACTCAAATATTGTCATTGGCTTTTGAGGGCCCTTGGATGTGTTTTGTGGGGTATGGAGATGGGTCTCCAGCCCCTATGCCTTGTTCTCCAAATAACAGTGGTTCATGCTGCAGCTAGAAGGGTGTTTTATGAGCACCTTTAAATAGGATGTGCTGACTCTCATAAAGTACCCTTTTATTAGTCATATTACAGCCCGTTTTCCTGATTTCCTGAAGTTGAGGAAGATGAGCTTCTTCCAGTTCCAGTGTGTGGGCTTGCAGCTTTTACTGCTGTGTACAAAGGCAACAGAGTGGGGAGCCAGTGCCTGTGATATGTTGCTGTGCCTGTTTGTGTACTGAGTAAATCCATATGTACTGAGTAAAGGCATACAGGGATACTCCTGTAATTCACTCATCGCTCAAAAGACACATTCTGTTGCGCCTTAAGTACACATATGCAATGGAGTCTACACAACTGGTTTTAAGTGGTCAGTGTCAACATAGTGGTTCAAGTTGAAAAATCTAATAAGACTGTTTGGAGAAAGGTCCCACAGTTTGTTTAATCCTTAGCAAGCTTCAGAATGATTCAGAATTGTCACAAGTGATTTATTTCTGAGATTCCTAGGCTTAGTGCAAAAAGTTGCACAAAAGGCTCAAAGCAGCAGATCAGGGTAAGACTGTAAGAGATATGGCAAGCCACTGGAAAAAGCACAGAGGGAAGGGGTACTGCAACTCCCATTTGAGAAGTAATGAAATGTTTAGAATCAGTGAACAATTTAGAGGAAAATTTAATGGTACCTGCATTTATTTAAGTAAGTTGCTGAATTTTAGTGTATTGTTTACAGCTATGGAAAGCTCTTCCTGCACCAAATTGTACTGTATTACACTGGTGTAAATCTGAGTAAATCTTTTGATGTAGGAAGAACTTCTCCAAGCCTATTATCAGTATGATCAAGTGCAGAATTTGATTTGCTTAGTACAATTATGGTGGTTAATTACATCCAGATTCATAACTACAGGTAACTTATATTAAAATTATATTAGAAGAGGAACATGTTTTTGCAATTCATTATGGTAGCAGAAGCAGTACAGAACATGTACATCTGATTGTTCAGTTATAAGCCAACTTTCCCTCCTAGAGCGAATAGTCCCTGAATTAAACTTACATGACCTTGGGCTGGGGATCTACACCCTCCCTGATGTCAGCACAGCTACCCAAATCATGTTTCCCTTGAGAGGAGATTATTTTGTGCTATATCAATCTGGTCCATGCAGGACTTGGAAAAAGCATCAGATGTTTAGGCATTGCAAATCCTTTTGCCATAGGCAAGGTTACTAATTAAAAAGCATCAGTGTACAGAAGCACCAGATGCAGCTCAACCAAGGATGAATGTCAAGAAATTGGCGAGGAAAAGGGAAAAAGCAAGAAAGAGGTTAGGAAGAGATCAGATGGGGTTTTTTTCACAGAATGTTCCCTTTCTTTCCACTCGTCATTTCTTCCCAACCAGTTTGGTGGCATCTGACAAAATTACTTCTTGCAGCAGGGTGTTTCATCAGCTGTATCTTACCATGGAAGTTGCATATTATGGCATTTCATATGTAGTGTCTGGTCGTGTCCTATCTTGTCACATTTTATTAGGTATGCTGTCATTGCGTGACACTTCGCTGGTGGCATGCGGTCACGTTACAGTTTATCGTTACATACGTTGTTTTCTATGTTCCTCTTGACTTTTCCATGAGACCTTGAACGTGACTTCAGAAAATGTTGCTGAAATATGCTTCTAATTTATACCAACCATCAGTTCTTTCAACTGAAACAGCACTGGATGCATTCTAAGTGTGAATAAACACTAGTTAATTGTTCCATTAACTAATGTAATAGTATTGATATAAAGATAAAAATCTGTAGTATTGATATAAAGATATAAATCTTATTGTAATAAGTTTTCCTATCTTCAGCATGTTGGTGCAGGGTAATCAAGGTAGTAAAGGCAATATCCTAAAAGCTGCGCAGTGAGGCCAGATTCACAACAGCACTTAACAAGTGCATAAACATAAGCATGGGCTGAAGACCTGCCATAACTTAACCTGAACTTGGGGTCTATGTGACTTCCTTCTACATATTATGAAAAAGCTAGATGTTATGGCTCAGAATAGGTTTCTATAAGCCTGGCATAGTAGCAGAGGAAAATAGTGTTGATGGACATCTCTCTCTGGAGCAATTCTGTGTTTGGGTTTTTTTCTCAACCTGTGCTTAGTTCTCTGTGCACTTATGCTACAACTCATGGAGCAGAAGCAGTGCAAAGCAGGTGGGAAAAGAGGGTCCCCATATTTCACTGTATTCTGCATTCTGCTCTAGCCTTCATTGCTGTGATGGATGTTCACTTTGCAGAGTTGGCGTGAGGATCCTTTTGGGGCCTGCTCTGCAACGCATGACATTTCTCTGACATAGTAAAGGGGTAGAACAAATACCATGGGAAGTTGCTTGTTTCCATTAGCATCCTTGTTTTGAACGACTATCAAAAATGTTGTACAATGCTAATTCTCATGGATTGAAGTGGCTGGTTCTTTGCTTTTCACTGGTGTCATTACTCAGTGTTTTTAAACTGGTTTTGAGTGGATTAAAACTCATCTCTGGCATTTGCAAATAGCGGTGTATAAACACTGGGTGTTTAATAGTTATTCCAAACACGCAGGCAAGATTTTCTTAGCAATCTCTTTAGGTTTTAGATTTTGTTTAAAGTGGTCCCTTGCCCTAAGTCAGAAGCATTAATTTCTAGGTAACAGGCACAGATGTCCTTCAAACCTCGAATAAGTGGTCTCATTAAGTACTTGAGTAAAATGAAGGGTATTACATCAGATGAAATAGCTGGGAATAAAGAGCTGTATTGTCTCTTGGATGGAGGGAAACTGCCTGTGTTTTATATCCAAGAAAGACACAGAAGTTGTTACAATGCCTGAGAGGTGCCAGATGCTCCCCCAAAAGAAGGGAGGGAGGTGGCATTTTTTTCCACTGGTCTAGTAATCAGAAGAGAATTGTTTCTCTTGTTCAAAGTCATGGTTACCTTGATAAACAAAGCCTCAATTATAGAGCCTCTATGGACCTTCAGCATGGATGTTTTAGGGCTAGGTATTTGCCTCAGACTTCTGCGTAGCTGACAACTATAACATTTTTAGACATAGTTTGCATGAGTCAGACTTGTGGCTGGATCTCTCTGATGCACTTAATTCGGGTTTTACCATTAATGCATTAGTATTTCCATATCTAATTAATCATATCAAAGCATAGATCAATTTGAAGGAAGCACAAAAATTGCATTTGTGTTATTTCTTTGTTCTCCAAGATTCTCTGTCTTTGGTTTAGTACATGTTAAGTAATACAATGCAGAGATTATCTCCTTTTCTGGACATGTGTCTCACTGGCAAGCTTAGTAAAAGTCATGATAGCTGGATGCGGAAACACTATGTTAACATTTGAAATGTCTGCATACAAATACACCCCCTGTACTGTAAAACAATAATACTATAATAATGTAATCATTATCATCCATTAGCAGCAGTTTGGAGTATGTATGTGAATGGGATAGGTGCTCACAGATTTTGCTCATGCTAAGAATAAAAGAAGAAAGTCAGTTTCTACAAATATGAGGTAAAAGTCATCTGATGCAATGTGTCAAATTTCCATGAAAAATTGAAACGGTTCACTGAGCCTGAGCTAGGTAGCTGGTTAGGAGTAGGTTACAGCATGAATTAAGAAATGCACAAGGTGTCTGGTGATTTGGGGCTTTAATAATCAGAATTTTTTAAAATCAGTTGAATAGTTGCATTGGAATTAGACATGTGATTCCTATTTTATGATTAACAGCTCTTCTGACTGTTGTTGCAGTGACCTGGAGTTCATCTTTTCATTGCGGCATTGTTCATGAGTGGAGGTTGGTAGTAATTTATTTCAGGTGCTGTAGTTAGTTAGTAGCACATAATCTAGGAAGTTTTTTGAATCAGGTTCCTCTATAAGTTGTTCCTGAAAGAACTAATCTTACTAATATTGACTGATTCTTTGTATCAGGATTTCCCAGGGATTGGTGGAGTCTAAAGGATTAAAGGCCTCTGAGTCAAGGATGACCTAGATTCTGATAGATTTTATTATGCAAATCCTTACAATCAGAGGTCATTAATGGAAACATCTGAAGCTAATATGAGTTAATATATTTGAGTGCTCTCTGAAATTAATGAGTGTGTCAGATCCAGGTGAGTAGAGAACAGTTTATGTTTAAGTATTTCAAAACTGCTTTGATTTAGAAGCATTCTCAAAAAGTGACTTAGGATCTCAAACATCCAAATCCTTTTGGCTGCTGCTGAAATTTGGATTCTGGAGACACTTTTGAAAACAGAGCTTTCCTCTGAAGTCACAATGGGGGATTAGAAACTTTCTCCTCTGCCCTTTTTAACATGATAATTTCAAGAAAACAGCAGATTTTGCGCAAGGAAGCAAGTTCTTGATTTCATTTTCATTTTCTAAAGGAAATTCCCTGAGCTTTTTTTTTGTTATCTTAAGTGAAAAAATGAAATATGACAAAGAACAGCAAGAAATTAAAAACTACTGGCTTTCCCAGCTTGAAGCAGATGATTTATATGCATCGCCATTTTTCTCATCTGTATTTACAAAGTGCTCTGTTACTTGAAGATCTGATAAGCAGAGAAAGCAATATTCCCAAACAACCTGGTCCTTGTCTGTTATAGTCCAGCTGTCCCTACTGTGCGAGTGGGTGCAGGGTTCAGATCAAAACCAGGAAGGTTCTGAGTGTGATGCATTTTCCTTTATGGTGGCTTTCCAAAGTTCAGCACCTGGAGCTCAGGCCCCAAATGAAAAAGCTCTCTATTTGGTTCTTTAAATATATTTTCATTTTTTCATTTATTTCATAAGCCTGATTACTTAATTATATTTGTTTCTTTTATTAACGATGTCCTTTTTATATCATGCCTTTCTCCTGAAAATGTGAAAATATGTAAATAACCTGAGCAAAGACATTCTATTTTAGGCCAGTAGTCGGGTAGGTCATTATGATTATGCTATTTATGAATAAACAGAGGCGTTTACCCAAAATACCCAACACTGACTCTGAAAACATAACTGAAAAGCCTTCAAATTAAGCATATGTTTTAAAACTTGTTTTTGTAAGTCTGTCAAGCAAGGAGTCCGTAGCAGAGGTGGGGACAGAGTACAGGCAGCTGCGCTCTCCCTTTTCTGATATTTTGAGCAGTACTGGGACAAGTTCTAACTTTGATTATTTTGGTTTAGATCAGGGTGATATCCTTGAAGTCAGTAGCGTGCGTATAGTGTAACAGTTGATGACTGGCCTTAGGTTTGGACCCTGACGGTGAGAGCCTTGCCAGCTGGTGCTTAAGACATCCCTCTCCTCCTCTCATTTTCCATGGACATGCAGAATTCACACTCTCAGAAGCAATGCTGTAGGATGGGGATCCAGTGCGCCTTGTTCTCAACAGAAACGTTTTTACCAGCTCTTTTGCCACCCCCACACGAAGTCTGTCGTCTGCTTCTTGTGTATCTCTAGCTCCCTTCGAGACAAACTGCTTTGCAGCTCCTGGGACCAGCAGGCAGAAGTGCAGCCCCGCTGCCGCCACCGCCGCCTCCTTTGACATTGCCCAGTGCAGCGGCGCAACGTGTCGTTTCCCACTCCTGTACTTCTCTGCTACCTTGCAGAATATACCAGCAGAATGTGGGTTAATGGGGCAGGCATGGCACTGAAAATCTGTCTCTCTGGTGGAGTCATTAGGATTTGCTGGCAGATTGCCAGCTCGGTTGGTGCAATTTTACACTCGCTTTTCAGAGCAAGCTTAAAGGGGAAACCTCCGTTCGCTTTAAGCCTTTGCAGCCAAGGAGAGGCTGCTGGGGTTTGCCTGCCACGGTCCAGATCTCTGATGAACAGCTGGCTGGAAATTCTCATCTAAGCGCTTACTCAAATGATTTGTTGTTTGGGGATTGGTAGTCAAGACTATTTAAAATTAATGGATCTGCATGGGTTTGATTGGTGATATTACTGCCTCCTATGTTTGGATTTTCCAAAAAGGCAAAAAGCAGAGTCTGAAGTGCATTTTAGAAAACAACCAACCAACCAACCCCCAAAACCCTCCACAAAACCTCCTGCCTGGGAAGGCATAGCTAAGCAGGTACTGTTACAATATAGTCAGTACCATACATGCATACCAAAGATTTTAGATCTCTGCTCTGCAACAGGCTTCAGCTGCATGTGAGATTAATAGCATGCAGCTACTGAAAGGGTTAGGTTATCACAGCTGTAGGGTATTGTAATTTGTTATTTGTGTAAAGAGTTAATCAGAATAATTAGTTATTGACATACAATAAACTGAAACGCAAATTAATTTTGGAAAAAAAATACCTGATATTATATTTATTTTATTTTGTTGCTTGAAATGGAATTGCATCAACCAGAATCAATAACCAATGTATCTTTTTGTTTTTAGAAACTTTAGGTCAGTTTTCATGTGAAACGTGCAGCTGTAGTTAATGCTTACTGATCTGGAATTAGAGAGCAAAAGGGTTAAATCTCAATTCCTCTCTGATTTATATTTCCCTCCCCTCCTTCCCAGCTGTGGACATGGATGGAAGATCTGCAGAAGGAGCTCTTAGAGGATGTCTGTGCTGACTCTGTGGATGCAGTTCAGGAGCTTATCAAGCAGTTTCAGCAGCAACAAACAGCCACCTTGGATGCTACCCTCAATGTTATTAAAGAAGGGGAAGATCTAATCCAACAGCTCAGGTAAGCATCCACCTGGAGGACAGGTGTTGAGAAATCTGATGTATGCTGTGGTTCAGCTATGCATAAATAGGGAGCTGTAAGTTAGGATTAATTGGGGGAGTTTATTAATTCTTTGCTTATTTATGATTCTTCAAATTCTCTGAGTATTTTATTGAAATTGCAAGGAGTGATTTGTGTGGACTGATTAGAGTAGTCTGTGGATCAGCATGGGTTCCTGTTTGACAGAGAGATTATTTATAGGCACAGTGAAATGAATTGAAACAAATGTGTTTCAGGTAAATATTTTCAGTTGGTATTTATAGAAGATTATTAAATGGTTGTGAGCTGAGGCCTCATGATTTATATGGTTATTCCTGTTGTAGAAGAGTATTCCTCTTAATAAAATATACACGTGTCTAACAATCTTCATTCTTTCATTTTGCATGCAGTACCCTTCTATTTATCTCTGTCTGTGTGAGGTTTATTCATACTGTCAAAGAGGGTCTTACACTGCCAGTTTTGCTAGCATTATGAATTAAAACAGCTTATTTTACCTGATTTAAAATACATGAAGAGACTGGCTCCAAGAAGTTGAGGATTTTTTGCTTTCCCTGTAAGTGTAGTAGAACAAATGTTTGCAGAGAGTACAGTGAGCTTGCACAAAACTTGGAGTTGTGAGATTCCTCTCACAGTGGTTTTCTGTGGCTTTAACTTCATTGACAGCAGTGGAGTTTTCCTGCCTTCTGGTGATACTGAGCTCAAAACCAAGACCAATACATCACTTACCTTCTAGATCTTTTTATTGTTACAAATTGCCCTTATGTACATGTACATAGTGTGTATGTTCTTTATACATATATAATATGCACATCTGCTAGGTCCTATGCATTTCGCTGAGACTGTCCCAGAGAGTTATGTCATCCTCCCCACCTTGAGCTTTCCTAATCTGATGCCTTCAGTTCTCACAAAAGAAGTGCAGGAAATTATGAGCCATGATAGGAAAAGCCTGAGGTTCTCTAGATCAAGAGTAGATAATCACCTCCCTGGTGGAGCTTTGCCCTTAAGAGCCCTCCTGGAGCCCCTGAGTCTCCTACTACAGCCACGTGCTGGGCTTTCCTCTATGTTTTTTTCCTGTTACCCTGGATGTGGAGTCTCTTTCATACAGGAGAGCCTGTGTAAATGCCTAGTCTTGCTGTATGTGGCTTGCCTGCATTACAAGGGGAGAACGAAGGACCTGAGCTGTGGTATCACTTGTTGAAACCAGAGTTGGAAAGGAAGGATCAGGAGTAGACATAGCTAGGCTCCATCCATCCATTCATCTTTGCTGATAAGTAAGAAGGAAACATGCTGTGCTGGTAAGTGACCTGCCAGAAAAAGGGGGGGTTTAGATAAGAATGTATGTATAGCCGGCTATAACAGGTCAAAGGTCTGCATGGCAGTTTCCCTTTATGCAAAGAAACTTTTTGAAAAATTTAGGGTATTTCTATGAGTTCATGGAAATGGCAGTGAAATTCTGGACTAAAGATTTTGTTGTTGTTCGCCCCACCTATTAGCATAACATCATCTCAGAGTGAACACCCATGGAGAAGAGCCTGAAAGGGACCCTGTGTAAGCCCATCAGGTGGTGTGTGGGGTGGTTTGTGGGGTTGCAGAAAGTGTCTGCGATGAAGGAGTCCTGGTGTAGGCTGTGGTATTGGCCTGAAGGCTTTTTGCGTATACCTGAGTCAGTACAAAAGCTGCATGCGGGATTGGAGAGTAGCCAGGGCAATATTTGGAGCTGAGAAGTCAGTGTAGTATCAGTATAAATAACATTTTGGAGAAAGGCAGGTGTAGTGGCTGCAAGTTCATGCAGGAGAAGAGGTGAACTGGGAGGTGTCACGTGGGACTTCAGCTTTTTTAATGTAAACTTAGTCAATTCTTAGTTTCAGTCTTTGAAAAGTAAGAGTGGCCTCAGGTTTGATACTCTTTTTTGGGATTTTTGTCATGCCTAAACATTTGTAAAAAGCCAAGACAAGGTTTGTGGCAGCTGTATTTAACAAAGAAATATTTTTGGGGTCTGGCTTGTATTCTGGGCAGTGAGCAAGGTGGAACAGGGTGAACACATTTGTGCAAAGTGATCCCCTGCTTCTGATAAAGTTAAGACCAAACACAGAGAGAAGAGTTGTCTGAAGGACAGAAGCCCTGAACGCACGCAAAGATTTGCAGAGCTGACCTGTCAAGGCGATCTCTGATTCAAGTGTTGGTTTTGAGCCTTGTGACTAACTGCAAAGCCTGTAACGCGATCCTGGACTCTGTCAAAAAGTGAAGCAGAACTGTGTAAGAAAAATATGAAACCACTCCTGTGTGTGCCCACTCTAACAGCTTTTGTGGCTGCTGGCAAAAGTAAAGAACGCACGGATAAAGGAAAGGAGGCAAAATTAGGATTGTTGCAATCTTTCCTTAACACAGCATTGCATTTCACGGTGTGGATCACCTTGTACCTGCCATGAAGAATAGCTGAAGATTGCAAACACTACAACAGTGGAGAGAATGAAATACACTGCTCTTATCAAACATGTCATAGCACAGGTTAAAACCAATAAAATTAATGGGGCTTTGAAAAATTTTGTTTCTTGTGCTTACCCCTGAGAGAACAGATACTGGTTTAGAGAAGATGATTTGTGTAATAGCACTCCGTGTCTCCTCCAGATTGCTTAGGGAAAGCTCAGCTGCCTGAGCTAGTTAAATACGATGCCTGGGACTGCTCTTCACAGAAGGTCTTCAGGGCCTTCAGTAAGTCTGCATCAGGAGACCATACCTGTCAGGAATAAACCAGGCCTGACTAGTAACACTGTGCATGCCACGGTTGGCAATGGGAGCACTTTTTTCACTCTTCCTTATCAACGTTTTACTGAGGTGATCATCGTTCTCAGCAATCTATGTGAAGCAATCTTTTAAACTGTGTTTCTAGGAATGCTGCTGGGGGCAATATTTCTGCACATCTGTGAATGGGAAAACAATGACTTGCTCCAGTGATATGTGAAAGAGCAGGAATGTTAGCGCAAAGAGAGTGAAGAGTTACGTATCTTGCTTTCTTTCTTTACAGTAGTTCAGCATATGAGCTTTTGATAACGGGTATGTTTCACTAAGCTCCCTCCCAGTTAAGGCACTGGAACTGGTTTCAAGAGCGCAGCATTCATTCTGAACAAACTCAACAGCAATGCACTAAGCCCAGTTTTATGTTCCCCGAAGTTTATCTGGCACTTTTTTTCAATAATTTCCCAGCATTTTGTAACTCTGATGCATAACCTTTCAGAGAATACGAAGGATCTTTTTATGAATTCTTTCCCAGAATTTCTCATTGCCAGGCTGAGCAAGAAATCTTGTGGCAGAAGCATCCAATCTCAGAAGCTTCTTTTTCTGGGAGGAGATCTTTCCCAAAACAGACTATATAGGGGATTGTCAAGGCCTTATCTGAGGAGACTGTGAAAAAGTACCACATTATAACACTTAATTTTTGTATTGCATCAGCCACTGAAATGCAAGTGTGGCTTGATTTGAAGAGTGAAATGCTTAATGGAAAGAATTTCTAAAACCGAGTGTGCTTTTAGATCCCGTGAGAGATTATTCAACACCAGTCTTGAATAATTCATTGAGTCATTTAGATAATATATGAATAGTAATAATCCTGCATTAGAATGAAGACATATTTCATGTCCTGTTATAGAAGACAGGTGCTGACTGAAGGAAACAGAACTTGGTTGAATGTGGCCTCAGATTAAGCTGTACTTTCAGAATCTCCCCTTGTTATCTTCATTCATCCTTCTTTTGTACAGCTTGAATGTGGAGGCAGAAGGAGACCTTGTGGTCACCAAGAAAACATAAGCTGGACAGAATGGGGCAGAAACCATATCATCTGGAGAGAGTAATATTGGTGTAATATTCCCTTATAAGCAAAGGAAGCTGGTAGTACTTCCTTCAGACTCATGCTGGAGCATCTGAAGATCAGTGTATCAAACATAAAGTATTTGATGAAAAAGAGGTGAAATACATCCAAAAAGCAAACTACTATGAAGTTTATAGTATTCTGTATTTTTAATTTTATTCTTAGGCTTCATATATTCAGGCAAATGCTTTCTCTGTTCCTTCAAGACACATAATAAAAACAGAATAATGTGTGTTTTGTTGCCTTAGAACCTCAAAGGTGTGTTTTAAACTTAGCTAAATGACTCTGTGTGTCAGCACTTAGTTTCAGTTTAAGGCATCTGTAGAAGATTGTACTTTTTTTCCCCTCAATTATGCTCACTGACAGTGTTCAATTAACATTTAAGCTGACTGTACGTTGTTTTGATGTGACCCTACGTGATGATAATTTGCAAAGAGCAAAGCACAAGCATTTCAGTCAAGTTCTGTAGAAAACTACAAATGTTTTGCTAGATGTTTATGGAGGGAAATTTCAACCCAGAAAAGGGAAATAAAAGCCTAAAAATTGGGAACACACTGGCACTCTTCCCCAGTGGGGAGACTCCATGGGCACATCTACTCAGCAGCCAGGGTTAGCTAGCCAGAAGAATGTCTCCCAGTCATGTTTGATCTTTGTGGGACAGTGCAGTGACCAGGCAGCATTACCTGTTGTGTCACTTGTCCTCCGATATTGTCAGCCAGTTCACTGCATGCATGGGAGTTTGTTGGTGCAGCAATAGTCTAGTATGTGCTGTTGGATTTGTAATTGTGCCCCCCCTCTTCTCCAAGACAGAACTGGTGATTGATAGGAAATATTGATGGTAAGACGTGCTGGCTTACCCACTCTGTCCTGTGTATCCTGCCAGCACACAGGTATTTCCAACAGTGTGTTTGATGAGGTTTTCAGTTGGCTTGGTTTAAGTATGCCAAATAATGCAGCTGCTCTCACATGCCTTTGAGCAAGATGGACAGAGAAAACGGTTGCATCTAAATCTTGGTTTAGCTGAAGTACCAAAGCCAAGACTAAGTTACGGCTTCAGAATTTCCTTTTTGATTCTTGTTAAAGTCGGGCGACCTTTTGTGGCACATTCGAGGACAGATTTCAGCTCTTTATGTCTGCAAAGGCTCTTTATCCATAAAATAGTCACTGAAAAAAATTTACTGAAGATGTTACAGACTGTAGGTGAGCCTATTAATATATACATTAGAGCATGAATTGAACAGAAACTGTCAGGACCATCCTATGTCCATGCTAAGACTTCTTTCAGGTACAGCAAACTTCCCCTTGGTCCTAGCCCCCTTCTGCTGCCCGTCTATGGAAGGTGTAGATGGGGCAGTATCTGACCTCTCACAGGCATGTCTCATTTCACGAGACAGTGAAATGATGACATGAGATAGTGAAAAGAAAAGCCAGAGTCCATCTTACAGTATTTGAAAGGTGCTGTCTTTCAATGGAGTTTTTTGCACTGTATTCTGCATCTATTGCTGTCGTACATAATCCAGAGGAAATCAAGGCATCCTGACCCCTCGGTTTAAAATGCTGGCAATTCTGATTCAATTAGTCTGTAAGTAATAAAGCAAATGCCCAAAATTACCTTGTAAAGGTCCAGGTGGCTAAATAGCATCTCTGAATTTGGTGTGAGCGTAGGTGACTCTGTAGGATTAAAGGGCACTGCCAGCCAGTTTCCTCAAGACAGACATTGAGATTGACGTGTCATTCTCCTCCCCTCCCAAGTGCGTAAATTCAGTGTCACGACACAAGAAAGGATGATCCCCTTGTTCAAACTTTGTGCCAAGCTCAGGAGCCGCAGGATTTCAGCGAGTAGAAGAGATAGGTGTTGCATACACCTTTCCTCAGCCCTTTGTGCTTGGTTTTGCTTCTCAGCAGCACGCAGAATTACAAATGTGTAGTTGTTGTCCTTTTGCCTGCCTTAAAGCTCAGCTTTAACCGTGCTTTCTGCCTTGCTACAGGGACTCCGCCGTTTCCAACAATAAGACTCCACACAATAGTTCCATCAGCCACATTGAATCTGTCCTTCAGCAGCTCGACGAGGCCCAGGTACAGATGGAAGAGCTCTTCCATGAGAGGAAGATTAAGCTAGATATTTTCCTTCAGCTCCGGATTTTTGAACAGTACACCATTGAGGTAAGAGCTGGCTGTGTGACCTGAGAAAGGTAGAGCAGTGGGAGAGGGAGTAGATGTAAACATACTCTGTCAGGATACACCTGGAGCTGTTTGATTGCGCTCAGCTGTCCGGTGAGCAAGAGAGTGAGTTACAACCAGGTTTTAAATTCGGCATGTTGAAGCTAAAAATATGCTTTCAGATATACTGCTAGAATGCACCGAAATAGATTTGTGTCTGCTTAACTCCCTACGCTGAGAATCTGCCTGCTTTGCAGAGAAGCTTTATACGATGCCCCTGTTACAACTCTTTACTGACACTAGTCACTCAGGGATTTGAAAGTTCTGTATTGCTTATTAGTGAGGTTTGTCTCCTCAGATACAAACATAGATGTGGGCAAACAGATACGTGTTTGGCTTCAAACCACTGAGGGGAAAAAAAACATGTTATGCATGAAAGGAAAGGATATTTAAAAGATGGGCTTTTTAAGCATCACAGTGGATTCATTTAAAAAGGAAAGGGAAAAAGGGGGGGGGGGGGGCGTAGAGTTAAAATATTTTTATGTCCTCATGCAAAAAATGGTCTTTCAGTTTGGTTTTGTATTTCTATTTTGAAATCAAAAGCACTGGATGGAAAGCTCATCAAAATATTAATAATTGAGGTATTCTTGGACAGAGAAACTTTGAAGAGACTCCAGCCAATCTCATTAATTACTTGCTGTAGTTCTGATAGGAAATGATGCAAAAAGAACAACATGTAAATTAACTTGTACACAAAATCCCTGAAAGTCACATGTCAGCTCTCATGTCCCTTCTGGGGTGTGTTCCTCCTACTGCATCCCACTGGTGCTTGTTCTGTTCATGAAGCACCTGTAAGTGTTTTATGATGATATATTCCAGAGGTATTGTTCATAAATCCGTAGGTAATCTCAAGGTGGGTACTGGTAATTAATGGGAGCCTTAGAGTGCTGTGTTATGCTTTGTAAGTGTTTATTTTAAGACACGGCGTGATGAATTAAAGTGGAATAAAAGGCTGCAAACGGAAGTTTTTAGGTGTCTGAGCTTTCCTGTTGTGACTGCATAGTTAGGTATTGTGCTGTCGTCTGCTCTACAGTGCTTGTTATTGATGTAAATTAGAATAGTTTCATTTTACTTACCGGTTATATACAGCCTCCTTCATATTGAGAGACAGTATTCTTTGTGAGTATGTGTGTATAAGTATAAATGTATGTATTTCATGTCAGATCACATATTTGCCTTAAGAATGCTACCTTCTAAATTCAGGAGCCTGCAGTAACTGTAGTATCTCCTATATTTAAATAGAAGATATTTTGATACAATGGTGTGGCAAATGTTGAATAATTGAGCCTTTTACTGTAAAGATATAAATGTGGTGTGAATGCATATACTTGTACATACCTATAAATGGCACCTGTGTTTTCAAAAATGAAAGCAAAAAAAATGAAGAACAGTATGTGCTTCTGGAACACGCAAATGAGTCTGTAGGCAGTATATGGTGAACCCATGTAAATTGCTCATTAAGATAGCCTGTTTCACTGCAAATTCTAAGTCTGAACCTGGAATTTTGCCGATTTAAGTAAAGATCTAAAAAAAAAAAAAAAAAAACCAGACTGTTTTCAATTCTTTTTCTTTGTACATAGTCTTTCAAAGATCTCAAAGGCCATTACCACCATGGATTGCTTTACTGATGGGGCAACTGAGGCACAAGAGATGATGTGATTTACCCTAGTCGCCTCCATATGTGGTGCTAGAGATGGAAATACTATGTGGATTCCTCTGTTTGTTTCTGCAGGAATCCTACTTCTGTGTATTCACAGACACATTTGGAGTGGTTGTGATACATTAAGATATTTAAAATTGGAAATGTACTTCAGAGTATTCTAAAATCAGATTAGCTAGAAAGGATTTTAAAGAAAATCACCACTTAGTTGCCACTGTACATTTGCTATTTTTTATCATAAGAACATCTGAATTCCCTCTGCAAGATTAATATTACAAGGAAATCTGAGAACAGGTTTCATAGGGAGTCTATGGGCAGACGACTTTATTTAGAAAGCTCTCTTTCTGAAAAATACTTTCTTTATTTTAGAATAATTATGGCATTTAATTTATAACTGAACACACAATGAAAAATATATCCAGGTCAGTATCTTAAGTTTTATAAGTACATTTTTCTTCTTTAAACAAGAAAAACAGCTTGATAGATAATAAAAAGAAAGGCAATTTGAAACGAAATATTAAATGGCACCTGTATGCTATGCATTTCAAACAACAGCTGAATTGGCTCAAATTGACACAATAATGATCCTTAGAAAGTAGATTGCAGTCAGTTGCCTCAGCCATATAATAAAGATTCCAAGTCACTAGGAAGCTGTTATCAAAATTTAAAAAATTATCTCATGCCATTGTTGAGAAGCATAAAGATTTTTTTCATCACCATAATTAAAAAGCATGTAGTATTTCTAATTGTTGACTATTCCAAGCTTTTAAGGAAAAAAGATGATGAAATTTAAAACAGGAAATTAAGTATTCTTTCTACGAAAGACAAAAAGCTTGAGCTATGACTGTAAATGTATTTAGGTTTTAATTTTCCATAATAGCCTAGATCCTGCATAGATTAAGAATAGTGAAATAATGTGTACCAGTATGATTGTCAAATGAATTTCTGCTCTTCTAGTCTAGATAAGCCCCTTTCCATCTGTCCAAAGAGCAGTCCCATATTGAACACATCCCCAAGGACACCCCTCTACCTGGTGCAGCCGTGTTAGTCTCTCTCCTTCCCGTGGTCACACAAACTGTCTGCAAAAAGTGGGCTCTCCATCTCTTTGTCCTCTTCACTTCTTCTGTCTTGTCAAGCATTTTCTCCCCTCAGGTCAGTGTTCTCATCCTTGGTTCTCAAGTTCTTGTGCTTCAGGGATTTCCTTTTGATGAGGACCCTTCCCTGGGAGCTCTGATGAGAGGAAAAACTTGCATCTCTATAGTCAAAGCCAGAGGGATGCAGCTGTGGGAGCCCAACTGCTTCCAACAGCTTTAAGGAAGGCTGCACAGTAGAGCTCAGTCTCAGAGAATAGTTACAACTCGTGTTGTCTCTCTCCATCCAGTTTTGGCACCAAACATTTTTGATTCTGTTAATTTTCCCTACTATCCCCTCTCTTTCTCCTCTTTCTAATTAATAATGCAAACTGAAAGTATTAGGACTTTTTCAAACTCACAAAGGGTAATTACATGATTCACCTTTTAGTTTTATTTAGAAAGTGTCGGACTGTCATTTGTTCTTTGGAAACTTCCCTGCTTTTACTATTCTCCCCAGATATTAAAAATCCATGCCATAGATCACATAACATTCTCCTTTGGCACTCCTTCCTAAACTTGCACTGTACCCATCTGCTTTGTAGCCCTTCTGGTTTTTGAGCTTTGCTATAATCTTCTCTTCTTGACAGTGGTTTGGAGTCCAGACAAACTTCAGACTTAATGATTACTGAACGAGCAACACTTACTTCCATCTATTTAGGCATCACTGGACCTTTTCTTGTACTTCAGTGAAATCTGCCAACTATTGTTGCATTTTGTCTTCAGGAAAAGTATTTTATGTAAAGAGAAGCCACCTGCCTATTTCTTTGGCAGGGCAGACCAGCTGCCTTCATTTAGGACTTCTAAGGACTTTTAAGCCTCACAAGCAGCTTTTGTGTTGTACTTGAGTCAAGGCAGGTTTGGCAGATACGAATTTGGGTACGAACCCACAGGCACATGGCATGTGCTGCCTGTTCTTTCTTGCCTTAATCTCATTATATTGACTGATATTTACACTCTGGGTTCTTGGGGTAAATTATGAAATCCAAACTATGACAACACCTGGAAACAGACATAACAGAAACATGAGAGAGCCTGGCTATCCCTATGGGAGGCTACTCTGCCTCAGGTTTTAAAACCATGAAATGACAACCCATTCTTTATTTAGGAAACATGTCTAACTCTGGTGCCTGATATGTTTTATTCCTTTACCAAGTCATTGCGCATTTCAAGACAAAATGGGATCATTAGGATTTTATGGTTGGTCTTTCTATATGATACAGACTTCAACTGAGTTTATGCAGCCAACCAAGTAACTCGGGAGATTTCATGCAATGTGAATGTGGGAGCTGATCCACTATGAGGAAATGGGGTGTTAGACTCAAGGGCCGATAGCTGGCAGACATTTGTGGCAGTGCTGGTACCACACTGAGCACGTTATACATACGAAGCACAGTCTTATTCCGCAGTTACATCCTCAGTAAAATCTGTCAAGTACACTTTGTCCCTTGCTTCAGAAATAGTCTTATTAACCATTATTTGAATGAATGCTAATATACAGTAAAATGCTGAGTAAATACATAAAAGCAAATAGTAAAATGCACTGAGTTGCAACCCCTAATAAAATTGCTACCATCCAGAGTCTTTCTGCATATTTTTTCTTTATATCTTCTGTAGAGAGATGATCAAATTCACTTTGTAGGCCTCAATAAAACTCTGTGACCGAGAACAGGAATGATCTCAGCCAATACCTGTCTGGCAACAGTTGTTGGTTACCTCCAAAGAAACTTCCCTTTCCCTTTCCCAGAACTTCTTCCTTTGTGTGTATTGTTTTGTTTCCTGCAATGCATATAGATCTGTGCAATGCTAGACAGAGCCTCTACGCTGTAGTCTTAGAGCAACGTGGTTCCTAGGCCAAGACATAGTCCTGGAAGCTGTTGTGAGGATTCCCACTGTACAATATAAATTTGATTTTGTGTGCTGTTTGCATCTTTCAAAGAGCCCCGTGATCACCAAAATCTTCACCTGCTGGATATCTAATTTTCCACTATTCAGTCTCACCTGCTAATTAAATTTTTAAGCCTTGATTTTTACTTGCTGGCTCTTCCTGCTGTTCGTATCCATCCCTGAGCATGAGTTTAGAGGGGAACAGGAGCCAGCTTTCACAGTAGCTTACTTTGCTGTTATTTGCAACTCACTTGAGTTTCCGATTCCAGGTTTATAACACTAGCAGAATCTTTCAAGTGAATTAGCCACCTGTGTGAAGGTACAAGATGTTTTATAGCCCCTCACTGACTTATAGCTGACACTCAAATGTGAGCTGCTTTATTAGAAATAAGTTACAGAGATCTTGAGATACATTTGAAAGAAAGGGAACCGTAAGAAAAAAAATCAGCCTCTTCTGTTCATAAACTGGAATCATATAACTTCTCATGCTTAGTGAGCTTTTGTTTTTCATTTCCATATATACCTAGCTTTCAAACTGCACATCACTTCAATTTAAGGAAAGGCAAGTTCTAAGCTGTCCTGGGCACCCTGTCTTTTGGAGCTGAATTCCATTGTTTCACTTGATAGTTTTGGGATTCAATAGTCAAAAGCACCAGAGCAGAATCATCACTGTGACAGGCTTTTCACACTTCAGTGGCCCAGGTCTCCACTAAGCCAGTGTGGCATCTCTGTCTGTTGTCAAAAAAAATGAATGACAGTATTGTCACACTGCAGAGTGTCAGCCCAAACCGAGGCCTGAGAAGAAGGAATGGCAAACTTTCTGCTCACATGATCTGTAGAAGTGACAGTTTCATTCCACCTTTCCTACCTACATCTCCTCTACCATATACCTTCACTATTAGTCTGCTCATAGATCCACTTATACTGTCACATCCAGTCCTCTGCTCTTCCACCCTGCTCTGAACACTGAAGCAGAGTCAAGTGCTCTTGCCCCTGGCATCCCTGGTGCCCAGTTTGTAGTATGTGCCTCAGGGACCTGGTCTCCCCTACTCCGTTATAATTTGTGTTTGCAGACGCTCGTTCAGTATCCTGGAGTCAGAATTACCTTTTTTTTGATTCATTCATGTATCATATCTGACATCTCATCTCATCCATCTTCACTTTCTGTTCATCCCAGCTGTATGGCTGCCACCTTTTTTTCTCTTGAAATGAGGTAGATGTTCCCTTTTCTTGACTCTGAGCTGGGTACAGATCTGCCCTGTGCCTATGTGACTGTTCTTCCTGTCCTGCCTCATCCCCATGCTCTACCCACTCTTCTCACCTTTGCTCCTCCTCCTACTTGCACCATCATTTCTCTTGCAACCTGCCTCCTACATTTGTTTGTTCTTCTAAACGTCTTTACTCTTTTTCATATCCCTCTCGTGAGCCCACTCTCTTTGTGTTGATAGCTTCTACTCCCAGGATAGAACTTTCTTTCCCTCCTCCTCATATGCCCTTCCTCAGCCTATACTTCAAAATATCAGCTCCTCCATGATTCATTCGCCGTACACCATTTATTTTCTTTTGCTTGATTCCTCATTTCCCCTCTCCACCTCCTTCAATTGGCAAACAAAAATTTCTGGTTGGCATTAAACAAGACAACTTTAGGTGTCAAACACTGAATTAAGGCCAAGCAAGCAGCTTTCAAGGCTCAGCAGCACCATTTTGTAGAAAATCTCAGCAGCAGCATCAAAAAAAAAAGATACTTAGGATTTAGATATTAAACTATTGCAAATGTACAGCAGCTGCTGCAGCTTGTGAAGGCTCTTTGGCCTAATTCACAAGGTAGGCATGAGATGGCTGGACTGCTATTGTTGCTGTTATTACTTCTATTACTTTTCATCTTCGTACCTCTTCTCTATACCTCTCCTCTTTTCTCCAGGATTGAAAATGAACATGTCTCTCTCCCTTTGGTCATGTTATCTGCTGGTGTTGCAACATGACAAATCCAGGAAGCAGCAAATGCAGCACTATTGCAGCAGTGGGAATTTGGGTATATTAAGTTGCTGCTTTAGGAGGATTCCTGCCTAAAGACTGTGTGGTCTAGACTGTGGTCGCTGTGTCTGCATGAAAAACAGACCTGACTGACAGTCTGTATATCTATTATAGCCTTGTGATAGAAGCATGGAGCTCAGCACAAACTCAGTATTTGCTCACGTGCCAAAGTTAACTCTTGGGCTGCCTCCACTGCTCTGATAAGGATATCTCAGGTATCTCATTTAATACTAGATGGGGCTCACTACCAGCATTAGTTCCCCTCCCATTATCATGGCAGCAGGAGCATCTGTTTCAGGCGAGGAATGAAGAAATGTGCTTTCTAGGCTTATTGTCAGTCAATAGCTTTGTTGTGTCTTTCTCTCTTGTTAGTACTCTGGGGGCACTTGAGCACAGCTCAGGGCTTCTCTTGCAGTGGGGCTTCTCATCTCTCAGGGCATGTGAGGGATGCTAAGGTCTATTTAGAATCACAAACACTGGGAAGTAAAGTGAATAAACAAAAGAAGTGCTGTCAGTTCTTCCCACCAAAAATCTAGAAGATGAGCAGAGTAAACTCTAATCAGCCATTCTTCTGGGTCAAAAGGGAATTAAACAATTTCATGGCCAAATGAGCCTCATTTATGAGACAATTCCTGACACAGGCCCAGTGTAATTGGCTCTTGCCACAGCTTAGGAGATAGGACACTTTTATATGATGCAGTCCAAGTTTCACCTTAGATATCAATGCTTGACCAATCTGTGAAAGCATCCAAAGTCTTTTTTTAGACTTGAAAAATATACATCTGTAGTTAACAGAGCTGCCTAATTACATCTTCTTCCTGAAGAAAAACAAATCATTTCCCCTATCCTCAACTCAAATCAGTTATGGACTCAAATTTGGACTCCGGGACCATTGCCAAATGGTTGAGTTTGAAGTACAGAAAATGCTGAGATTTTGTGGCATTGGCTGTAGAGACAGAAAAGGAAATGCCTTAATGAGATATGTAAAGCAGCATGGTCTCTGGGATAGGGCACCAGATTGGGATTTAGGAAACCTGGGTTATTATCACAGCTCTGCTGTTGCTTCTTTGCCTTCGTGTGCTTTAGACTCCTTTCTAGCCATCTGTTTGTCTTGGTTACTCAGAGCAATGTACCCAACCTTCCTGTACATGCTTTGCCTGACAAATTTGGTGATGTTCCACCTCTCGCTGTCCTTCCTCTCTTCGCCTAACCCAACACATGGGGTGATTGTCACTCCTTCATCAGCTCCCACTCGGAGGCAATTCCCCTCTTCCTTTCTCCTCCCCTCCATTGGTGGCTGTGCTTCTGGCCCTGGCAGAGCTGGCACTGGGCTAACAAGCCCTCTTAGACCTGGCTGACTGTCCAGAGCCACTCAGATGCAGTCTTAGCCCCCGTTCCTGCTCCTGGCAGTGTCTGCTGGGGCCTTCTGAACTGGCCTTGCATCCTGAAGAGTTTATCAGCTCATGTCCTGACTGGTTGTACTGTCCTTTTGTCTTTAACGGAACCACTGATTTGAACTGAGGATTGTGGATAAGGGAGCATAAACCCTTCAGAGCTTTGCAATGGCTAATAGGACAGGTAAATATTTAGGTGAGCCTGGTGAAAGCTGGCTGCCAACATGAGCACGAGGAGCACTGGTTGCCTGGGAGGCAATCCCTCTCTTGAATGATGATGCTTCTCTGCTAGAGACCTGTCTTGGACGCTCATGCCTAAGGGGAAAAAAGCAGTACAGTCAGGAACAGCCATTTCCCTGTGCTCAAATGGAAATTATTGTAGGTTTAGTGATATAACCAGCACTGTTCAGTGTCCCTTCCACAGCCAAGTGGAAAAGTTACTGAGAGAATCAGCACCACAGCAGAGAGGTTTATCCAGGCAGTTTTGTAGAAGCGCTGAATCTCAGTGTACTTGTGGAAACTTTTGTTGATTCCTTCATGTGTCCATCGTCAACTCCCCTGGTAGGTCAGCCCTCTGAAAGATTTGCATTTTTCTGTCCTGGAGATGATGTCCATAGACATAAATGGGATGGAGGGATTTTGTTGTGATCAGAATCCCCCAATTGTAGCATCATGGCTGTCAAAGCAAACTAATGTAACTCATTCTTTGTTTAGTTTAATCTTTCCTATTACTGTCACTTATAAATGCTGTTAGGCATCGTCCTGAGTGCATGGGAATGTTCACAGGAAATTGTGAAGTATTTTGTTAATCCTTGAAAAATTTCCAATAATTATGTTTTAGCAGCCTGAGGATCAATGCAATGTATTTAAACAGACAATAATAAAACTCTTCTGTTTCACTTATATCACATGCCTTTCCATCAGAAAGAGCAGAAAGGGCTTTGTATTGAACTTTAAGTGTTATTGTCATGACTGTAGGAGCCTGCACTTTAAATTCATTCTGTTATTTGTAGTTTGAAACAAGGTCAAGATCACCTCAGTTCTGATTAGTGTTAGCTGAGGATCTGTCTCTAAATGTAAATGTATTTAGTAAAACCCTTCTCCAGCTTCTACTGTGACCATTTCTCCCTAACTGTTAAATCTGCCAATAAGCCTCCACAGTCCAGGAACTCCAGCTACGACGTGTGAATGAATCAGAGGCTGAAGGAACCAGGAATGGGGCCAAAGACTGTAGAGATAGCTATTATTTAAAGGTAATTGAGTGGAATGGGCAATGGAACAAGCTGAAGAAAAATAGAAGCCCCTCAGGATGTCCATGCTCTGCCTTTCACCCTGCAGCTGAGATCCCAGGTTCTTGGTTGAGTAAATCTGCTTTTCTGCTTCTCTCAAAAAAGAGCCTAAAACCTGCTTATGTTTTCCCTTCTAAAGCAAAACTGTATATTCCCATCCCACCCATGCTAATGTGAGAAGGGCTGAGAGCCGGCCCGATTGGGTTGCCTTCCTGTGCCTGTGTTGGATATAATGCATGCTTTCTGGAAATGAAAACTGAATAGAAAATTTTGAATCTTGGCTACTTAGGAAGTTAAGCATCTCGCTGCACGCAGGCACTGAAGAGCTCCTTTAGTGAGAAACAGAGAACTTTTCACTACATAATAACACGCACAAGTGGAAATTTAGATACCTGGTTTTAGTTCTCCTGAATCGAGCTATGAGGAATTGACCTATTAACCACAATTAAGGCATATATTTAATAATTTTAAATACTTTTAAAAATTGTATTCTGCACAGTGCTGGCCTATATGCATCCTGTTCCCCTTTTCCCCGCTCCCTCACTCATTTTCATGAGTACGTTCTCTCTTTTTTTGTCTCTAGTAGCAGAATCTAGGTTGAGGTGAGACTGTGCTATTTGGGTGGAGGCTAGATCTTGCTTTAACTGAACAGGCGAAAACAGAGACGGACTTTGATACTGATTGGCTACTTGTGAGCTAAAATGTAAAATACAGACAATACAGTGAATTGACTACTGAAATCATCAGACTGCCTGTTACTTTCTTTGCTTCCCGATTATAACAGAAGATTTTGCATGTTCCCATGGCTTACTGGCAGGTTATATAGGTCTTTGGTTAGAGCCAGGTACCATTCGTGATTCTACTGGTGATTCACCTAGCCCTTGAGTATGATTTTTCTGTGCTGTGCTTTCCCCATCTGTAAAAGTGAATTATTTATGTTCATTCCCCGGTGTAAATCTTTCAGATCTACAGGAGAAGAAAGTTATACAGGGCCTGTTCCGAAGTCAACAGTCAACAGAAAGGTCCTTATAAAAGTCTGTGAAAACACAACATAGGACTCATTGTACAACTGCGGTCAAAGCCATGGAGGTTAACTCACAATTTCATAATAAAATATCTAGTTTCATCATGCATTTTCTGCAAACAATGGGTAGATACTGCTCACAATACATTATATCAATAATAGTTCTGAAAATGTATTAGTTATCCCTGTTTTAGGGCTAAATGAAAGCAGCTTATAATTTCAATTCTATGAAGACAGAATAAATAATATTTCCATCTGTAATATGTAACATATAGTGTGTTGCAAAGTGTATTTAGAAGCATTCAGACCACTTTGGGATTATGTGGTCACAAGTGTTACAAATTGTTCTGCAATTCTGTAAGCATTACTTCTTCATTTAAATTTGAATTTATTCAGAAACATTATCTCTACCATCCATGTCAATAAAGTGGCTCTTTTCTTACAGGGCTCTTTGGAAAGTGTAAGGAAAAAAGGAGTCAGATTTCTTGTTGGACCAATAATTTTTTTGTAGATCTTCACCTAAGCAAAAAATTAAGTGTTACCATTAAGTGGGCACAATCCAGAGCGTACTGATGCTGTGGTTTGGGGATTTCTGGATCAGAGTCAAAATGTGAAGTACTTTGGTGATCTAAACACAGTTTGAGAGTTAGATTTTTCATTAATTTTGAGTGAATACAGTATCTGTCTTCTGCCCCTGAAGGTTACAGCAGAGTTAGATGCCTGGAATGAAGATCTGCTGAGACAAATGAATGATTTCAATACCGAAGATCTCACTCTGGCTGAGCAGCGCTTGCAGCGTCACACTGAGCGGAAGCTGGCCATGAACAACATGACCTTTGAAGTCATCC
This sequence comes from Numenius arquata, assembly GCF_964106895.1. Taxonomy (NCBI): domain Eukaryota; kingdom Metazoa; phylum Chordata; class Aves; order Charadriiformes; family Scolopacidae; genus Numenius; species Numenius arquata. The sequence goes on along the minus strand of NC_133578.1, from coordinate 11,782,376 downwards.
AGCAAGGACAGGATTTACACCAATACATCATGGAGGTCCAGGCTTCAGGTGAGAGAACATTTGATCTCTATTTCACATGAGAAAAAGCCAAAAGAAGAAGAAAAACCCCAACTGCCAAATATGCATATCAAGCAAAAACACCCCAATACATACCAAACACATCAGCTTTTAACATGAGTAAGTATGGACAGTACCTGTCTCTCCACTCCCAGAACTGTTCCACAAGCTTTGGGAATTCTTTGACTCGGGATTATATGACAAAAATTGCTGTTTCTTTGAGATTGAAAGTCATTGAAGAAATAAAACAGACTTTCAAGTTTCATTCAGAAACTGCAGGATGGAGGTTGTGATCAATTCCAAAGTGGATGGAGAGGGGAGGGCAAGACAAGTTACACTGGTAGGTCCTTGTCCTTGCACCAGCTCAGAAACAAGCACTGCAGAGAATTGTGAGTTACAGATACTTTATCTGTCTGGTCAGACCTCAGGTCTGGATGGAGTCTAGTCATTCTGGACTCCTAAGCTTATTAACCTTTCTGCAATTAGACTTTATTGAGAGGCAAAGCGACCAGATGTGCTGGATTCATTCTTCACAGACTTGAGTACCTTTTCCTTGTGCCCCATTTCAGGGTGCAGACATGCCTGAGGGAGAGAGAGGGGAGCGAGGGGAGAAAGAAGCTAGTTATCCAAGAACCCTCTGGGAAAGAATCCAAATAAGAGAGCCTTGAAACCAGTCATGAAATGGAACTCTCGTTTCCAGCCAGCTCTAATTGGAATTATTTTGTACAGAAAGGGAATAAGATAAACCATACTGGAATTTTCCTTTTCAGTGTGCACTTGAAAGTTAAAGGTAGCAACTTGGATGTAAAAAAACCCACCTTTGGCATGTGCTCTTAAATGACAGACTTGATTCATGTTGATAGGGAGTCTGTCTGATACTTATACTCTGCTTCTCAGCAGTAGGATCCTATTTCTAAGACATCCTATGAATCAGGATTTTTGTATCCTTGTATTTTGCATTTGGAAAAGGAATATCGTAACTCGGATTAATCACTGCGTAAAGTCCAGAAGTGAATGTTACTTTTAAAGTGCTTTAACCTTCTTAAATACCTGAAAGCAAGAGCAATTCCTGCTCTTTCCCTCCCAATTTGCACTTTCAAAATAAAAAGGATTTTTATGGTTTTATTCTTTGGCAAACATTTTACCTCTAGGCACCCACCTTTAAAAAAATCTGGCAGTATTCAGCCTGTTTTGGCAAGCTGCACTCAGCAGAGGCTTAAGGACTGCTACAAGAGTATGTTGTGAACTGGACAATCCGGTGCATTGAGTGAACCATGCGCATGAGTTTCTATGAGATCTGCCCACACTACACCTGGTCCTGTGCTTCAGCTCCCCTTGCTTTCTTGGACAAGAAAACTTGTCCTAATACATCAGTTAAGATGCTTTTCTTTCTTTCTTTCTTTTTTTTTTTTTTTTAATCCTGAAAGAATCTTAATATCAGTAGAAATCCATGGGAGGTAAAGAATATGATCCAGAGCAGAGTAGAGTCAGGAGTCTCAGTGACTGATTTGTGGGGGCAAAAAATAAAATTCTGTGTTTGTCAAGAAGTTAGAAACAACTTCTTTTGGATTGCAGACAAAAGATTAGCAACTAAATGAAGTAACTTTTAAAATGTTTTTTATAAGATTATCTAAGATCACTTTCTATGAAGCCTACCCAATAAAAATCCATTGCTCCCAAAGGCAAGGAAACAGCAGCCTCATGGGGCTGTAGAGTAACTGTAGTTAATCAAAGGTAATGGTCATGTCTGCCATGCGTGGAATGCTAAATGCTGGGAAAATGGCAAAATAAGGGAGAGAGATTGCTCTTGGGAGCCTACTGTTTCTTATTTCAATAAAGGACAGTTATACTCCATAAAAAATTCATTTAATTTTACTCCCTCTTCCTGAATCCTATATCATAGTCATTCAGTGCATAAGTTAAAGGGTGATTGTTCTTACTGCCAGAGCTGTGCACTTGCAGGGGTCTGGGAAATCAGCTGCTATTGCTGCTTCCTATTGTACAGTGTCACCCCTGCTACAATCAAAACTCAGCTGAAGCCACAGAAGATAAAGCCAGAAAAAATGTGATTTTTCAGGCACATTCTACCTAACCAGCTACTCGTAATTGACCAAGTTTCTTCCCTTCCCTATAATTCTCTTTGAGCTTTATTCTTTTTATCATGTCACATGGGAACATGGTTCAGTTTTGATTACTCTGGCTTTTGGCTTGGAGGTCTTTAAGCTCGTAAGTCTGTCAGATAAAATTACATCCAGGTTTTTCCATGCATGATACCTTTTTCCCTTGAAAATCTTGTGCAGGTCGGAAGAGGTTTTTGAACATTTGCCCATGATTTTTGCATGTCTGATGCAAATTTGGAGTGATTCTTAGCTTGCTGTGGAGTGTCTGGAAATCACTGTGGACATTGTTATGTTGGCACAATAAATACAGAGGTCCTGTGATGCACCAGAGCAGACTCTGTACAGATATTCAGGGCACCTGTACATGTGAGGCATCTATGCGAGTCCAGTATTTCTGAAGCTCCGTACAGCTCAGAGTTATGTTCCCGTGGTTCCTTCCACTACTTCACCACATGTGGGTGAGCCTGGTTTAGATGAGCCTGTTTTCACCATCAGAATAATTATTCTTCAAGGAAATGTTTGTTTCTATTAGGGGATATGTAAGATCTGGAAGTCAGGTTGTGTTTTCTGAAATTTTGCAGTACTTTCAAATTGTGTTCTTGTCTCACTAAAATCAGTGTCCTTCAGGAAACATTTACATTTAGAGAATGTTATAACAGTATTCTCAAGAAGACCAGACTTTTAAATAAGCCAACACTTTTTATTTCAATGAACCTATCTTCTATTTTTCCAGTTTGATTGTAGGTCTGCTATTGATAGCAAAGCTAAATATGTGGGTGAATATTCTCAAAAATGGATATTGATTTTTAGTTGTCTAACATGATATGTTGAAAGGGCCTGGTGTTTCCAAAAGTGGCAGCTTGGACATTTCTGGGAAATCTGTTTCCTGTGGAAACTTTAGGGTCATAATTCAGCAGCGATTTAACACCTTGACCTGAGCTGCAGTGATGATGCGTTCATGTAATTCATTAGCATATGCACCTTAGTCATTCTGCTTCTAGGTTCTGAAAGTAGTCACACTTTAATAGCTGATTAATTGATTGCACAAATTTATTGGGTTGTTAAAGTCCATTTGCATTGTCAGTATCATTGTCATAATGAGAACTACAGTTAGGAGTCGCTCATGGGTTACAGAGCTACCTTTTTATGCCTTAGAAGCAATTTGTCTAAGTTAAGCCTGAAATACACTGCAAAGCTGATGGCGGGGAAATGTACACAGTCCCTACCTGTTATGTGGAAAATTCAAAGTCCTTTTGTTTCCTGGCTGTCAAGCTAACATCATTCACGTCTTTTCCCAGCATTGCATTGCTTAAAAGGGAAATGCAAATCTATTTCATTTTGTTTGTGGTGTCATTTATAGTTAGTTATAACTATAGTTTATATTGCAAGGAAGAGGATACTAAACTTTCCTGTCACAGGCTTTTAATAGTTCAGCCTAAGAACATATTCAAAGCAGTTTCAAAACAGCTTTGTACAGATCAAAAAGCAATACCCCTTCCTTACGCTGAATGGTATCTCACATTGCAAATTGCTCGGGTGTAACTCATGTATGTTTTGTAGGATGCCATTAAGTGTGGCTCGGTACTCTTTTCTATAATATTTTTTTTAGAACATTTTCAATTCATTATCCTTCCCTTGAAATCTGCTGCACTGGTTGAGACATTAGAAGAAAATGGCAACCAAATTCGGTGTATCAGAAAATCAGCTGTGCTTTTCAAAACACAATGTAAAGATAATATGTATGAAATTGTTCTGAAAACAAGGCTTTCTATTTTGCAAACCAATCTTTGAGAAGAATAAGCGTTCTCGCCGCGTGCGCTGGCACTGTAGAATAAATCTGCGTGACATATGACAAGCAAGAAAGGGCAGACCATTCATCATAGGGAGTGCAGGCTGCCCTTGGATAGCATCCCAGGCAGTTCACTGGTTGCTGCTGATGAGTTAGCACAATCAAAACCATACCAGCTGAGTGTGCATGAAGGAAAACTGTGCATTTAATATCAAATAGGTGTGGTGAAGTCAAGCATACAAAACACCATCATGTCCTGAGGATACGGAACCATATGCAGGCTAATTGTAGCAACAATGCCTGGTGTCTGGCAATTGAAAGGAACTTCACTCCCAAGAATAGAAACATACATTAAATTTCTAGTTCTAAATGGGAAGCCAGGGGCCATTCCACTTTATTTGGTAATGAAGAAACTGGTTTGTTTTGTTTTGGCTGGGAAAGGGAATAAGCCAATCGTATGCATTCCTGTGTGCTTTTTCTGGTAAAACCAGATACCAGGAAAAAGAGGATAGGGTAATAATACGGTCATATTTATTTTGTGTACTGTCCTCTGTAGATATTGCTGTGAGAGAGAGTGGAAGTCAGAAGTCTTTGAGGAGGATAAAGGGGCAATAAAAGGCATCTTTCTAAATGGGTTTTAAAAATAGTACCTGAGCCTTTTGTACAGCAGCTTCTAATTAACACATTTCTTTTTAAATGTCCTATTATTCCCTGGAATCAAACAGCTTTGGAGAAAAGTGTAGTGTTTTCTCAGCATTACTACAATCTGATTATATTTTTATATTAGGTTCCTGATCCTCCCTGTATTGAGGCCAATGGCAACATTCCAGCAGACCTAAATAAAGGAAAAGTTGGGTCTTTATTAGTTTATAATCACAGGGATTACAGTAACATGGAATGATGTCATATTTCCTCCAGGCCAAATTTCCACAATTACACTGATAACGTATCCAACAATGCTATCGCACCAGTGTAATAAAGAAGGAAGATGTGAAGCTCTGCGTTGTATTTCACGTAACCACTACACACAAATCTTGTAGGATCGTAAGAAAATTCAGGAGGGACTTAGGAGGTCTCTATTCTAACCTTCTGATCGAGTCAGGGTCAGCTATGAAATCAGTCCAGGTCATTCAGGGGTTTATCAATTCCATGCAGGGTTCAAGGGGATGGGAAATGTGGTACTAAGTCACCTTTTCTCCCTGGTGTGTGAAGATTGGATGAAAGTCAGTCTGTGGAATAATTCTGAATGAACTATAGCTGGTTTATACTAAATTGTTGTTAATGATCCTTTCAAGTGTACAGATGGAAAAAGAGTTTGCACTGTGGAGTTCCATGCACTTGCAGCACTACTGCAGATCTGGCGGCTACAGTTTGCTTCCTTTATTTCACTTTAATATTTTCTTGCTCGTTTTTTTTCTCTTCTTATTTCTTTTCAACATGCATTTCTAAAGTATAAGTTAATGAATTACTGTAAGTCAGGGAGGGGGTTTCTGACTTTTTTTTTTTTTTTTTAATTAGATGTTCATGCAAGTTTTTAAGCAAGGCTCTGGTTAAATCATCTCCTAGAAGCCAGATGCTGATGGTTGAGATCATGGTTGCCTGGCAGAAAAGGACCTGGGGGTGTTGGTCGACTGTCGGCTGAACATGAGCCGGCAGTGTGCCCAGGTGGCTAAGAAGGCCAACAGCATCCTGGCCTGTATCAAGAACAGTGTGGCAAGTAGGGACCGAGAGGTGATCGTCCCCCTGTACTCGGCACTGGTGAGACCCCACCTCGAGTACTGTGTCCAGTTTTGGGCCCCCTACCACAAGAGGGACATTGAGGTGCTGGAGCGGGTCCAGAGAAGGGCAACGAAGCTGGTGAGGGGTCTGGAGCACAAGTCTTATGAGGAGAGGCTGAGGGAGCTGGGGTTGTTCAGTCTGGGGAAGAGGAGACTGAGGGGAGACCTTATTGTTCTGTACAAATACCTGAAAGGAGGCTGTAGAGAGACGGGGGTCGGTCTCTTCTCCCAAGACACAGATGATAGGACAAGGGGTAATGGCTTCAAGTTGCGCCAGGGGAAGTTCAGGTTGGATATTAGGAAACATTTCTTTACTGAAAGGGTTATCAGGCATTGGAATGGGCTGCCCAGGGAGGTGGTGGAGTCACCATCCCTGGAGGTATTTAAGAAACGTGTAGACATGGTTCTTCAGGGCATGCTCTAGTGTCCAAGATTACTGGTTTGTGGTGGGGTGCTGTGTGGGTGGGTGATGGTTTTTGGTTTGGTTGTTGTGTTGTGTGTTCAGGTGGTGGGTGGTGGTTTTGTTTGTGGTGTTTTGTTTTGGTTTTTTTTTTTTTTTTCTTTTTTTTTTTTTTACTGTTGGTTGGACTCGATGATCTCTGAGGTCCCTTCCAACCACTACGATTCTGATTCTGATTCTGATTCTGATTCTGAGATGAGCAATGATCACCACAGAAACACTACTTTGTACAAAAAACACTACTTTGTAGTGATGCAGAATAGGAAACTGGGAAAGCCAAATACTACATGTGAGAGAGTTTAGCGAGAAAGAATTACTCCGAGTTGTAAATCGATGTGTTAGGTGGCAGAAAATTTTAAAGGTTACATTTGTGCAACAACTGAAATTTCAGAAAAGTGCAATGTCCTCTCTCTCTCCATGTTGCAGGCATTGAGCTGATCTGTGAAAAAGACATTGATCTTGCAACACAGGTTCAAGAACTGCTGGAATTCCTTCACGAGAAACAGCACGAGCTGGAGCTTAATGCTGACCAAACTCACAAGAGGTTAGAGCAGTGCCTACAGCTCCGGCACCTACAGGCTGAAGTCAAGCAGGTGAGAGTTTTTAACCCCACTTAAGCGTCTTAAATGGGTTTTCAGCCATTACGTATATGCAAACTGCAAAAGTAGCTTCTGCCAAGTCACATACCTTTAGGTGGACAATCTTAATCCTCCTTTCCTCAAGAGTACTTGATTTGCTGACAGACTGCAGCATGACCCTTTACACATAACAAAGGGTTTTGTTCCCTCTTGTGTGCATGTATTTGGCTTTATGAATAATTATGGGAAGTCTGCACAGAACTGACCCCGTAACTTCTCAACTGGAGAAGCTGCCTCAAACTCCCATGTGTTCTGGGAATATAATGATTTGATTTGGGATCCAGACTTAAGCTGTTGTGGAGAACTGGCCCAAAGCAAAGGATGACCGAGTTGTGAGGTCTAAGTATGATATTACAATAGTTTCACCTTTTCATTTATTGCTATACATTGAGCTGCAGGAATCTTTAACATCTTCTGGGCAGGATAAAAAGTCTGTGCCTTCTAGACTTCCTGAAGTCCTTGGACTTCATTAGCCATTTTAGTATTGTTACATTGTCTTTCTTCCAGATTTCATCCTAGCCTAGGCAGTTGTATTCTGCCTCCCCAGATTTCGCCGATATTTAATTTGGATGCCTCACATTTCTTTGTTTTCCTTTGCTACACAGAATGCTACACTTCCTGCTTCCTAATCCATAGGTGGCTTCACACTTCAGTATATGTCTGGATTTCAATGGAATGGTCTTGGTTTCATTAGGAAAACCAGGAACATTTTTTCAGACACCTGGAATATTCAGGTTTCCATTTTAAAAGTACAACTGGGAAGGTTTTGTTGTGTCTTCTTCCGAATACTACAAGGTGTTCATTAAAAAGATTTGCTTCTTTGTTTATTAAAAAAAAAAAAAAAAGGAATATACTGAGTACTCAGTATACATGATCATAGTTATTCTTTCTTCCAAACTGAATATTTGAGTGATGCTTTATCTGAATTGTTTTATCATTGCTGGCAAAAAATCTTTCATTCTCAGACAACTCTCAAGCTAGAAACCAGCAGCATCAACAGCAGGACGTACATTTTCTTTCAAAGTTCACTTTGATATGAATATTTTGCGGTACTAAATGAAAATAACACAGAACTCTCCTAAATTTTTATTTTGAAAATGTAGTTATTTTGCAGTTGTGATAATTGAAGGCCAACTCCTCATGAAGCTCCAGAGCTCTATAGAGTGCTTTGGCTTTCTTCTTAAAAAAAAAAAAAAATTAGAAAAAAAAAGATTGTGATATTCATAATCACCACCTTAACATGATCAGGAAGTGTATCCTTTTTTCCATAGGTTCCCAGTTTCTTACATGCAACTTAGCTAGGCTTGGAGTTTTGTGCAGTATATTTATGATGAAGTAGAGCTATTTTAACTTATGACAGAAAATAAAGAAGAGTGATACGTGTAGCAGAAATGCTAAAAATGCAGGTTATCGCTATCTGACCAAGTGTCACGAGCCCACTTGACCAGTCTGAAGTGCCAGTCACCCACCCCTGTGGCTGCTCCTGGAGCCATACAGTGGCAGTGCAGCACTCTCTGCAGGTACCTGACCTTACTTGTCTCATTATCAATTATCTGCTGGGGTTTAACTATTTTATAACCCAAAATCTAACCAAAGGAAATGGTTTTAGGACTGAACTATCTAATACTGACTTGTGAGAGGAGAACAGCTACCTTCATTTAGTATTTCCTTAACGGAGCTTGGGACCATCAGAGCCTTCATTACTGTGGGACCTTTCAGCAAACCAATAGTGAAGAATCGTTTTATTTGTTCAGCTGAATACTAAGGACTCCTTTGCTTATTAACCTATAAATTACCACAGCTACAGTTTCCCTTAGAAAGAGGCAAGTTAAAATATATCTGTGCCGTATCAATTTGGTTTCCTGTTGATGAGTCATACTCGCAACCATTTAGTGAAATTGGGAAATATATTGATTTTGGCTTGTAGTTCATCTCCAGTCTGGTCCAGATTTCCTTCACTTTCATTTTAGTGCATCTGAGACGATGAATGATCTCATTACCAAAGTGCTTTCACTCTTGTGAATCAGTTGAGATGCGGTTGCCACAAGACACCTACTGTAGCTGTGGTTAGGTTCTGCTGACATAGTAAAATTGGTCAAGGCTGTTACACGTACATGTGTTTGCATTTTGATATAATGGCTCATGGAAATACAAAGTCTTTTAACTGTCTCTATCTATTTAAGTCTCATTTACCAGGGATTTCTGCTTTATATCATGTGCACCAAGGGTTTGAATGCCAAGACAATGAATCAAAGTTCGGGGCCATTAAAGCGGAACAATTCCAAATGAAATGTTCTGTGAACTGCTTTAGAGTGGAAATAGTATAGATCAGTGATTCACAAACTCTTTTGTTATTAAGAAAGATCCTGCCCAAGACTGATTTCCCCTCATTTGGATCCCGCTCATTTCCGACAGAAACTACAGAGCTTGGATCGCTCACATAAAAGTAATAGCAGAATAGAGTTGTGGAGATCAGTTTTAAAAACAAACTCTCTAATGCTGTGCTTGCAGCTGTTTGGCTTCCCTATTGCATTATTTTATCTTTGTATACTTTATTTCTTTTTTTGATAAGTGTTGAACTTGACGTAATTTACTCCCAGGTATTCTCACAGTGTCCCACTACACTTATTTTCCAGGTTGTTTTTAAGTGTATTTATTCCTTTTCATGTGCTTGTTATTCATCCGCTTTGGCTGTTTGGCATCAGATATGCTTCCAGATGAATATGCCCAAAGGATGATGGGAAGTAGTCGTTTGAGAGGCACTCAATGTATTTGGGTTTTTTTCCCAGTCTGATGTCACAGAGCTCCCAGAAATCTGATGCAGTTTTGAACATGGCTAAAATTAGCAGGAGGTGTCTTTGGTGGTGGTTGTGTCTGTGGTAGTAAGAGCCTCTCAAAGAAGCTACAAAGGGTCCAGAGATGTAAAAGATTCACTTACAATATTTTGCCTTTTAAACTTAAAAATCTTTTCCAGTGTAACTTGATGGGTATCATTAGCAATGCCTTAAGTCTTTTTTAGAAACATGAAGGAAGGCATTTTGACTAAACTAACCCAGCAAACAGAAAGACTATGTGACACAGAGCTCTCGTTTCTTAAGGAAGGCTGCACAAGAGGTGCCTCACTTTATTTTTTCTGTAAGGTCTAATTCTGTGCACAGTGAAGGTGGCAGAGTTTCTGGGGATGATTTTTAGAAGAACTTGGTACTATTATTTCATTTCAGAGGAGCCATATGCAGAAGTAGCCTGTTTTAAGCAAATTGGAGTCAAAGGTGGGAGTTGTTTCAGACCTGTGGTGATTGCCGTGTTAGACAACCCATGCTTTGCAGTCAAATTGTCCTCCAGTGGCAGGTGGCTTTTATCTAAGTAGCTGCCAATGCATTTTTGCTTCTCCAGTGTAAAAAAAAAAAAAAAAAATGGTATGCTTAGGTTTTTTAAAAGAGTCTTTGGAGATTTATTTAACTCTAGAATTATTTAATCACTGTTTCTACAAAGTTGATAAAATCTGTAATTTGTAGGAAATGTCTTTTTAAAGCCATCTTTTGCTCTTGGCCTGTCTGCACGTTGCCAGATAATGGTGAATCTATTAATACAGGAAATGATCAGAGAAGTATCTTGGTGCAGTATTAGCAGCTGCTGTACATATTTTAATGAAAAGGTATTAAGCACCATGTAAGTAGGAGTCAATTTGTGAGCAGGTCTTGTAAACCAGATACAAATGTGTAAATACAAACAAACATTGCACAGTCTACTTCCAAACCAGGGACACAATGAAAGGCTCTGCAGGTAACTGGGTTTTGCACTTAGACTTAAGAAGCTTTGGGTATGCAACTGAAATTTTTTCTTACCATATGTAAACAACACATACAAAAAAAAAAAGAAGAGAGGAAAAAAAATGAAGAAAAAAGCATTACTATGGAAAAAGCTGATGCAATCCCAAATGAGGCCCTGACATTTAAGTGTTAGACTTTTGGATGTAAAATGGGATCATTATTTAAATTCTTTCAAGCAAAATTTGCTAGTGCTTGGGTGCTCACTGGGCCTGGAAGGGGGAGTGCAGGAGCCCCACAGCGGGTGCCTGAACCCACACTCTGGGGGAAGGCAGGAGGGGCACAGCTCAGGGGTGGCAGCAGCCTTGGTCAAGAAGAACGCTGTCAGCATTGCTGGCACATTGTCGTCCAGCAGAGCCTGGCCTGAACTGCTTCACCCTGAATATTTTTGAGTCTACAAGACAGTTGTACAGAGGAATGCACATGTATCACTAACACTAGAAGAAGCCTGGCTACTTTCGGTTATATGCTCCCTCTTCCTCCTTACTCAACCCTGTTGCCTATTAGCTTTTCACTCGTCGAGTTTCTTTAAGACTGAGGTTTCCAGTGATTTTATTACTATTTAGAGGCACAGGTATTTGTGTGAAATCTGCATCGAAACCTCTGTGGCAAATTTTGAAAATTTCAGCTCAAACGAAAGCTGTTTCCAAGAGGACCCTGTCATGCCCTGGTTGTATTGTTTAAAAAAAAATAATAATAAGCTATGGCATTTTTAGCATACATAGTCAGTATTTTCTACACTCCAAATGGCCAAAGTCAGGACATAACACGGTATATAAAATGTGAAATCGTGTCTTGCTTTATGATGTCCTCACTTCCAGTCTTTCCCAGATATAGTGATCCTTTGGTTAACTTCAGTTTTTGGTACCATGTAGTGGGTAATAATGTAGCTTTCTTGTCTGATGGATTATAGAAAATGCCAGCCAAAAAGATTGCCATATGATAACCTGATTTCTTTTCCTTTAAATCTTTGTTGCATTTCCCACAGGAACAATAACACCTGCTGATGAAAGAGAGAAAGCTGACAAATGAAATCTTCCACACTGTTGTACTGAGCAGAATGTAATTTTCTACAAATTAGGGTCAGCTACACGTGTAGATGGCTCCCCTTTCTTTCTCCTAGGGAAAACTCATTTTCCTCCCCTACAGGGAACTGAATGGCTATAACTAGGGTGATACATGATGTAGGGATAAAAACCAAAACAACAGAAAATCCCTATTTCTTTCGACAATTTAATGGATCGCTTCATGAAAATGATGGCACAAAAGGGAAATTACTATATAGAGTATTGCAGCAAAGTCAGTTTTGGAGCTTTGTAAATCACAAGCTAAATTTAGGGCAGTGACTGGGCACAGGCTTTCCTGTGCATCTGTGAATTGAATTCAGCAACTTTCTGGCTTTATTGGAATAATTTGACACCCACACAGGTAGAAAAGAGGCTTTGAGACAACACGGCAAAGAACTAGCACATGTGTTCTGTGTGCTAATTTTCCAAACACGTCTTAAAATAGAAGAAAATGTTGCTGCTTAAATGAATAAATACAAGCTTGATAGATTAATTATGTATATTTAGGATTTGATTTTGCAGTCATTACAGCATGCATTACATGTCTACAAATAATCTGAATATCCCTGAACTAAAGCCTCTTGAGTAAATATAAAATGCAAGACCTGGGATTTCTTCCTAGCTCTGCATGCAGGTGGAAACTCCAACTGCATCTTAACTCCATGTCAGATGAAACCAACTGCGTCTTTTCCTTTCTCATCCCTAAGCCCTGACTTTTCACTGAATTTCACTGAATTTCACTGAATTTTAGAGTTGGGACCATAAAGATCATCTAGTCCAACTCCCCTGCCGAAGCAGGATTGCCCAGAGCATGTCAGAGCATGTTACTCAGGACTGCATCCAGGCAGGTCTTGAAAATCTCCAGAGAAGGGGACTCCACAACCTCCCTGGGCAGCCTGTTCCAGGGCTCTGTCACCCTCACCGTAAAGAAGTTTCTTCTCATATTTGAGTGGAACCTCCTATGTTCCAGCTTATGCCCATTGCCCCTCGTCCTGTCACTGGCAACCACTGAAAAGAGTCTGGTTCCCTCCTCCTTCAACCCACCCTTCAGATACTTATAAGTATAAGCATACTTATAAGCATTTTGTGTGAAAGAACCAAGGCAAGTGGAGCAGAAAGGAGTTGTAAGGTCCATGATTCCAGCTGGAAATTTGGAAATGTGTTTCATTTGGAAATATGTTTAATTTCAAATTTCCCCCATTATGTTTGTGGTCTTGCCCTGGGGTATTTGCATGGGGCAACATTCATTTTTGTGATCAAATCTTGGAAATGAAAGCTCTCTACTATCCGGATATCCATATAAATACTTCAGGAGTTCAATTCTTCAAGCAATAACTTCTTCAATAAGATCTTTACCTTCTAAAAATTTATGTCATAAAGTCCTCATCCTAGGATTTCTTTCTGCTCACTGATTCAGCCTGAGACCACACTGGGCAAAGTACCTTTTCTTTAGCCAGGCTGGCGGATTTTCTGATCGGTGACTACATAAACCTTTGCACTGAAGCAACCTTTCCATAAGCACATCCTTTCTTTCCAGGTGCTTGGCTGGATCAGGAATGGTGAATCAATGCTGAACGCAAGCCTTGTCAATGCAAGCTCCCTCTCCGAAGCCGAGCAGCTCCAGCGAGAGCATGAGCAGTTTCAGCTGGCCATAGAGGTAACACAAATAAGTTAACTTTGTTTCTCCTTCCCAGGTGAACATCTTACAAAAGGTTATCCCTTCGGCAACAATTGCTGCTTGCTTGAAGGAAGGGAAGGAGTAAAAACTTTAGAAAATCAAATTAATCATTAAAACTTGTAATGGAGCCAGAGGTTAACAATGAAATAAATCATTTATCATCTGCAGCTAATTCTTCAGCTGTCAACTAGCAGCCTTTCCATTCATGAAAATTGCACTCACGCATCTACTGATAATTTCTTTGGTAAAAAAAATAAGATTAAAATTCACAAAGCGATCTGAAAATGGGAGAAGTTTGTAAAGATGGTTTCTTCCCACATCCGCGATTTTCAGATCATTTCAAAGCATTCATTTATGAATATCTTTGTTATTGGATAATGCTCTCACATGAAATCTTTGTTTCATTCCACTCTCCTTTTGTTGACAGCAGATGAGACATTCATTCAAACCCACATTCTCAAATAATTTTATTTTGGAGAAGAGGCATGAGGGGTGATCTTTAAGAATTGCCTGCAAAACTGAGCTTTTGCCCCTGCTTGCCCTGGAGTAGCATATCTCTGACCTGGCCCTTGAAAACTAATTGTGAGCCAACTCAGTTGCCTCACTCAAGGGACCAGGACATGACAGGAGGAATACCACCCCCTCTGAGCTGCTTTCTTTTGGATGAGAAGGTAGTGAAGGGCTATGGACTTCCCTGAGTAGGGCACTACAAGACTCATAGTTAGGCTCAGTATTTTGTATATCTTTGTCATTATGATCAAACCCTACACTCACAAGGTGTGCTTGCCCTGGTTACGGGAAAGAGGGGCAATTGCTTTCTCCTCTTCCTGCTTAACAAGGTGTATATGTTTCCCAGATTATGTTAATTGTTACCTTTTTTAGAGAGCAGAGAACAAGTTGGGAAATCCCTTTCTGTGGTTTATATGTATTTGTATATGTATATGTAAAATAAACAAAAGTAAAACTCTAAACTATGAAAATAACATTTCCGTAATGGAGATTTGAAGAGATGCCTGATTTGGAGGGGATGGGGCAGGGGGGAAGTGTCTTTTTGTCTTCTGGTAAACTTTCAGTAAGTCAATATACGTTACAGTGTTGCTAGTAAGTATAGAGTTTAAATCTCAGCTAATGACTTCTTTTGATTCAGCTCCACTCCCACTAAGGTAAGGAGCCGCTGTTGCAGCTCCTAGGGGAAAAGGAAGTTTTCTATCAATTCTGTACAAGCTGGCTGGTACCAAGCTGTGCTGACCGCATCTTGGCAGCTGCCGCCAGACAGCGGTGGGGAACAAGACGCCCACTGGCTGTGTTATCACAGCTTGATGCCATTGGGGAAGTGCTTGTGTTTGGTGGTAAATGCAAATCACAGAGGGAGAAGAGGGTTACGGCACAGTAAGGGGAAAGTAAGTTTTCAAAGGGAGAAAACACTAGATTAAATATTTAAAGTGTTTAAAGCTCAATATGGGGAAGAGATCAGCAAAGCACACAGGGCAGACTGTTCTCTAAAGACATTCTAGATGTGGAATTGATTTTCAGTTGAAATCCTTTAAAGTCTATTTAAAACAAGTATTACAACTCAAACATCAGTAAAGCAGCTGGATATTAAATTTAACCAGTTGTTCTTGAACATCTTCCTAAATGTTTCTGCCAAGTATTAATCCTTTTTTTGCTAATAGCTTTCGCTACATTACATTATTCATCAGTGTATTACCAGATGATTTCAAGCTTCTTTCCAGGTTCAAGGATTAGATCATAAAAGTATCACATGAGAATTTGTCAGCAGCAGTTACAAATGGGATGCAGAACAGAGGAGTCTTTGGGAGATTTCAGGGCTTCTCTTCAGAAGATTAAAATCAAATATTGAACTAAACCATGCCTCAACACAGTTCCTCGGGAGGCTGTGAAGGGCCAGGGGCTATTTTCCTCTCAGCAACCCACAGAGAAAGGTGTAACCACCACTTGGCTACTCTGAGAGGAGCTGGTGTAGACTGGTGAATGGGGCAGATAGTTCGGTCCTGCCTATGAAGTGGCTACTGAGTAAATTGGGGAACGGTGGAGAAAATGGCTTGACTCCCCCCAGCTCTGGCCTTAAAGGTAGCATGGTGTAGTTCCAGTATGAGTGAACTGACTTTCAGAAATGTGCCTTGTAGGGGCTGATATTTGTCATATAGCTGATGCCATTTAGTTAAGGCATCTTTGTGGCTTCTGGGGTTGATGTTTTATATCCTGCGGACAGGACCATTAGACACATGCGTAAAGCTGCGGATACCAGCAGACTGCCTGGAAAGAGTCAAATTAGGGTGATTAGGCCCATAGTTTGCCAACACTTTGGTGTTTGCTTTTGTATCTGCAGATTGTGTGGGATGCAGTCAGCACTGAGCACAGGCTGGGTGGGAGCTCAGCGCAACAGCTGCCTGCATTGGGGTTATCAAATGGATCGACCGGGAACCCCAACCCCGGGTTGTTGCCCAAGGGGCAGTCGCAGATCAATACAACTAACCCATCTTAGCCAGTGCTTACTTGTCCCAAGCTTTGATAACGTGTTGCAAATGTGTGTGAATAATTGAAACTAAAATGCTTTGCAGAAAGTAACTGTTAACTGAAGATAACTCTCTGAAAATGTTTCACTCTTCTTGCATCTCCATGCTCACACCTCGCTTCACCTTTCTACCATACATCTGGCGCATCTGTACAACCTCTCTTTCCTCACCTCATACACAGTCCCTCTTTCATGCCACTTCCTTACAGAAGACACACCAGAGTGCCCTGCAGGTCCAGCAGAAAGCTGAAGTGTTGCTACAGGCTGGGCATTATGATGCCGATGCCATCAGAGAATGTGCCGAGAAGGTGGCCCTGCACTGGCAGCAGCTGATGTTGAAGATGGAGGACAGGCTCAAACTTGTCAATGCCTCGGTGGCCTTCTATAAAACCTCTGAGCAGGTGAGCTGAGCAGTATCGTATCTATGCCATGGATTTAGCTCCCAGTGTGCAGTGCAAAGGTCTTGCTTCTCACCAAGATTAGCGGTGCAGTCTCACGACTCTTCCAGAGTGCTGAACCGTAGCAAATGCCTGCTCTGCTAATACCACTAAGGAGCAGTGCTCATTCTTCTCCCTTTTCCTTGAGTAATCCCAGAAGTGGGAAGACCGTGGCTTCAGTCAGCCCTGCTTGCCCTTAAAAGCGGCCCTTTGGCTTTTTACATATGTTTACATGTCTTCATCCACATATGAGGTGTATACAAACCTTTCTGTCACCTGAACAGGGCCACTGTTGAGCCCTCTGGTGACTCCCAGGTGGTAAACACCAGTATGAGCGCACGCTGTGATGCAGCAGCGCTGGTAGGTGTGGGTTTTCTACTCTGACCCTGAGTGCAGAGGGTCTCCTGCCAGCAAGGGATCTCACAGCATTGGCAAAGTTAACTGAAAGAACGTTTGGTCCATTGGCATAGAAATGCTAAGCTGCACATGGAAACCAAAGTTTGAACTAGTAAAATTGTTTCTTTGACAAGCATTGTAACCAAAAAAAAACAAAAAAACAAAAAAACCCCCAAACAACAAACAAAAACACCAACAAAAAAAAAAAAAAACACCCAAGCAAACAAACAAACAAAGGCATCAGTTTGCAATAACTTTCATCTTAAAGTTTTCAGTGAAGCGAGTAACTCTTGAAATTTGGTGTGTTTTTTTTTAATTGTCCCCTTTCCAATGGGAAGAATTTCTGAAATCCCACCATTTTTGTTTCAAGTTCTCATGACACCAGAGTTAATTTTGGGGAATATAAATCTGCCTTTCCTTGAGAACTGCTCACAATTAGTTACTTTGTGCGCAGTACTAGCCAGTGTTTTCACTAGTAGTTAAACACCACCATGCTGAAAAAGATGCCAAAATATGAAGGGATTTCTCTTAAATCCATCTGCAACACAGATAATTACAGCAGTAACCGTTATATGTTAACACAACTTTACTTCATTCCAGATGTCCATGAATTGCAGAACACATTCCAGTTTGCCGCTGGTGCAGTGGGATTATTCATCCCTTGCACAAACAGGTGCCATTTATACTGTGGTCAGTGAGAATTAAGTGTCACAGTGTGGATACTCAAATGGCCTCGCCTGGTGTAATTTACTGCAGCCAGGCAGTTTGTGTTAGCACGGACATCGCAGGAACCTGCAGTTTTATACAAAAGGCAGCAGTGATTTCCATTAAATTTTCTATTGTTATTATCACACAGTTAGTTCCTCAATTAAAGAACCAGACACGGGAAGGGTTTTTTTAGCACAACTAAATATATCATTATGGAAAGAGATTATTTTTTCCTTAACATCAAGGCTGTAGATGATCCTTGGGCCACTTTTTGGTGTCATTTGTTTAATGCATTTTTAAGATTGTTTAAGATGAATTCATTCCGTATAATGAATGTCTCACTGTGAAGAGTTTCAAACAGATTTACAGTCCCTGATGCATTCAAGATTGAAATGAATTACTGCTGGTGGAGGATTGTGAGAAATGAAAACCATTAAGGGATTCATTAGTGCTTTAGACAGTCAAATGTGCTGGCCAAAATATGCATAGCCAGTAATTTATCAATTCAGTCTCTCTTTCTGTTTCTAAGTCACAGACAAGCACACTGCAGTGCCCACCAGTTCATTCATTAATTGTGTCTATTCAGCAAATGTTTAGGACGAAGATCATTCAGTCTTTGAGTGCTCATAAACTCGCTGCTGCGAGTAGTCTGTCGTCTCCTCTTGGGCTGCATGACTGACCTACGGTCCTTAACAGTCTGCTCCCTGACTGGATAACAGTGGATTGAGTAATTTACTGAATCCTAAATTGTCTGAGCATCTAGGAAAAGCAGCTAAAAGGGTGGAGAGACTGTCACAACCAGCCAAACTTTTTTATGCCTGTCTTTCCCAAGTATACTATGTTCTTGATATAACTAGTGGAGCCCTGGTTTTCAAATAGCCCACTTTCTGCTTCGTTGACATCCTGCTTTATATAAATTTTTCTCATAAACAGAGAGATGATATTTGCATATTATTCTTTCTGAAAAGATGTGGACTTCAGGCAGTCCATCTGCTTTCATTTTTTAAGTCACCAAGGTCCAATAGAATACCAAAGTTTTTAAGAACTAAGAAGTAAAATGGAAATGCTGTTCTGTGCCTGAATAACACATGGGGCACTTACTCTCAGATAAATGTTTGAGGGTGAATGCTGGTTTGCATCCAAGCAAGAAGGTGATTTCAGCTTGTCAAATGCATAAGATCCTTGAACTGCGTGGCAGCAGGGTAAGTTGATCAGTTCACCAGTTTTAAAACTGAGTTTGGTGTGTTCATGACTGGAGTTATATGAAAACGGCCTGCAATAGTGGGGGGAGGATTGGTGGGTGATGCTGGGGTCTCTTCCAGACTATGCTCTTGAGCATGTAGGGTCCTCTGAATCATAACTGTGTTCATATAAAAGTTTCAGGAGTGAGCGAGAAAAGGGTGAACGTGGTTAGCTGGACCTTCAGTAATAACTGACTGGATCTTGAGTAATCTCAGCAGTGGAGTGTGTAGGAAGAGCCATCTGGGAGAGAAGAGGAAAGTTCCAAATGGTCCTGAAAACTTTTGCACTTTTTTTGTTGTCTGCAAAGGCCACTAGAGTCATTCTCAGAATCTGCAACGCAAAAGACTCAGCCTTGTCTGAGGCCACTGCACACACAGTTTCCAGACTGTTTTGGTTTATTTACCTCATTCCATCATTCCTCATGTACCAAGATAAAAGATACTTGTGTAAGCCCTGTACAGCAGAACACCTGCATCCACCTATGTTGCGACACTGATTTAGTGTCTATTGGTTTCCATCAGTCTTTACAAAAGCTGTATAGGGAGACACTAACGTGCAGCTGAAGAGAATTAGTTCCAGCTACAGACTTTGTTTCAGCAAAGTATTTAAGCATGTGTTTTTCTTTAAGTATGTGCTAAGTCCCTTGACTTCAGTGGGATTTAAAGACATCTAAAGCACCCTTCCAGAATAGGGGTTGTTTCCTGAATGATCCTCTGGGACCAACACTGACCCCTGCCTTGATTCAACCTTTTGAGCTTCCCCCTGATTATCCATTGGAAGAGAAGAAGGATTTATCACCCTTAAACCAGATGAATTGCATCCTAAACAGTAGAGATCCCTATGGGTCAGAAGAACTGCTAGATCATTGTGTCCAGTGCCTGTTTCATACCCACTTATCCTCCATGCCAGGGCTCCTAGTCCAAAGGATTTAAAATCAAAATGTCATTTGTCATAGACTTTTACTGAATATATTTCTCTTGATTATGATTGAAGATAACTGAATTGTTGTGCTATGGGCATGTTTCAGGTGTGCAGCGTATTAGAGAGCTTGGAGCAAGAATACAGACGGGATGAAGACTGGTGTGGAGGTCGAGATAAACTTGGACCAGCAGCTGAGATAGACCACGTCATCCCTCTGATCAGCAAACATCTGGAACAGAAGGAGGCTTTTCTCAAGGTCTCATTTTAGTTCTCTAATAAATCGGGAAAACTCCCCATTAAGTAGTCAACTTAGAGCAGTGTTGGTGAGTTTGAGAGGAGTCTTTGAAGCATAATTCCAGTTCAGCTACTGGCTTGCTGTACAAGCCCTAGGCCAGTTTCACACTGTTATAGTAGGGGTAATAGTCATTATCATCAATGCATATATCAGAGATGTCATCAGGATTAATTAGGTGGTATTTGCATTGCACTTGGAGGATGTTAGTTGTTGTGCCGGTTCAAAGTTCAAATTCTCAAGATTGCATATGATGAGTATTATAAATGACAGGTATTATAAGGTATTTTGGTGTTGGCTTATACAAACCGTCCAGCATTTCAAGTCCTCCAAGCCAATAACTGAAGAACTACTGACAACTGAAGCAATTGTGTCTCTGCAGAGCAGCACCAGGATGGAGACAGAGATTTCCTCCTGCCTTCCAGGTGCCGCTTTGTAAGAACCGTGGAGCTGACAGGCTGACAAGTCAATTGACAGCCAGCCTCCCACCTTCCACTAAAACTGATATACAACATGAAACTATGCTTGCAGGCAAGGCTTAAGAAATCATGCCTCTAGATTGTACATTTTTTTGAAACAATGAGTGCTTCTTTTGAGCGATAGGTTAGCTTTCGTTGGATTGAAAAAGTGTGATGTACTAGGTCTTTACAACCAGTTGCTTTATTACTGTCATTAATTTACCTTAAGATATAAATATCAGCCACTATATTCAAAATGACTCATGTATTAAATTTATGAGGCTGCTAGTTTATTAGCTGAGCTTATTGACTCTTAGCTGGAGCTCTCATGTTCCCCTATGAAAGAGAACTCTTTCCTGCAAAATAAGAAGAGAACTCCCTTGGGTCCCCTTTGCCTAATTTGCTCATCTTTACTAATTCTTTTCGGTGGGGGCTATTTTTCTTAGGCTTGTACACTGGCACGAAGGAATGCAGAGGTATTCCTCAAGTACATCCACCGGAACAATGTCAGCATGCCCGGAGTAGCAAGCCATACAAGGGGGCCTGAGCAGCAAGTGAAAGGTTGGTGCAATGACAGCATTGAAGCTTTTGGTTGCTTCCCCCTCTACTGTGTGGCCATCCCAAAGTTCGGGAACATGCTGAGAAGGCACCTTAAGTTTTGCCACCTGCTGTTGCTAAAATGATACGTATGCCTGACACCTTTAGCAATGGTAGTGAGGCTCTTAAAAAGTGATCCCTCCTCTGCTGGGTGTGCATTCTCTGCTGTTGCAAGTGGTGATGGGAGAAAAAAGGAAAGGGGTTTGAAACATGGGCTCTGTCTGGTTTCTCTTGTCAGGAGAGTCCATGGGAGTGACACTGTGCCATCCCCCATCGTGTAGGTTGTCAGCCAAGATAATAAGATGCTATTTTGCCTTAATATCTAAAATGCATAAACGAATAAGCAAATATCAAATACAAGGTCTAGATGCATTCTGTTGAACCCCAAACTGTTTGTCTCTAGGATGGATCTGCTATTTTTTTTTGTCCCTAGAATCCTGTTTGATGTCCTACCACATCAAACAATCACCAGCAAAAGTATCTGACTATAGTTATTCCTTTGGTCGAAAGAGCACCATTTACAATCATCTGATACATCTGAGATGTTTGAAATATTTCTACTTCTCTGCTTAATTAAACAGTTGTTAATCTGTGCCTAGCAATGCTGCAAGGTACTGATAAGAATGAGCAAAATGATTCTGCAGAAACAAACCATTTTTTATTATTATTATTATTATTATTATTATTGGCTTTCTTACAAGCTGCAGAAAGTTACAGGTTAAAAGCAGTGCAGTTATTATATATGTGGGAGGGATGGGAACTTTGGTTATGAATAGAAGATGAAAACAGTGCTACTGAAAAGATCATTTTCCTTCCTTTCTTTCTATAACAGTTCTTCAATGTTGAAGAACTGTTGTCATGTCTAACATGACTTTGTTCAACTTTTCCACACTCCTGTGTCAAATGCTTGTTGTTGCTGTGGCCTTTTGTTCCCTACAGTTGAAAATCACATGAAAATTAATTAAATCCTGACCCAGCAAGCCCTTAAGTATCCACCTGATATAAGCTTATGAGTGTTCCTCACTGAGCTTGCTTGAAATTACTCACTTATATAAAAAACAGCTCATATATTAGTCTTTTTCTAAGCCAAACATGTAATTCTTATGCTTGGCAAGTCTAGCCACTGACAAACTTTAAAGAGGAAACTTTAGTTTAGAATAAAATCACCATTTAGTAGGACACTTATTGCGCTTCCAAAGCAAAGTCATTGATACAGAGCAAAATTAGTTTTATTTGTCATAAGCTGTTTATGCAGAGACCTAACCTAGAGCACCACGTCAAGCTTCAAGTTTATTTTGTTATTTGGAGTTCCCTCAACAGGCACTAGGCTAGGTTTTGCAATTAAGTATTACAGATTTTTTTTACCGTAATCAGTGTCACACGTGTAAATGGGGAGGGGTACATCCAAATCTGTTCATTGCCACCAGTGTTGATACATAAGCAATGAATATCGGTACATTCAGAAAGGGTTTAGGGTGAGAAAGGCTATTAACAGATGCTGTAAATGATCGTAAGTCACTGGAAGTGGCTGAGAAGGGAGACTCAGGGTTTTAATATAGAAGAGTGTGGCTGCTGCCCGGGCTGCGTGAGCCTAAACCCCCTCTAGTGGATGCTCCTCTCTGAGGATGGGGCAGGAGGGGCTGCCATCCTTATCTGCCAAGGAAGCCACCTGAGCTCCCTACCCAGCAGCCATGGCTGGCATGAGCCACACTGCTGCCAGCTACATGTGGCTTTACCTCAGTTTAATTAGAAAAAGCTCAAGTTTAACTAAGGTTTATGTCACTTATACAGTGTAAATCTCTTGTACTCTCTCTGCATGTAATCTTTTCGGTTAAACCCGTGGAGTTAAATCACACCCTCTTATCAAGTTGATACAGCCTGCCTGAGCACTCGGGTTTTCAAGAGCGCGTATGTTCCAGAATCCAAGGAGTAGCAGGTCTCCTGTTGGTCTCTTCCTAAATCTGGATGTCTGTCACATCCCCATCCCACAGAAAACAGTTTAGAGGACCAATAGCAGGCCTCAACCCAAAATTGTAGCCCAGCAACAACAGCACAGGGAGCAGCACACAGGGGGTCACAGCTGCAGCACAGCTGCATAAGAAACCTTACCAGGTATGTCTAGCTGGCGGCTCAGGTCTGAATTAAATTCAGCTCATACATGACAGTAGGCTTTGGTGCCAAGTGCTGTGTAGCCTGTGGCCAGAGCAACAGACAAGGCAGTAAAAGGGTAACTTCTCCTATGTCAACCAGTACTAGACTCCTGGAATAGGCAACAGAAGAGAACGGAAGAACTATATATCAGGTACCCTAGTGTATTTACTGGGGTAAATCTCAAACGTTGTTCTAGCATCTTCTCCTTTACCAGATAACTTTGCAAGTGCACTTTTTTGTTTGTTTTTTGTTGTTGTTGGTTGGTTGGTTTGTTTTTTAAAGCAGCCCCTTTGAATCAATACTTGTTTTTAAAAAGTACAATCTCAGGGTCTCTGCTCTTGTGAGTGCGGTCCAGGCAGAGTGAGTAACTTCAGCTTTTTATGGCTTATTTCTGTATGCACTCAGGATTACTAATCATGCAGATGTTTTCCTTTGCCGTACAGCCATTCTGAGCGAGCTGCTGCAGAGGGAGAACCGGGTCCTTCACTTCTGGACCCTGAAGAAGCGAAGATTAGACCAGTGCCAACAATATGTTGTCTTTGAGCGCAGTGCCAAGCAGGTAGTGTAAAAAAAAAAAAAACACGTTTTCATTCTGTCCTGGCAGTGTGTAAATATTTCTTTCATTCACATAATGCCTCTGTGTGAAGCTTCTGTTGCAGTCTCAAGTTGTATTTAAAAACTGTATAATTTGAAAACATGGCAAATGCAAATATTTAAAACAATTTAAGAAAATTCCAGAACCCAACCACAAAACTTGGTATTTTTGCCAGGCCAGATTAATTTCTGGTTTTGTTTGCTTTTATACTTATTTTCAAACAAATGAACTTGTTTTATTAAGCTATTACTGAATGAGAAAACTGCTTTCCCTGCATGCACATTTATCTGTATATAAGTAGAATTCCCTACATTCCTTTTTCTCCTAGGAAACGTACAGCACCTTTTGTATCCTCTCCCATCTGCTTTGATTACTGTACTCTTTTTATGTGTTCCTAGAAAGTGTTTTAGTACACACCATATTAAGTCCCAATGGATTTGATATCCTTTATTTAGCAGATTCTTTTTGTCAGAGGATTAGTTCTTGAAATACAAAGACTGTTTTGTTTTTCCTTTGGTTTTTTTTGACATTCACAGGCCTTAGACTGGATCCAAGAAACAGGCGAATATTACCTCTCTACTCACAACTCCACGGGGGAATCAGCAGAAGAAACTCAGGAACTCCTGAAGGAATATGGAGAATTCAGAGTACCTGCCAAGGTAAACAGTGACTTTAATCTAATTATGACATCTGCCTTAGTCTATGTTTTTGATCCTGTTTCAGTGCCTTAAATCTCTGTAATAATATTCTCTTTATTTTGTATTTTCCTCCTGACATTCCTAGCCCAGAAGATGTTTTTTGAGAACTGTGATCTTTCATTTTTAGCAAGACTTAGGCACAAAAAGGGGGTTTTCTCCCCCTTGGTATGTTATGAGGTTATGAGGACTTTTTGTTCTGATCAGAAGGAAGAGAGAGTCCATTTGCGTACAGAGTTCACAACAACCTAATGAGACATACCCTAATTCCATCCTCCAGCAATCTTACAAGAGTAGTATAGAGTAACTAATTGATCTGAACATATCCAAGGTCATCTTGGATTCCCTGTCTCTTTCTTCTGTCATTACAACCACAATTTGATTCATTAATTCCAGCTGGTTTGATCACGGATGATCGTTTATCTCATGAGAAATAATCTACTGATCCCAACAAAATACTTTAAATAAATGGGTTTATAAACTCCAGGGTGAACATTTTTTAATACAAAGCTGCATTACCAAGAATCTATTCATTTATATGGAGCAATTCTGAGAAATCTGCTGGGGTTTACAGAGGAATGGCGATTGGATCTACTTCAGACAAATTAATTCAAGCCATAGGTAATTCACAGACAGCGAATCCACCGGGGTATTAACAGTCACTGATAAGGATCTGAATTGCGAAGTTGGACTGCAGCAAGACCATGGCCTTGGTATTATGTAGCTTCATTTCACTGTCCTGAAATTGATCTTCTGTAATCCTCAAATTCCTCATTAGGCTGTCCATACTTGCATGGGTTTGATTCACATCAAAACCCACGTGGTGTTCTTGTCCCCTTCCTTTTTCCTTAGCTTGCATGTTTGTGAAAACGGGAGATAACTAGCAGTGGGTGGAAGTTCATTTAATCAGACAGGACCAGTACAACATTACTTTAACAATACTCCTGGCCTCTAACAACCCATAATCAATCCACCCAAAATCATGTTCCAGGTTATAATTTAATTTTGATCAGAATAATCCTGATTCATGCTGAAGTTTCCAAACTATTTCTACTCTTGACTTAGCCTAGGATTGAAGTTTTGTTCCTTGTTGACCATTACTGGCTGTTCCTTACACTGATGCATCTAGTCTTACTCCCTAGGGCTCTGGTAAATCACTTTCCTACTGCTGACCTAAAATATTTTCACTGCCACATGCAATCTGGTAAATGCATGTGACTCCCAGACTGATGTTATTCTCAAATTAAGCTGTAACTGAAAGCCTTCCTGATCCAAATAACTTTCTGGCCCAATCAATTGTTTGGAAAGCAAAAACACCAGTTGCTTTTGGGACTGAAATGTCCTTTAACAGGAAGTCAGATTTTTACTCCTCCATACCTAGTGTTGCTTAAATACTTAATTAATTTGATAAAATGACCTCTGATTTATTTTGCTGGTGAAACTTCTTGAATTTAGTTTTGTGTTTAAAATCTGCTAGATGTTTTCTGGTCTGACGTTCATTTTTCTGTTTGTGGCCAGATTGCTGATAATGTCAAGTACCCGATAGCATGTCTCGCTTCAGGCAGAGTGGAAAGTTCTCCCCATCTCTGAAAAGCAACTTGCCAGTACCTCTGGAGATATGACTGGTTCTCCTTTTGCTTTTGAGGATTAGCATGTGCGTTACAGCTGGAGTGCAGTCTATACAATTGATATCTCAGTTTTTATAAGCACTTTGTACTTGAGTTGACTCAAACATAGGGTCCAGGCACCTCCAGGTCCTAGGATAGATTTGGACTCTAAACTAAAAATTATAACCAGGTCTTTTGTGCCAGATTTGCACAGAGTTTCTCAACATAGAAAACCAGAGTGACTACGGGGCAGTCAGAGCCCAAGTGGAATAGAAAAGATTTCTGGAAGGTTTGGGGTCTCGGGGTATGTTGTGGAGTCCAGGCATCTTTTAGTTTGTAATGCTCTAACTGCAACTAAAATACTGACAGGAAATTTTATGGTAGACAAGGAATTTGGATTTAAATTCTGTTTGTTTCTGAAACAGGGTAGTAGTGACTCAAACTCACTTCCTGGACTGCTATGTGGTGTATTAATGACCTACCTACACAGGTGTGCAGAACCACCTAGGTATAGATTCAGAGTAACTTGGTGTATTTATAAAGTGTGATTCTTAAACCCTGTCTTCTACTCCAAGGCTCACAAAAAATAAGTTTTTGGTTATGGGAAGGAGGCATGTTTAACTTCCAACATGTTTTCCTTTTGTGTGTGTGTGCGGTTTCAAAAACTTGACTCTTTCTATCTCCTGCAGCTTCTTAAGTGTCCTTGTAAAAATTTCATTGCTTTCATGTTTTACTGGGCAAAGTTTAAAGCGTCTGATTCTGTATATGATGAAGTACAGGCACTCTGTAATGATGTATAAAAAAATTGTGAGCTGCTTCTGACTGCTGTGTGAATTAAAAGCAAAGGAAATAATAATAATGCAACATAACCAAGGACTATATTTTGAGCAGCAAACAAAGGAGAAAGTGAAGCTCCTCATCCAGCTGGCTGACAGCTTTGTAGAAAAAGGACATATACACGCCACTGAAATTAGGAAGTGGGTCACTACTGTTGACAAACGCTACCGTGACTTCTCTCTCAGGATGGGGAAATACCGCTACTCCCTCGAAAAAGCCCTTGGAATCAATACAGAGGTACTGTAAGTCCATGTCCTGCTGGGGTTTCTAACAAGGCTGAAAGTCACACAGGGAAGTGAAGGCTGTGGTATGAATGCTGCAGGTTATTGTGTGTCCATTAGAAACTCTTTAAAACCTAGCCAACTTACCTAGCCAAGCTCAGAACTGAAGAGAAGGGGGTTTTTAATGGCAGATCAGTGATACGAGGAGAAGAAAAATGAAAATCAGAAAGACTTTCTAAGCAAATGTTTGCATCATTCTCCAGGAGACTGTACAGCTACTGGGAAGGAGGGGGAAACACATTATTTGAATAAAAGTCTGTGTTAATTTTAGCATAAGCCATAAATCCTGATCCCACACCATTGTTTTGAATCAAACTCGGGTTTTGACTGTAAGTTTCCATTCTCTCATCCCTTAACTAACCAAAAAATTGATTCCCCAACCTCATGTCTGAGCTCTTTTAGGTGAAATAGAGCAACACAAAAGAAGCAAAAATTAGAAACTCCTGCTATTCCCTGGTCACAGTATTAAGAGGGGGTGCCAGAAGCAGAATACCTAAAAACATTTCAGTCAACCATCCTTCAAAATTGAGTATCAAAGAAAGAGGAATAAATTCCCTCACACCCTCAAGATACCTTAAATGTACTGTTCCTTGTAAGGGTCTCTAGTTTACACAAATATACTAGCCACAGTCTGGAAAGGTATTTTCATGGCAGAAGGCCATTGGAAGTTAGGATTGTCTCTGTATAGTGCCCTGCTTTATCAGACTGTTTATGAAGTTCCATACTAGGCAACTAATTTAGATGTGAAGGAGCAAGATAAAATTTAGACTTTTGTTGTCAGTACCTATTTCTAGATAGGACTAACAGTGAAGACTATAATAAATCTCATAGATCATGTTTTTTTTATTTCACTCTCACTTTCTCCTTTCTCACTGTAGTTCTTCCAAATCTCTTCGAATTTCCTTCCTTCCGACATTGGTATCTTTATCTTATTTTTGTCCCTTCTTATCCGTGATCTCATGAACATGCTGCATTTTACACAGCAGTAGGGTTACGATGAATTTAAAATCTGTCCTGTCGCTTTTTCTAGGATAACAAGGACCTAGAACTAGATATTATTCCAGCAAGTCTTTCAGACCGGGAGGTAAAGCTGCGAGATGCAAATCATGAAGTCAATGAAGAAAAAAGAAAGTCGGCCAGAAAGAAAGAGTATGTCCCCAGATGCTCACAGTCTGCCATGACACGTTGTCTAAGAGTGATTCTATGATATGTGCATGACCAGAACTGATAGCCCTCTAGCTTCTTCCAGTTGTGGAGCTGTAGAGATAAGTCTACAGGTGTAGGGCAGAAGTTGTGACTTGTAGGCTAGGGAAGTTTAGAAAATACAGGTTGAAATTCTTTTGGTTTTAATCAGAAGTTACTTTTGGAAAGGGAAATGATTGAGTCAAGCAATTCGATTAGACTCTGATGTTGTGGAGGTACTCATTGCCATGATTTCTTTCCGGCTATATGTGAAAAGTAAAATGAACCACAAAAAAAAAAAAAAAAAAAAAAAGCATCTTTATATGTCTCAGTATCATCTAAACTCCAATGACATCCCGAGGAGTTAACTGGGTTAACAAGAGTTCACATCAAGCTTAGGTTCAAATTTCAGTGGATGTAGAACTGAGAGAACTGGAAATATTTCATACTAGAGGAAATATTTGGAGAGTTCTTGTTACACTTAAATCTAGAAGCAGTCTAATTTCACAGTATTTTGTCTTAATTTTTGTGTGAGAATATTCTGGAAAGCATTTGTATGTATGAGCCTTCTCAGCTCTCTGAAATTGTCACTACAGTGCATAACCTTGATAAGAAACTGTTTCTGCTTTAGGGAACAGTGGCTACACTTGGTCTGCATGTGGCACGTTTTCAAAACACTGGGCATTTCAACTCTGAGATGCCCAGCCTCAGGCACCACAGATGTGGTTGCTGGGTTCTCCAGCAGTCTGGATTTTCTCTGGTAGGATTCCAAGCTGTTGAAGCCTCTTCAAAGTATTGGTGTCTCACAAATCCTCTGTGTTGCCACTGCAGGTCAAGTTTCAGGGTGACTTACTATTAACTATTAGTGAAGTTGGAAGTGTTGTCGGTGAATCTCAAATCCTTGCTCCTGGGGGAAAAAAATTTTTGAGAATCAGTTGACTGTTAGGGATGGGCATGTAGATAGTAAAACATACCTCAGGGTTGCAGAAATACTACTTACTAGAATTTTATACAGAAAAGATACTTACAAAATAATCCTACAGGGGACTAGACAATGAAGTGGTAGTTCATTCAAGGAGCTGAAAGGTGCAAAATGAGGCAGCTGAAGGCTTGGAGTGGAAGTAGACTGATTATGAACATAAAAGAAGGATGTTTTGTTTTCTGTTCATTGTACAAATGCCTATAATGTCCCAAATATCTGAAAGACTTTCTTTCTTTCTTTCAGATTCATTATGGCTGAGCTGCTTCAGACAGAAAAAGCTTATGTCAGGGACTTACACGAATGTTTAGAGGTAAGTTAAGGCCTGGGAAGTCTCCAGTAGTTTCAGGAAGGACATGGTATCCTTTGCAGTGGTGATGTTCGTTGTACTGCAAAGGCTGACCTTGACAAGAGTCTGTGTGAGGGTACCACCGTTGGTGGCCAGCTGCAGAGCTATGTCCTGCTGGTGGTGGAGAGCTGGGTGGGCAGCAGAGGGAGCTTGTCTCCCACTGGCAGAATTGTGCCCTCTGCTCCCCAGGGTGCTGTAGGGGTCTGCACCTCCAGGGACACCTGAGTGTGCCTTTATTTCCAAAGCTGCGCTGACCCCTGCAGAGTGAGAGCAATTCCTGGGACTCAATAAAGGGGAATATATTTGCATGTTGACCTGAACTTGTTGGTTTCTACTCTGTTTTTGAATCATGGAGCATTTTTTTAAGAATTCAAATCTGTTCCTTTGTATCATCTCATGCTAGAGAAAGAGCTGGATTTGCACTGTCAAAAGCCTTGCCTAGCTCTACAGCAGGGTGTTCCTGATGTTATATTGTGATATTCAGGGCACTGTGATATTCAGGGTAAAAAGCAGAGTGTATTTCAGTGAAATCTGTCAGTTTTCACATTCCTGCAGTCTGAAAGAGATTTTTATGTATCTAATGCTACTGAAGTGGTAAATCCAGCTTATCTTTCCACTGTTTCTGCCTGCAGTTTTTGGACACCATCAGTTGGACAGCAAAGACGGGTGTTGTTGGCATGTTTCTGCTTTTTCCTCAGACAACTTCTGAGTGTCAGCACTTTGAATTTCTCTGGAGAGCTTTCTGTGACACTGGAGCATTTATTTTTTTTAGCTTATTTGTTTAATCTCAAAGTACATAGTTCCCTTGTCAGCCTGTGCCTTTGGCAATAAACCAGGGAGATCTATTCTTTTTCACTGCATTTATTCACAAAGCTAAGAATTGCTGGTGTCTTCCAGACTTACCTTTGGGAAATGACAAGTGGAGTGGAAGAAATACCCGCTGGGATCCTTAATAAGGAACACATCATCTTTGGCAATATTCAGGAGATATATGACTTTCATAACAAGTAGGTTTTCCTAACAGTTCTGTTAATGTGTACTGACTAAGGAAACCGAAGGCATGTGTATACCTATAAATCTGTGTGGCATAACACCGACAGTACAATACACACAGGAGTGTAAAGTAATTGATTTTAAACTTCTAAACTAAAATTGAGTTTCAACTTCACCTTCAGTGTTTAACAATGTTAAAGTCATATTATACCAATGTTTTGTAGTTCTATACATGCTTTCTGTCTCACAGCACTAGATCTAGATGGAAGTTTGCTTGTCAAAAGGATGATCTCTTGGAAAACACGAGGCGGGGGGACAAAGGAATGGTTGACATGAGTTGGGTTAATCAGTAGCTTTCCTGCCACTTCTTGGAGACTCTTTGTATTTAATCTCTAACTAACAGTACTTTCAAGATAAGACTGTATATCAGATCAGCTTAGAGGGTATTGTTTCCCTGCTCTAATGTGAATGCAATAGCAGTTATAAACTTAACATTTAGGGGTGCTGAATCCCACAAGTTCAATCTGAGTTTCAAAGTCCGTCTTCAAGTTACACATCAAAACCAAAGTAGTTTGAAAAACAAATCATAAAAGCCTTCCTTGTTGAAGTTCAGGGAGACTTCCAGTGCTTCAGCCAGATAAATGCACCATCACATACACATAATATGGTCATCACATACACATAAATATGGTCCAGCAGAGGCTGCCATATGCATGCTTTTGTGCAAGCAGCTTCAAGGCACATCAGGATAGTAGACTCAAACTACATATCTCATTAAAAAGACCTTTAAGTAATAGATTAATAATTGCCATGTCATACAGGTAAGTATTCTTCTCCCATTTAAAACTGTGCTAGGATCTTGCCTTCCTGCTCCCTCTGTCTTTGTCGTGCTAATTCTTCATTTTAGTGACCCTGACTGATGCCATCTGATTACTCTTCTTTTGCCTTTCCCTTGCCCCCTGCTAACACCCCTTCAACCCTCAATTGTGCCCCTCAGCTCCCTGCTGCTGTCATTTGTCCATTCTCTGACCCATTCTCCTCCAGCCTGCTGCTTGTGGATAATCCATTTCCTGCTAAAACTTCTAGCAATGCTAAAATAAATTGTTCCCCCCTTACCTCTACCAGCATCCTGCACAATCCTCTCCTTTGGCTGGTGGTGTTAAGGCATCCCCCAGGCTGATTCAGGGCTGGGCAAACAGCACACTCAATTGCTTCTCCTTCTGCAACTTCTGTTTCACATTCCTCTTTCCACCCAGGCATTGTACTATCTGTAAAAAGAGATATCGCTCCTAGTACAAGGTATTGGGAGAGAGTTGATTACAAAATCTGCATTTTGAGAGTTTACTACTTATCTATGAATTCTCAAGCTTGTTTAAATTGTTGTCCTTTGCCCATTGTGGTGAGTTTGGTGATGGAAACCTGGCACCTTTGGGCTTCTCTTTTCACTCTTCCTCTGAACCACTGCACAAGATCCTTTTGAAGATTCATGATCTGGTTCTTGAACGTTACTTTGCAGTCCTGAATACACTGATCCCCTACATGTGATTGCTACCTTTTCCTTTCTAGTTGAGTCATGCATGACTGTGCTCAAAAACCAAAGTATACCTTGGCAAGGACACACTTTTTCCGCTGGCAAGACGCTTGATTAGCCTCGTAATCAAGATACAAGTATTGATCATTAGCACTGATTAACTCATTGGTCATTCTGCTTCTCCTGGGTATTTGACTGTAACTAATTACATGTGTCTTCTTTTTTCAGCATTTTCCTGAAAGAACTAGAGAAATACGAACAACTGCCTGAGGATGTGGGCCACTGCTTTGTCACCTGGGTAATGAGACTTCTTCTTTTCATTATTTGTTCAAATTAATTCCTCCAGCAGAGACAGAAACATGCTGGGAATTGGTGCAAGGGTTACATCCTTAGGGATAAGTGAGATTAGGAGCTAATCTGGGACGACAACTGCTTTGTCCTTCATCTCTCTCAGGGTTCCATAACTCTTCTCCTGAGCAGTGGTATGGAGGCTTTCCAGAGCCTCTCTCCTTCTCCTGCACTGACCAGCACAGTTTTTACCTCTGCTGGTTCCTGTTTAACTGGACTTCATCAAAGCAAACCTGTATTTAGGGGTGACATTAATTTCTTTGCAAAGGGCCCTGGGAGGACGGACATTTAAAATCTTAATATACCATCTTTAGAGAATTTTAATCATACCATGAGACCTCTACAAAGGGATGGACAACAAATTTTATCAACCTTTTTCTTCAGAAATTAGTGTCAAATTGCTGAACGAGTGTGTTTTCTCATTCCGTTATCCAATGCCAGGATAATTTCCAACAGGACTTTGAAATCTTGATGCTAAGAGTCTTCATGGGCGTAGGAGGCTCCAGGAATTGGCTACAGTAACTTATCTGTATGAAAGCTGTTCTCTTCTCAAAATACTTACCATATAAGTCAGCCATCTTCATGTTTTCTCTGATGGTTTTATTCATATTTCAAAACTGGGAATTAGTATTTTAAAAGTCATTATGGAACATTCTCACTTACCAAAAAATGAATATGTTTGGATGATATCAAATGGGCTTTTAATTTAAAAAACATGACACAAATATTGATGAAATGGATTCAGAAATATTGTTTACAAAGAAGAGATTACATGTTTATGAAAGATGGACACATTTACATATTGTACTGTGCAAAATCTTCACAGAACTTTTAAGATACAACCACATCATCTCAGCAAAAGTACATGCCCAGAGATATGTGTATAGTTACAGACAGACATACAAAGCTGCCTTCCCAATTGCAGGGTCATATTATTTATATACCTGGTGTAAAAAAAAAATGCAATAGTAATAAAAGAAGGCCATCCTCCTCTTCTATTTGCCTGCCTCTCCCTGAGATCAGAGTTCAGCAATACAAAACTCTTCTGAGGTCTAAGGCAGGAGTGCACAGATGCTTTTAATTTCCTCTTAAAAAAAATAAATTAGGAAATAAAATGCAAAACACTCCTAGCACAACATAAAGTTTGAGCCATTAAAGCCTGAACCAAGGTAGGAAAGGCAAGTTTGGGCCAGGCGTCACAAATCTGAGCCAGTCTCAAGTCAAAAATGTTGGCTCAAGCCAGTTTACGATAGGTGAGTCTTGCTCAGAGTTTCTACACTGGCTTTATCTCAAGTAGGTGAAAGAGCCAACATTTCATGACTGGGTTTTTAGACCTGGAGACTTTTGGATAAAATCTGTTTAACATCCTTAGAGCTCTTAGAAATTATTTGATAGCTGGATTAAAGTTTTAGTCCTTCCCTCTGTGACACTTGTTAAAGAAAACCTCCCATAGCTGTTACATGGTGCACCTCATTCCCCTCAGAACTGCTCAGGTAAGGTATGAACTGTCTAAAGTCGTCTGTTCTTAATTTGCAATTCCTATGTTGCTTTGAGAGGGTGGGGGTTTATCACCTGTATTTATCCTGGTGAGCCTTAATGAAAGACTGTGTGAGCAGAGAAATAGCTTATCTTGCTTTTCCCTTGATGTTTGTTTTCACAGGCAGATAAATTTCAGATGTATGTCACCTACTGCAAAAACAAGCCTGACTCCAGCCAGCTCATCCTGGAACATGCAGGGACTTTCTTTGATGTAAGCAGCCGCTGCCATTTTCCTTCAGCACACACATAGTGCAGCTGAAACACCTCCTCTTTACACCCGAGCAACAGCATCCTTTTTGTGCTTTGGCATTTGGGTTTTTCATGCTGTGAAAACTGATAGGCTGTGGTGTGATGTGTGATCTTCATCAGTGTGGCAAGTCATTTT
The DNA here is from genome assembly GCF_964106895.1 of Numenius arquata. Taxonomy (NCBI): domain Eukaryota; kingdom Metazoa; phylum Chordata; class Aves; order Charadriiformes; family Scolopacidae; genus Numenius; species Numenius arquata. The sequence goes on along the minus strand of NC_133578.1, from coordinate 11,747,903 downwards.
TAATGGAGACACATTCTTATGGGAACCTTTGTGCGTTTTTCAGGTTCAGTCCTTTCTAAAAATCTGGTTTAGATGTACTCTCTACTTGTGGGTTTAGTGGTAAAATGAAAAGCAGATCCCATTATATTTTATGATGTGAAATCCCTAAGTCCAAAACAAGATCCCGTCCTCCTGTTCTTCAAATTTTACCCACCTTATTAAACTGCTCTTTACAACTACCTGAACGGAGGTTGTAGCGAGGGGGAGGTCAGTCTCTTCTCCCAAGTAACAGGCGACAGGACAAGAGGAAATGGCCTCAAGTTGCACCAGGGGAGGTTTAGGTTGGATATGAGGAAAAATTTCTTCATTGAAAGGGTTATCAAGCATTGGAACAGGCTGCCCAGGGAAGTGGTTGAGTTGCCATCCCTGCAGGTATTTGAAAGATGTGTAGATGTGGTGCTGAGGGACATGGTTTAGTAGTTACTTGTCAGCGCTAGGTTAATGGTTGGACAAGATGACCTTAAAGGTCTCTTCCAACGAAAATGATTCTATGATTCTAAACATTTGCTTCATCATGCTAGTAAGGGACTCCATTATCTGCACTTAGACTATTTCCCTTACAAGCAGTACACCTGGTGATAAACATTTGCAGGCTCCAAACCCAGTTTTGTAGAGTACTTCTAAACTAAGTTTTCCCTCTGATTTTTGGAACCTAATCCATTTTGCCATGCTCTCCTGCTTAGCTTATAGCTTTAATTAGTTGCTTTTGTGAAAAAAAATGCTAATACCTCTTTTCGAAAGCAATGACAATCTTTTTACGAATGTAACCACTCAGCAGGATCCAATCTGCCTGACGTGAATCAGCTCCTCTGGTTTTTGTCTATTCCAATAGTTATAGCATTTCAATTAAACTCAACACTGAAAGGTCTCACATGAGCCAGAAGAAGTGATGAACACCTTTTTCTTTTGCCTTGTTACCGAATGGTCTAAAAGTAGAATTGAACCGAAAGGGATTTTCCAGGAGGTGGCGCTTGAGCCTGTTGAATGGTTTGTCCTGGTTGGGGACTCGTGGAGTGTTTAAACTGCCTTAGGTGTCTATCAGCGCTGTTCACACAGGTTAAAAGCGTTTCCTCAGTTGAGCTTTTCCACTCCAGCTCTGTATATGGGCTAGGAACCTGCCTGATGTTTCTTGATAGAGAATATTCTTGTGTTAGCATCTGCTGTTTTGCAAGGGGAGATGCTTTCCTTGCATTGGTGGGAACTGTGCTAGGCTACCCAATGATACCTGTGCAAAAAGAGAAAGATGGCCATCCCCCCCAGAAAAATCCTCTAGGAGTCACTCATCTGACTAAGATAGTGCGATGTACCTGTAGATTGTTCTTATCTGGATCTTGGATTGACAGTGGTTAAGTGGCAGGACAGAGGACAGTCTGGCCCAACTAACATGGAGGAAATGGCTGGTTCTTTTCGTCCAGGAAGAACCTGGACTTTCCCAAAACACCCTGATGATGACAGTGAGTTATCTAGAATAACACTCCTTAGTAAGAATCCTGCTTGAAGATCACAAGTGTACAATCCCTTAAATTGCGTAAACCATCATAGAAATCCACCTTTGAGATGAAAAAAAGTAGTCCCAGTAATCTGTCTGAACCTTTCAAGTCTATGGAAAATTTGCAGCTTGAGGGCTCATTGCAAGGGCTTCAGCTGGTGGAAATCAGCATATTATTGAGGTGATAGAGTTGATTTTAGTGTCTGTTATTTAAGCAAGGTTTCGTCCTCAGGACAAAGACAGAGTTTGGTTCAGTCATCTACATGCTTCTGCTGTTTTGAATACTTTTTTCCTTTAAATCTTGGAAAAGATCAGTTGTTACATTCAAGGAGCCACAGGGCACCTTTAATTTGAATGACCACTGTTCACAGCGTGGAATATGGTAAAGCTCATTGACTTTGGTAGCGTCGCAGAGTGCTGTGTTTCTGCATGGATGGTGGTTCTTGGCCAGTTTATCTGCTGAACTAAAGTGTCCCTTAGGAAACAGGCAGAGGTGCAAGCAGGGTCTCAATTTCTTCTTAATAATATTTTTACTGAAAGTGCTCACCAAAGATTTGTGTTATATATTACAAAACCTAAATGTTTTGTGAGGTTTTTGGTGTTGAATCAGTCTACTTAGCAAGCCATTGGTCTGTACACCCGGTTCAGGATGCAATTTGTCCTCCTACTAAACAACTGTACACAATTCAATGATTTATCTTAATTTGTAAATCTCTTTAGACATTTGAAACAAAATCTGGGTACTTTATCACTGCTTCATTGTAAATTCAGCAATTCTTCTAGTGTGAAATTGCATTCAAGTATTCCCACCTCTGTTTTGTCCATCCAAGGGCCTCTGAGGGTCCTGTACTATCCCACACAGAGGATATTTTGTTTTTTTTTTCTCGGATTCTGTCATTGTGTGTAAGACTACATGTTGATGCTGTTGTGCAGCTCATCTGCTTTGCAACACACAACTGCCAGCACATGGTGCCTGTCAGATACCTCCATTTCTTCCAGGCCCTTGGGATGCTTTTTCTCCCAAGGAATAACTAAAGCTGTGTCTAATGGTGAGCTGTGGTGCACTATAACGTGAACCAAGCATGCTTTAAACAAGAATCAGGGCAAAGTAGAGAGCACAGAGCCCAGTGACTAGCTTGCTTTTGAAACCTGCCAGCTGCTTCAAAGCTAGCTCAGATGCCTCTCTGCTTCATGTTACCTAAAGGTGTGTGAGAAATCTGTGTTACTGTGCTCTACCCTGCACAGACCTCTCCAATTTCCACCTCCACCCGCAGCAAGTTCAGACCTCTCCAGTTGTTATAAAGCCAATCCAAGACATGCTCCAGCAGGCTGCTGTCTTACTCCAACACTTCAGGGACCAGAGGGAGGAGCTTCAGGGAGAAGGTCCCCTTTCCAGCAGTCTATTTGTCTGATTGCCATGTAGCAGTGCTATTTCTTCCCAGCTCCAGGTTCCTGTGCAGCAGGGACAGCTGTCACTCCACCAACCCGCTCTGTCTCCACACAGTCTGACCAGGGAGCATCCTGGCAGAGCAAGGAGTGCCTGAAGGGGAGGCATTTTGCTGCGAGCATGCCCTGCTCTTCAGAGAGCTGGGAGGAAGGGATAGCACTAAATTCATTACTTGGATCCTACAAAAACAAGTGTTCTTAGCCAGCTCCAGGAAGTTCACAGACATGGCCATGGTCTTGGCTGGCTCCTGCAGTTACTAATTGAGTCCCAGCCACGTGCTCTGCAGACACTGTCCCTGTTTGGAACCAGCCATGACTCAGCTTCATGCAAACTCCATTAACCCCCACAGAGAGCCCTTTCCCTTGTGGGTCTTATTCATGGCACCAGAGATATTTTTTTCTAAGACAAACTTGCCTAGTACAAAAAAAAGATCTGTTGGCATATTGTGTGAAAAGTGGCTGGTTTTGTATCGCAGCATAAAGATAAGCACTGGAGCTTGGAAAAAACAGTAACCTCCCTGGTAGCCAGCAGAAAATCAGACTGTATACTGAAAGAAAATCTCTGGTTTTGGCAGCTCTTCCCCCTTCATCTTCTGTAACTTCTTCCCTTTACAGCCTCAAATTTACCCTCCAGTAGCTGGAGATAAGTCCCATTCCCCCTCCCCATCTGCTCCCTTAGGAACTGAGGATTTCCTGATGGCCAGGAGTAAGGGGAGACATGCCTGGGGCCTGGCAGAGACAGAAGGAATTCCAACCTGTTGTATTTCAGCAAAGAATCTGCCCCTGTAGGGAATAAGTTTGAAGTCTTTTAGATGGCTAAATATGTGCATCAGGGTCCTGTAGGATTTTTAGGAGCTCCTAACTCCCACTGGAACCAGTCGGAGGCAGCTGGCCCTTTGCAGGCCTCACCAGGCGCCTATCTGCAATGTCTCCAGGAGTCCGTGAGCACATCACACTGATCAGCTCAGACATTTTGGTTGAGATTCGGATGACAAACCAGAAGTACTCAGTGCTGTAAAAGGTACCATAAGGGTACCTCTCCTGGCCCCCAGGTGCCACCTCAGAATAGCATAGGTCTGTCAGCGCTGTGTCAGCCCTGTTACTCCCATGTGGATATTTCAGCTACCCCGGGGCTCTCAAATGGTACTAGATGCTTATGTTTAGACAGCTAAATTACACCCTACGCATGCAATTTAATTTAATGTCACTCCATTTTAATTGAATGTTAAGATTACTTTCAGCCTTCATAGCTCGGAGAAGCCAGTTAACATGACAGATAAGTCATATTTAAATGGAAGCCCGTGTAGTTTGCTTAACACAGCCTTAGCTTGACTTACACTCGGACCCTGCAGTTTAAATGGCCTTGGGGGGACTCTGCAGTTTATTGCCAGCCTCTATGAAACCACAGTTATTTGCATGTGAGCTTAAAGAGAGATAAAAAATAAAGAAATATGGAGTTCCAGAGCTAAAATTAGTTATGGGTGGTTCTGTCTGGCAAGGGGGTAAATGATTTCAGTGACTGACTGCTGTTTTTATATTTTCTAGGAAATTCAGCAAAGACACGGTCTGGCCAACTCTATCTCTTCTTATTTGATCAAGCCTGTCCAGAGGATCACAAAATACCAACTCCTACTGAAGGTACCTTAGTGAGCTGCCCAAATCAGCTCATGCAGAGCAGTTCACAGGTGTAATGAGTTAACTTATTCTTAAGCGAGCTCCTTCATCACCTGTTCATGACCTGTAAGCAGCTCCTGCTGAGCTGATACTCCTGTTTCCCAGGCCTGAGCATGGCAACAAAGTGTGAAATCAGGTTGGGTATTTTAAAGGAAAAAACTCCCAGAAAAAAAAAAAAAAAGTAGTAAAAAACTGATCACCTGTTTCAACTGGGTTTTTTGCATCCAAGTAGACTTAACCCTAAAAAGCGTGAACTGGGAAAGGGAAATTGAAGGGATGACAGAACTGTTTACTTTCCTTCTTGCTAAGTTTGTGACGTAATAACTTGATTAAAGGCTTCAGTGACAGCAGTAATGAACTTTGGGAAATTTCGCTGACTCTTGACTAAAACTCCTTCACTGGCGTTAGATTCTGTTAGGGAGCTGACACTTTTGTGTTTGAAAAACAGGGAAAAGCTTCATATACAAAGCAAAGGACTTCCAAGTGAAACATTAACTTTTGCCATTAACCCACCTTTGTGGGTCTGTTGCAAATTGGTTACAGGTTTTTGCAGTATCTTGTGAGTAGGTGAATTTTAGATCTAATTTAACCAGCCACTGTTCACTGCAAAACTAATAAACCAGAGAAGAAAAAATATCTGGGGGATAAGGGAAGAGACAGATCCTGACTTTGAAAAGCTAGGACCAGTTACAATACTTGCATCTCTTTAAAGCTTCCTGTGTATATACAAAATGAGCGTTATGCTGTACTAGGAAGGTACTTACTGGGTGCATTCAATGTGTTGACAAGTCTGTGCTTTGTAGCAGTTTACTGAAACAACACACAGGTTTACCATAGTCCTGTGAGTGCTGCGGGACAGTGAGCTTGCACTGCCCAAGCCGTCTGCTAATGGGAAGGCTAAAGCACCCCTTTGGGCTCCTCCTGAGGTGAATCTTTCCTGAAGGGCCCTCTCTGCCCTGGGCACAGCACACTGCCAGCCTTGCGGTAGTCACCAGTGCTGCTGGATCAGGCAGAGGTTCCTGCAACCCAGCTGGCACAGCTAGACTGACTGTCCCCAGAAATCTTCTGAGTGTCCAGTTTTACTCAAGAGCACCTTGTTTTGTTGTGCTTTAGTCATTCCCATTTGATCCCCACTATCTGTGAACATCCACAGTGGGTTTTGATGCAATTCAGCGTTCTCCCGTCACTGGTAGCAAAGCAGTTGTATGTACCCAGTAACATAACCAGATATAAAGCCAGCATGTTGGTCAGAGTTTGTTTATAGATGTTCTGCATTGCTTCTTAGGAACTGCTAACCTGCTGTGAGGAGGGCAAAGGCGAACTCAAAGACGGTCTGGAAGTGATGCTCAGCGTCCCAAAGAAGGCCAACGACGCAATGCATGTCAGCATGCTGGAAGGTAGCCGATGGGCAGGTGGCCAGGGCAGGGGAGGGACCCGCCGATAAATGAAGCCTTCTAGTAACTTGTGTAGAAAGTTAGTACAGGGTGGCCATAGCAATGCTGTTGATTGGTTGTAGTTTTCAGGTCATTCCTAACTACTTTCTGATATTACTCCAAAAGTCTGGGGGTTTTATTTATTTATATGTTATGTGTGAGTATATATGTATTTATACGTGTATATACATGTACCTGTTTGTGTGTACCTATACAATGTATATATATATTTGGTTAAAACATTCTTACTTAATGAAACAAAAACACCCCTCCTGAAATAGTATCAGTTTAGCTGCTGGCAACCGTAAGGTTTATTGAATGAAAACATTTCTAAATACTGTCTCAACATTTCAAAAGGAAAAGTTCTGGTTTTCCAAGTCAAAACAGCTTGTGTTTCAAAATGTTAGTATAATTATCCCAAAGACTAAAAAAAAAAAAAAAAACCAAAAAAAAAACAAAACCAAAAAACCAAACCCAAGAAAAAAGTATTATTAAAAAGTATTTCAAAATTACAGAAAAAAATACTTTGATTGCCTCAAAGTTAAGTCTTTTATTGGCTTTTTGATGTGTGGCATATTTCTAAAATTTAAAAATTTTATCCTGGACAGAGATACTTTATTGTCTCTCAAATATTTTCTTGGTCTGGGAAAATCATTTCTATCCTGGCTTGAGTCAGAACCAGGAAACGAGAGGAGTATTAAAACAGGCAAGAAAAAGGAAATGGTGCCAGTAGCAAAGCAGCACATTAAGACCAAGTGATTAAAATTGCAGGGGGCAAACTGACCCAGCATATGTAGAAACACTATGAAGATGGTTTTAACTGTGGTGTCTGCTGAAAAGCAAGGTTTCCCAAAATAACGCCTGGATAATCTGTCCCCATGAGATGACCAGCGACATGCAATAATAAAGAAGCAGGGATGACTTTGTAAGGGTAGACAAGCACTTATACAGTTGTCTTCTGAATAAGACATTATTCCTGAATATTTAGAGCAAGGACTAGGGCTGCTTGCTGCTCTCCCAGGGCTATCCGGCATGAGCAACAGCAGGCTCTGCTGGTAGAGGAGCAGTCCCCGGCTCTGGAGAGAAGTGTGAGCCACAAGCTGATGAGACAGCAGCTTGGAGGGCACCTTGCACTAGGGGACTCCCTTTTCCCTCAAGGCTCCCAGTTATGTGGAGGGAGTCCTGTGATCCTCAGCCATGTGAAGGTTTTTTGTCATACAGCTTGGAAGATGAGAAACTCTTCCTGGAAACCTTGTTTCAGACACCATACCAATTAACTGTCATAGATGTAGCTCACCTGTGCCACTGCTGTGGACTCACAGGGCCTTGAAGCCCCCTGTGTGGGTTAGTATCCTTGAAGGCATCATGGTATGATGGAGCACTTCCAGCTACCACACCTTATGTTTCTCTGAATTTCCGTTGATGTGCATAAGATTCCTTGCATTGCAGTTCGATGTACAGTAACCACCACTGAAACCTTTATGATGTTTATCTTTAAGTAATGACTGCTGTATTTCAGCAGCAGTCTCATTTAGCACATATGACATATTTGCCTCTTAAAAAATTATATCATTGCAGTAGGAAAAAAAAAAAAAGAAAAATATTTTCTCTGGGGCAATGGATGCCCATTAATGCACTTTCAGAATATGCATTAAAAAAAGAGAAAGACCCTTTTATGTCAAGTCCTTACTGCTCTGGTGTTTCTGGGCATTACTGGAACAAATACAAGCCAATGTATTTTGTGGTTTTAGGGTTTGATGAGAACCTGGATGTCCAGGGAGAGCTGATTCTTCAGGATTCCTTCCAAGTGTGGGATCCCAAGTCTCTAATTCGGAAAGGCCGTGAGAGGCATTTGTTTCTCTTTGAAATCTCTTTGGTGTTTAGCAAAGAGATAAAAGATTCTTCAGGACACACAAAATATGTTTACAAGAACAAGTTACTGGTAGGTGTGGCTGCAAAGGAAATATTCTGGGTGTTGTGTTTCTTGTAGGTAGAGGTGGAGTTTGGGGGATGGCTCACATGTCCCCATGTTGGGGATACTCATGCTAGCTGGAAGGGTTCGCTCTGGGCCCTGCGGGGCTCACCTGGAAGCCAAGCTCGCAGTGAGTCTGGAGAGGTTTAAGAAAGCGAGACGCGAAGGGTGGGTGGGAAATGCAAGGAGGATCACTCAAGCCGTTCACTTCCTTGCCATGCCCTGGTGGTTTTCTGTATGTAGCAAAGCAGAGACAAGATCTCATTCCCCTATCCATCTCTGTCTCCCCACTTCTCCCTACAAATGTAAAGTTTTCTGGACTCATGAGGCTTCATATATATGAAATCTGTCATCATCTCTCCTCCACACTAGACCTCAGAACTGGGAGTGACTGAACATGTTGAAGGAGATCCCTGTAAATTTGCTTTGTGGTCTGGACGAACACCATCCTCAGACAATAAAACAGTGCTGAAAGTAAGTCTTTTCTGCTTGTTTCCTTTGCCTTTAGAGCTGCTAGTTGAGGCCTTGGGAGCACTAACTGAAAGGTCAGTTTCTTCCCTCCTCATATTCGCATGGCTTCCATGTCTGTCAGCAGGGTCATGCCTGCATCAGGAGCAATTCAGTTCTAAGGCCTCAGTATGAACCAAGACAGTGTGGTCGTGCAGCCTTCCTGAAATTGCATCTCCTCTTGCAACCTGGGTTGAGCAGCTGCACACTGACACAGGGCAGGTCTCAGGGTGTTTGGGGGAGGTGTTGTTCTCTTAAACCTTTGCCATTGGGCTTATTGACAACCAACCTATTCCTCAAACCTCCAGAGCTGAGAGCCATTTCTGTCAAGTGAGTTTCTAATGATGAATTCGTGTTATAGTTATTTTGTCTGAGGAAATCCCAGCTGTGCACTGATAACCTATTTCCTCTCCACAGAGCAGGCTGTATCGCTAGCATTAAATATATTTATCCAGAGCTTAGCTGCTTTATTGTTGCTTGCCAAGTAGGTCTGGTAAAAATGCCTCAGTTCTTCTGGGGTTACCAGGTACTCCAGCAGCTAAAACAATACAGCAGAGAGGAGAAACAGTTAATCATGCATTTTCATCAGCCAACCACGATTCTTCTACATAGGAGGTGACATGCTGGGAATATGATAAAGTATCTGTCTTTCTGCCTTGTGGAACTTTAGGCATCCAGTATTGAAACAAAACAGGAATGGATCAAAAATATCCGGGAAGTCATTCAAGAAAGGATTATCCATCTGAAAGGAGCTCTGAAAGAGCCAATTCAGCTCCCCAAGACACCAGCAAAGCAGCGAAACAACAGTAGAAGGTAACCTCAGTCATTCCATACAACGTGAAATCACTAGTGTTTTCTCGACCAACAGCAGTGGGCTTTTGACTGCATTCACTTACTTTTTCTTACTATAATCAAAAGCAGTTTTCATCATCTTTCTTTTTTATATATGTTGTCTTGGCAAAAGTAGCAAGAAAGAACTTCTGTGATACACATATAAAGGTCTTTTATTTTAGTACTCTGAAGTATTGGAGAGAAACGAACAGTAAAAGTTCTTCAGAGTCCAAGGTTATGTTTCTTTCCCAAAGTAGAATTTACTTCTTCACATTTGAGTATTAACAGATTAATTTTTTTGCTGTTTGGCATTTTGAATTGCTTGCCAATGAAAATCGCAGCTGGTCGTGATAAGTGGAGAATCTGTGTTTCATCATCAAATACAAACCCATTTCAGCCTGTGAAGTTACATTAATTTTTTTTGTCAACTTCTTTGAATCGTGGATTAAATAGAAATTATAGAAAATGATTTGTTCTTTTGTTTTCATGCTGGAATTCCGAAAAGCCACCTGTAGTTTGAGCATCTCCATTTCCTCATCAAGTTTTATCACTCTCTTACTTCAGGATGAATTATAAAGGCATCCAAAGCATAAGTAAGGAAGGTCACTCAGGAGATCTGTAGCAAAGCAGAGATACAGACATTCCTTCCTGGGGACGTGCACCAATACAAGAGTTTTCTAGTACAGAATAAGGATCTCAATATTTTTTTTCTTTGTCCTTAGATAATGTATTTTGTATTATTTAAATGTTTATTTAGAAAGACCAGTAAAGATGTAGGAGAACTATATCTATACGGCAAAAGAGAAGAAAATACCCTCTATTAGCAGACTCACAGAGGTAGACTTGTAGAGCTCTACACTGTCTTTATTTATGTTAGGATATCATTTTTATGGCTTAGTATTCAATTCCTGAAGATGTGGTTCCTGTGAGACAAGAGAAATACCCTTTCCTTCAATGTCACGTGTGGCCTGGTTTTGGTTAAGGCAGAAATGTAATTGTAGGAAAATTTCTGCCCGACACCCTCATTACAGAGCTATTTCTGAACACCAGAGTCTTCTCTGCTGTAAATATGCAGGCAACGGCCATCCTGTTTCCAGCAACAAACGTTGTGATTATGTGCTAATCCCAACCCTATGGCTGAGGGTGCAACATGGGCTGCATCAGTGAGGTAATTTTAGCAGAAAGCCAGCTCTGGCACGCTGACTCGGCACTTCTCAAATCCACCTATAAAGTTGTGCACATTCCAAGGTGGTGTGTTAAGTAAGCATCGTTGTTTCTCTATTATGCCTTTTGCAGAGATGGAGTAGATGATGCAGACAGTCAAGGAGATGGCAGCAGTCAACCTGACACCATTTCCATTGCATCCAGGACATCGCAGAACACAGTGGACAGCGATAAGGTAGGACTGAAATGTGAAAATACCCTGCAGCTAATCGCCCCCAGAAAAATGTAAGTGAAGAGCATAATAGAAGGCAAAAATAAAGCAGCTTGTCTTCTACTGAGTGAGTTGAAACTTGTATTCCCCTATGCTAGACTATTAAAAACCAGTCTGTTTCTAGGTGCTTGTCAGTACTGCTGTTTTACCTGGTAACATCTCTGTTGCTGCAGCTTCTTTGTGGTTAATACACAGAGGTTGAATTGGCTCTGAAGAAACACAGCCCAGAGCAACCTTTTCTTCCCTAGTAGAACTTGCCCTGTGGGAGCCAGCTTCTGAATCAGCAAACAGTTGGTTCTGTTCCATATTTGCCCTCTGAGCTAAAATCGGTAGTTTGTTGGAGGGAATACAGGTGCTGACATGCCAATTAATACAGCAAAATTGGGATCCTGGCTGGTATCTTGAGAGCCCGGGAGACCTACCCTTTCCAGAGACACTGATTCTGGACCCCTCTCCTCACGGACATATGGTGGAACATATGGATGGCCCTGAGACGCGCTAGATTCTGTTGGAATGCTGCACGCTGTCGGCACGTATGTACTCATCATTTTACTTATCAGATGATCTGAGCCCAGACTCTCAGCTCCACTAGGATGGCTGACTTGAATTTGTCACCCTGATGCCTCTAACTGCGGCCTTCAGCTGAATTAGCAATTGGTGGTAGGAGTAAATGGGCTGTTAGTAATAATTTACCTTAGCTACGCTGTTGGAGTTTGTCATATCCACTGAGAGAATGTCCATGTACTCTTCATGTGTTGCTCTGAAATCATGTGTAACTTGAAAAAGGATGAATTCTGCAGAACCGTCATGGATTTATCTGTTTGTCGGGGCTTTCTTATGCTGCCACTTACACAAGGTAGAAAGGTGTCTTCACAAAATCAGAATTCAAGTTTATGGTTGTAAAGTTCACAAGTAAGGTTCAGTACAGGGATTATTTTGAAAGATGAATGCAGAAATAGGAGTTAATTGCAAATAAATTACCTTTGTAAGACCACCTGTTTTATTTATCTTAAAGGTATATTCCTATGCTTTTTGCTTTTTTTGACGAATAATGTGCATTAGAAAAGTATTAATTCTCACAGGCTACTGTAGCCGAAGGCTACTGTAATGTATGCAAATACTTTGCTTGATGCCAAAGATGTATTTTCTCATGTCTTCAATCCACATGGACTCACCTTTTCCATGTTTTTCACTGTTTATCATTCCTGAGAAAGGCCCTGACTTAGCAGAATACTTGAGCTCATGCTTAATTTTAAGCATTTGCATAAGCTTTGCTCGTTTGCCCCAAGCCCATTGCCTCAGTTGCATGAATTATGGTAGACAGGCAAGGTCTGGGTAGGATGTTCCATAATGCATGCTGTAGCTGTGTACAAGATCTGTAGTGCCAGCAGCACAGGAGACGATCAGGCTGTACCATGAAAGACAGCCCATCACGGCAACAGTTGGTTTAAGGATGCAAGACTGGAAAGGGTGATAGGAATTTCTATCCAAACCCTTGTTTGAACTGAATGGCAAGATAAGTCGAGCACCAAGTCATACAGGGAAAAGTTTGTTACCACTGGGGAAAGGCTAAATGAGTTCTAGGATTGTGTTGCATTTCTTACTTTCTTAAGGTGGGTGGGTTCACTTGCTAACTTAAGGCTATCTGTGTGTTCCTGTGTCCTTATATATATTTAATGAATAGAATTAAATTCCAGTGTACAGCTAAAGCTAAGTATACTTGTATGTGCTTTGTTGAACCTCAGCAACTGGTGTATCATCCTTAGATAGAGAGGCAGTTCCTGCTGAACGGTTTCCTTACTGCCACTGATGTTAATGCCAGAATACTGTGGAGAGTTTAGCTCCCAGAGTGCTGCATTACTGTGTATTCGCTCCAAGGAAAATGAACTCCCCGCGTCACTTCATAGTTCTCTCAGTTTTTCTACACAGTGCTACCCAAATTAATGACAGATGGAGCTGAGTTGTCTTACTTCCCATTGAAGCAGCATGGAGGCACACCTGCGTTCGGTCTCAGTTCAGACATCAGTTCTTATGGTGCTTGCACAAAGCCCTTAGCACGTGTTAGCATCTGCTGTGAGGGGACTCTGGGTCAGCAGATCCAAAAGCTGTGCAAGGACCTAACACAACGCAAGACTCCCAGTGGTGACGTTTCACCACGTGGGAACAATTCACTGTCGTTCCAAGTTATTTTACCGTTCAACTTTGAAATGGGATTTTCTTCCTTCACTGTGTAGTTGTGCCTATCTTCTAGAATGGTCTGAGTGAATCCCGTTGGACTGGGGTGATTGATCATTTCACATAGACCGATACTGAGTTATCGGCACTGGAAGACTGTACCATATCATGCTCTCTGGCTAATGTTTCTTGGCACAGTTGATGCTGCTTGGTAAACACTGTTAACATATGTGCTATAATTAACTCACGGGGTACTGATAACAGCACCGATAGGTAATGCGTTCAGCAGATAGTGGTTTCCCTGCCTATTTATCTTCAGCGTAGTCAGCAGAGTTTTACGCAGGAGTTCAGATTCAGGCTCTGAGTTTTTTCACAGCTGTAGCCTCCACGGGTGACCCCTCTGTGTGCCGCAGTGAGATCCATGGGAGCCAGGAGAAAGAGCTTCTCCTACCTTTAAAAACTCTGGCTGTTCGCAGCAGCCTCATTTACAAACACACGCAAAGAGCTTTGCAGTGCTAGCTTGTGCCAGGATGGCAGCAGGTTAATCCTGACTGGGACCATCTACGTATTAACTCAGTGCCAGAAACAATTCCCAAGTAACATTTAAGAGTTGATATTGCTCTCTGAAGGCAAAAGAATTCAAAGATTTAGCTGACACACTTTGTCCTGTCCCTAAACCTTGCTATTACACCCAAGGATTACCCAATGCATTAGTTGAATGTTCAGACAAGAATGCCAACAAACATTTTAGACTAAGAAAACCCCAGCCTCTCAAAGATTCCCAATTTCAAGTAGCTCTTCTGCTTAATAACACTGCTACTACGCCCCGAGTCATATGTATTTCTTTCAACCTAGTTGTGAGCCAGTGTCTTCTGAGTTGCAAGTAGCGATTTCTGTCTCCTCTCCCATAGCGGCGCAGCCCTAGAGCAAAGCTTGACCTTTGCATTTCACACCTGTAAAAAGGCAGAAGGTTGTTAAGTGGGAATGTGATAACATTACTGTAAATTCAGCAAGGATTTTGCTTTCTGTCAAGACAGCTGAACCTAGTTGTAACATTTATCAGGGGGATCCTTTGGTGCAGAGGATAGAGCACTTGACTGGGGGCCAGAAGAGCTGAGTCCTAGTTCTGCTCTGCCACTCAGATGGTGGAAGCCATCACAGATTACACCTGATGGCACATTGCACTTGTCTTTTTTTTTTTTTTTCTTGTTTGTACTACAAATTTTTGGGGGGAGGTGCAACACAGGAATTCTTGCAAACGTTACATTTGTACATTGGTTGTAGCATTGTCCTGTGCTGCCCTAACACAGGATACAGACCCAAGTTCAGAGCCATTTTCTTATATTGAAGGACATTCACAGCGATCTTTATGGTAGCAGACTCTCCTTTGAAAATATTCATAATTATATGCCTGATTCCAAAAGTGTTGCTAAGTCTTTAAATATTCAGGCTTTCTTGGCTGCAGGCAGTGGTCAGGTGATTATATGAAACACTTCAGTTTACAAAAAAAAAGTCTGTTTAAAAAAAAAAAGATTACTCCTGTCTTTTAAATCTAATACCTGTTTAAATAGCTTCTTAAATCTGTATCTTAGTCCTTCTTTGATTTTCTTGGAGTTTTCTCTCTCAAAAATATATAAAGCCGTTTTCCCTGGGCTCAAATATTTCATTTTCATTAAATACTATATAGTAGAAATACAGTCTTCAAGTAAGGCCTGTAAGTCTGCACCTTTGTAAAAGGAAAGAAAGAGAGAACATATAAAGTGTTTATTTTTCCATTTGCAATCTACAACTTTTTCTATATGCAGTCTATAATCTAAAATATTTCATACACTGAAAAAGAATTATTCAAATTGTCATTTGGGAGAGTATTATACAGAGGGGAAAAAGTGGGTTCATGAACTGGGCTCAGTGCTAAAGAATCAATAGATAATGAATACTATTACAGTAAGTGTAATTCCCATTAAGCATCCCAGTCAGGGCCTAGGTAACCTACTATGCGAAATTTCTTCATCCTTTTCCAAAAGGCAAATGAGACGGCTTTTGTTCTATACAGTAAGCCCTCTTCAGCAAGCTATCTAAAATCCTTTCCTTAGGGAGAAATCCTTGCCCTATTCAATTCATGGCAGACAGGATTTCGGTCTTTGTATTTGGATTCAAAGCAATGGGGAATTGCATAAAGAAAATGCTAGAATGCGGGGCATTCTCATTTAAGCCCATTGATCTATTGGCTTGTAAAACAGCTGTTTCTGATGATACTGGTCCATCTTCTAATGGCTTTTTTTTTGTGTGTTGGCTTTTGCAGACTGCTGAGGAGAGCAGTTCTCATTTCCTCTTGTTGTTTTTGGATATGGAAAAAAGCTCTGAAATGTGAACCAAAAAGTTTTTACTCTCTAAAAATAAATATACATTATATACTTTTATCTTTTCCATTAGGTACTGGATACAGCTCATCTTTCAGCAGTCATGAGACTGACATCTTGACCTCTTCCACATTGGTGGTATTATATAAAAACTGGGAATAATAATTTTTCTAATTGAAGGTAATTGGTATAAGAGGGAAGATTTTAGAATTGAGGCTTGTTTGAACAAGTCACCTAGTGGCAGATTCTCTTTTCTTAAAAGTCTTCTAATCAAGGCAAAGTAGCTTTCTCTCTGTGCTACTGAAACAGAACTTAGGATCTGATGCAGCAGTACTTACTGCTTCAGATTCTTTGTTAGGAAGAATTCTCATTTCCTTGGAAGTTTCCTTTGCAAGTAACATAGATATGAGAAGTGCCTTGATCCCCCACTTTCTTCCCTGAGGCTACTAATCATTTTGGGTTTGAACTCCATAAAGTTGTGCACTAACGTGCTGCATGTTTTTCTAAATAGGTAGTATTTCCTTGAACTATTGCCTACTGTTAATTTGTGCTGATTAAAAAAAAACAAAATTACCAAATGGAAATGCCCATTCATTCAATAGTAAGGGAAACTTGTTCTCACAAGGAGGACATAAGGAAAATCACTATGTTTGTTAGATGCCACCATCAACATGTACAATACAAAGTGGTCAATCATTGCTTCCCAGCATAAGTTAATCTGGAAATTAAGTATTGACATTAAAGTGCCTGAAGCCAAAGTTGAAAAGCCAAAGTTGAAAATCCAAAGATCCCAGTCTGACCAGGCAGCTTGTAAGGAAATGGAATATGTTAAAGTGAAGAGGAATCTTACAAATACTGCCTTCTCTGAAAGTGTTGAATCCATCGGCTGGAGTTCAGCCACTTGCTTCCAGCAGTGGGAGTTGGAAACCTGACTCCTGGTTGCCGATGGCTGGCACCATTCCCTAAATGTCACTGAGGCAAAAGTCTTCTCCCTCACGCTAGTGTCAAACTGACCTAACAGCCCAGCACAGGACATGGATCCTGCAAATAAAAGATGGGTTTCCAGGTGGTTTGCATTGACATGAAGGCATAGGTACTTTTAGAGTAGAGTCTAGTGGCAAATTTGTGTTTACACATAAGCCCAGCTCTCTAGCCACTTGAAAATGGAACTAGCCCGTTGGAGCACGCTAGCGCTGGGACTGTGATCCCTTCTACTACCAGCATTGCACATCAGCTCTGCCTGGTTAGCTGGGGGTGGGAACTCACGATCACTGCTCAGGAAGGCACCAGTTTACCAGGTGGTGAGTGACTTGTGTCATTATTACTGTTATTTTCCTTTTCTGTTACTGTTCTATTAAACTGTCTTTATCTCAACCCATGAGGTTTTTTCCTTTCCCTTTCCCCTCCTTTTCTCCCTCTTCTCCCAGCCCTTCCGGGGGGAAGAGGGAGAACCACACCAGCGTGTGTGTGGTCGTAGCTGCTGGCTGGGGTTAAACCACGACAGGTACCAATGACATTCTTCTCTTCTGTGCTCTCAGACTGACTTGGTATCAGCAGCAAGCCTAAGGCTCCTCTCAAAGCTGGAATGACTTAGAAAACTCAATTAAAGAAATGAAAGTATTTACTACAAAATAATGAAATAATAAACTTTCAACAAAAATCCCCTTGAAATAAGAACATCAACCTAAGGAAAAAACATTCTAAAAAGTTGATGTCAATATGAAACATTACTTTGTCAAATACAGAAAATGCAGATCTTGGATGAAAATGAGAGATTTCCCCATTTTCAGATAGGGAATTATAGGCACAGAGAAATGAAAACAATACTAGGAGGCAAATGCATACATTAATTTTGTTAACAAGAGCACTTTCGCTCAGACTGAACTGACAATTTAATTTCTACTTAGTTTCTCAGCAAGGGAACTGATATACCAGTCAGAACTTAAAACTATATAGCAGATCTCTGCCTCTCTTCAATGCTATTGTGCTATTCTGTAGCTTTCAGTTATATACTTTCCTGAAGCATTTTTTTGCTTTTGAACCCCTGCTACTGGGGTTTTTCAAATCATCTCTAGGCTCTTAAAAAGTATTTACACAGCCATAGCTAGTGATTCAAGCCCTCTATCCCTCTGGCATTATTATGGCAGATCCCATGATCCGAGTTTCAGCCTTTTCCATCTGTGCCAGTGAATTCTGTACCGAGTCATGTGCAGGAGACATATTCCGCTGCAGCACGGGGGGAATTTCAAGGAAGGGACAGGAGCTGTTGACCCCCAGCAGGGCTTGTGTGTGGTCAAAACGTGTATCACTATGGACTGGTGTCAGGCAGTACTTCAGCAGTGGGACCGAATGAACAGAAAACGCCCATGAGCGGAAAGTCACTCTGGCGGTGGTTGACGGCTGCTACAGGTTGTAGCTGATGTGAAGGAAGTTGGAAGGTATGGTGTAAACTGGCTACGGCAGAGCTAAGGAAGAGCATGATCATGGGAATACGGAGTGGGTTGTAAAGCAGGTAGTCACTTAAATACAGAATCTGGAGTATTTCTTTAGGAATCTTTCTGGAGCCCTGTGAAAGGTGATGTATATAAATTGTCTGACAGGGGAGGCTGTCATTGGCTTGAAGAGATTTTTTCCTCCAACCAATATATTTTACTTTCAGTAAATTAGACTCGATTTAGCAGCTGTGAGTTTCTGAAGGGCAAAGCAAGGGATTGATTTGGTCTCAGTTATGTAAGTATTGTTGTGGTTACGCTGCACTGATCCTGTCCAGGCAAGTGATGTGCCAGAATTGAGTAGTGTAGTGTCTGGAGTACTGTTTCCTTATAGTGACTGATGAATTATGGTACCACAAGTAAAATTAAATTTATGTAATAAAAATGACTGCTGTCTGTTAAGTGAATTTTTCCTGTGAAGATATGATAAAGAAAAGAGGAGTGAATTATGACTCCAGAGGATATATTTCTATTGCTTGGACGCTGCTTAGCATTAGTGCAGTTGTCACACTGAGTTCTTACTGCCCTCACCTGAGGAAAAGGGAGAGCATGATAGCTGGCAAAGGAAAACCTGACATAAAACATTTTGGCACTTTAATTAGCCTCCTTGAGTGCTCAGTAGCTATAGTTGTTAACTCTTTTCAAGATAATGTCATGTAGTAGCAAAATGTTTATCTTATCAAGGAAATAAATTGTTCAGCCAGGAGCTGACATCTCTCTCTCTCTAATAGTAGTGTCTTCAAATTTCCTTAGGCTGTGGGAGACTGCCTCTAAGTTCTTGGCTAGAACCCCTGTAAATTCAGCTCTTCCCTGGGAAAAATATATAAATATATGTATGTATATTTTTTTAAAATTTTTTTTTTTACTGTGAATAGTACCCTGAGACTGAGGTTCTTGAAGAGACACTTGGAGCTGATAAGACTGTTTTATCTCTGCTGGCAATGCCTTCTTTGACATGAACTTGCCTTTCTAGTCACTCGCGTTGAGTAATATTACTGTGGCACTTCCACCACCACCCCCCCCACCTTTCCTAAGTATATGTAAGGACTTTCCCTTTGCTTCCTGCATTTCTTATCAGGAGTGCAGCACTGCCAGCATCATGAAATATTCCAGCTTTTGAACTGCAGGGTGGTACTTGCCTGTCTCCATTTGAGATTTTTCAGTCTTTTGGAAAAAAAACCTGAGGGTCTTGGAGTGAAATATAACACACTCAATCAGGCAAGGTTTAAATTACGTCTTTAAATTTCCAAATGAGTTCATCCCAGGCCTGACGTGCTACACACACCTTATTTGACTTGTCGTACAAAGGCGCATGGGCACTCACAGGAAACTCTGAACCCCAGATGCGATACCAATAGTTAAAACTGTGCCCTGCTCAGAGAGTCAGTGCCAGGCCTGTGCTCTGCCTTGGTATAACTTAATCTCTGTTTTGGGGACTTGGATGATAGGTCTCATGTGGCCATTTTTTTGTCTGTACACTGGTCACCATGACTGGCAGCTTTACAGGAATTTATCCACCTGTCATCTGCAAGTGGAGTCAGTTGACAGCTCTTTTCTTGGATTTATGATGTATGTAGCGCAGAATCTCCAGCACAGGTATTAATACTGGCACTGCCTACAACAGAAATCTCCCAGGAAAATTCTGGGGCCTTTGGCCCTTTTTTCTTCTGAGAACTTTTTAAAAATGCCCTTTGGTCTTCCCTGGACTGGAACCAGATTTCAAAACAAAGGAAAATGTAATTCTTACCAACCTTGGGTTTCAGCCAGGTTTAATCCTGGCTTGAATTACGTGTAATCTGTCTTTTCCGACACCCATTTCTAAATCTAACAAGGAGAAGATCAAGTTTGCCTCTGAGAAGTGATCTGTCAAGGGTGCAAGCGCTGCTGAGAGTAAGGACGTTTGTTTTCTGTTGTTGCCAGCAAGTCTTTGTTGCAGCTGCGGGTGGAGGCAGCACTGAAGACAGGCTGTCTTGTTTCAAAGAGCTTTCTCAGAAAAGGTGTGTATGTTCTTTAGAAAAGCAAAGTAAAACATGAGCAGCTGCTTTTAAAATATCACATGAAGCACTTGCAAACTTCATAGTAATTCCTCAGGAACTTTGTCTAAAGTTCTAATGATGTAGTGGAGCCTGATCCATTTCTAATTGTACTGTGTGTCTGGACAATTCCCCTTGCACCTACCCGAGAGAAGATGACAGTGGATGAAATTTTACAAAAGGCCCCCTTTTCTTATCCGGGAGTTGAGTTTTAGGAAGAAATTTCCCGGAGATTTGAGTGTTTCACGCATCCCTGGTCTCATCGCTGTGAAAATATATCAAAGCCAAAGCAAAGGAAAAAAGGCGGCACAAGATTTGCAAGGGATTCTTTCTTTCTCACCTCAAAGGACATTTAAAATAACATGAACAGTAACAGATTTTCTAATTATGATATTAAAAAGAAATTAAACCCAGTGTAATTGTTTTTAATGTGCCTAATTCACTCTGGAAAAATAAAATAAAATAAACAAGCTGCCTGTGAGAGTTCCTGCCTATGGAGAGTTTGCTGACTGTGGAGCAACCTGGGGTTTCATTTAATGAACAAAAATGAATGAATATCTGAAAAGCAGAATATCTGTAGTGTCCACGGGAGTAGAAATCATATTGTTCATTGAGTAATATTCCTGGGAAATAATTTAAGAAAAGGCACGCATGAAATTTGCCATACATCTTAAGTATCTCAGCTGGGATTTCTGAAAGTGCTACTGACCTTTAGTGGGACTTCTGCTATCAGAAGGCTTGGACACAATTCTGTCCCCAAAGTAAAGCCATTCCTCTGGTGGTCTGTGAAGGGTTAGCTGGTCAGCACTCACAGGTTTGTTTCCAGACCAGTGCAGAAGCAACAGATATTTTCTTAACACCTCTCAGTTTTTTTTATTTGCAGCTATAAATAACTGCAGATATGAATCCAGATTCAGTTGGGTCATCAGATGCTGAGAAGAGATCCAACTGAAAGTTTGTGAAAGTAAAGTCCTAGGGAAAGAGGTTCTTCAAAGATTTCTTTTTCAGCATTTTGCTCCATGCGTAACTGGCAGTTGCACCCAGGGCAGAGAAAGTACACTCCACTTCTTTTATAAAGTGCATTCTTTTGTAAAGTTTCAGTTTTGTTGCTATCCATTTCATAAAGGACGGTTGCTATTGATTTTCATAGATTATTTTTTTCATTTAGGAAATAAGAATCAGCATTCAGTCTGCTTTCAGTCTTAGATCATTCAATCTCATGCATCTTATGATGGAAAATAAGTAAATTGGTAACATTTGAAAATATAAGTCAAGTCCCTCTATGATAAAACAAGTTTATGGGACTCCTTCAGGCTGAGGTTCTCCTGCGAACACTGCAGCTGCGAATACCAAGGAACGGAAGGGTACGTAAATGTAATTTCTGTGGTAGCCCACTTGATATCTCCTTTCTATTCCTGCCAGCAGTGCAAAAATCAGATTCTATACTAATATGCTGATGAACACATTCCCCTTACAGGCGCGAGGCACACAGCTAAAGGTTGTCTTAGTTGATATAACCAGTACCCTAAATTCCCAGCAAATGTGATATCTCTCAATCACAAGACATTTCTGAACAACGTGTGATCCTGCTTAGATGGAATGGCTGTAGTTTTAAAGCGTACAGGAATAAGGTGCAGAATGTAAAGATGGTTGAAACTCAGCTGTGGACTACACTGTGGTGTTAAATGACAGGAAATAAATCATGCTCCATATCAGTAAATCTATATTACCAAACAAAAAAAAAATGTTTTGATGCCTGCTGTGAAGAAAGAGGATGTTTAATTTATGGGGATGTTTAAGGGAATCAGTTAATTGCAATCAAAACAGAATAAGAAGGAAGGAAGTGCAGTAGAATCCCTGTCTTTCTTTCAAAGATATCACCAACATGAGTTTAGCACATTTTAAAATAGAAGGATTCAAATAAATTATTGATTTGCACAGAAGAATTAAAGGATATTCTGTTTTTCAGCTCTAAAGAGAGACCAGCTGTTGTTTGACTTTTATAAATGTGCTGTGATTTTCAAAGAATCAGCTGTCAAAGATTTGTTGCCATTTATGTTACATTAGAAACTGAGTGGGATTTCAAGTGGCAGAGGAGTTTCTAGATCTAAATTGATCTTTGACTGAATGGGAAACAGTTAAAATTGATTCATGTTAGGCTAAAATAGTATTTTTTTCCCAGCAAGATTCTGTCTGTAATGGTTAGACAAAAATACATATATTAAGAGATCAAATGCCTGAGTTCCTTTTTCCTCTAAATTTATGCTAATGAGAGTGCAAGCTGAACTGTAAATCATTAAAGGCCATTTCTTCATTATTGCTTATCAAAATTAACATTCAGTGACCTGTAAATTATTCACTAGTTCCTTCCCTTTCTCCTCATGAACAATTCCTTTTCGCTTTGTTCTTGCACTCTTGCACAGCGCAGAATGCCGGTGCTGGGCTGTGACACCGGTGAAACAAATCCTGGGGCTGCCCTCAGACTTACCTGCCTTGTCACATCTCATGAGAGTACACTGACACTTGCTGAGACCTACAGTCTGCAGGGTCCCAGCACCACTTCGCAAACAAACCCGCTCAAGACATGGAATAGATGCTCCCAGTTCAGCATCATCCTGGTTTTGCAAATTTGTGTGTTGATAGAAGGGACAAAAGGGTTAATTAAAAGTGGATAAATTATATGGTCCCCCCAAAGTGAGGACATAAATAGAACAGGAAGCGGCCATCGGTATTCTGGGGTTGTCTCTGTAGCCATTCTTGGGCCAGGCACTAGATCATCCAAAGTGCTAGACTTAGAAAGAAAGGAGTAAGCAGGAGTCAGAACTTATTTTAAAGAAGAGCATTTTATATTTTTTTTATTTCATCTCAAGTTCTACCTTCCATGTTGTCATTAAGCAGGGAGCTGTTCCTCATCCAAACCTGATCATTCTCCTCCTGTTCCTCAAAAAACTCGAGTTCATATTTATTTGTCCTGTGCTGTTGTTTTGAGTTGTTCCTGAGGTTTTATTCTGGTGATTACAGCATGTTTGTTTGATTTGGCTGTACAATATTAAATATATCCCTCTGGAGGAACAATATGTTTTCTTGTTGGCAAAGATTTTTTTCCTTTTAGAATTAATCATTTTTGTGTAGTTAATGCTTATTAGCTGTAAAGTGCCAGGTTTGTTCAAGAAACTTAGAAAACTTTGGAACAGCACGGTTCCAGCTATAAAGGGCATATAGGGATAACACAGAATAACTGCCTAGAAAGAAAGAAAAGTTTGTGTGATCAGAAATTAGCATTAAGAACAGGTCTTTGAGCAACATTGTTAGAGTTCGTTGATCAAGGACATTAGAGATCGTCCAAGTTCAAAGTTAAGCAAGAGGTTTGATACTGGAAACAAAACTGTGTGAAAGAGGGGGTTAAGGGGAAAGAGTTGCAAACCACCCTCGATATAGGGGATAGAGTCAGAAAAACACACAGATCACAACCAATATTTCTAAGAACACCTTTAATACCACAGGAGTGGAGGGTTGTACTGGGGTGCAGTAGCTCTTAGGTGTTGAGAAAGTTTTGGAGGGTCTTTTCTTTCACCAAGTGTATGTGTATATTTGCATACAGCAGTCACTGCCTTCTTGGCTGTAGTCTGAATTGTACAACCAGTTGTTGATGCTAGTGTGTGCTGCTGGCTTTGTCCACGTTTGGCTGACTCTTGGTGCACTGAATTTATCAGTTCCTTGGGAAACTTTTCTCCAGAGTTGATCAGTTCTTGGGAAAATTTCACAACCTACCATCTGAGCTCGTACTTTTCCTCTCTTCAGTTCTCTATCTACTGGTAACCATTTCTCCATCCAAACCTGAATATAAAAGCTGTATAAAACTGATTCACACATTCTCATGTGGAAGAGGCCTTTATGGTATGGCCTCATAGAAGATGCAGTGCCTGATTATAGACAAAAGGGAACAGTGAGTTAATTGATTTTAACTCTTTGAGCAAGGCCACATTTGCCTCAGTCTTTGTGTGCTGCCTTGTCAAGTACAGCTGTGAGCATGGAGAACCACAGAGCATCACAAGAACGTAGATACTGGACTGTGAGTCAATAGAAGGAGGCAGAAGAACTTGGAGGGCAAAACACAGGGAAGCACAGAGCTGGGCAGGCAGCTGAGGAAGGTGAGAGCTTTCCACAAACTCAGGGTCTTTTCAGTGATCTGAGGCAGTATTTATTCTGGAGCCAAGTATTTTTGCTGCAGGATGCCCCAGGAGGCACTTCCCTGCCTTAGAGTCAGCATTCTCCCCACCTCGCAAACCGCATGCATGCCTTGCTACTGGCAACCTACAGCTGAGAGACATCCAAAGCTTACCCCAAGCCTCAGTTCCCAGAATCACAGTGCTGCTGCTCTCCAGGCCAGCTTTATTTTTCTGTTTGAATCTTGCATTAATTTAAAACCCACCAACAATCAAAATCAGACTCACCCTCCTCAAATGTGTGTGGGCGAGAAACAGAGGGGTGTGAAACGTATGGCGCAACTCCACAACCCCTTTTCTCCTTGGGTTCATTTTTCCTTGACACTACAGCATTACTTCCTGACCGTACTTGCAAATAAACAATTATTGAAAGAACATGGCTGGACCACACATGCGTATTTTCCACTCTCGTGGAGCAAAGCTGTGTGTCGGCTGGTGGTTATTTATTTTCACAAGAGGCGGTTGGGTTTGTTGTCGTGTCTTTAGGGCACCATCTCTCGAGATGCTGAGCCTTCTCAGCTCGCAGAGGCTGCAGGAAGAATTGAGGGTGGGAACCAGCTGTGCCCCACAGGTCTCGGGCCTCACTTGGCGTTATTGCTTCTAAAAGTTTTCCAGTGTTGAAATTTACTGCGTGATCTCGAGGAGTCAATAGAAAAGGACAGCAGGGGGTCTACCCGAGGGAAGGAACACTTTCCTTAACCAAACCATGTGATGTTCCTTTAAAATTGGAGTTGGAGTTGCTAAACCATCAGTTAGAAGCGTGGCGTTTATATAGAGAGAAGAAAGTAAATTGAAACACGCACAGAGAAACTTCAGCTTTCTGGCTCGCTTCAGATAATGCAGTGAGAGCTGATTTTCGTATGAATTTAATTGATTCTCCTTAGAAAGGTAAAGGGCCACATTCCCTATCTGTTGCTACATATAAAATGGGAAAAGTGGCATTCAGCTGGATCGCCTTTGCCTTCGCAGCTGGGCACCGCACATCACTGAGGATCCTCCACTCTGCAGACTGCCAGGGCAGCTGGGGCAATTTGAAGGCTGGAAGCACCTAGTCCCTGCTCCCCCCATTCCTCCCCAGCAGCGGACCCAGCCAGGGGTTGCCTTCCCCCAGCTTTGTACTGGCTGAAACAGTGCTGACTGCAGGGTACAGGTTAGGGGCTGAGGGCTCTGGTTCATGAATCACCTTCTGGCTTTTTTTGCATCTCCCCCACCCTCTGCGGCTGAAATATAACAGAGGTGTGAACCCGGCCTTCAGGGGTTGTTTTTGTAGGTTGTCTTTTGAAATCTCTGAGGTTTCATCTTCTTTCAGAGGTCCTGGTCTCAGTGCTGCATGCAGTTACTTAGCAGAAACTCTCTTCCAACCCTGAAGTTGTGCTGTCCCCCCACCAGCGACTGAACCTTTGGTACCTTTTGCCTTCATGAAACCTCTGCCCTTAAAGCTTTCTAGGAGAGAGGTTTGAGCACTGAGAAAGGACTTTGAAAATCAACCCTTTCTCCAGCTCTTTCAGTTTCTCCTTTATGACTCTCTTACTGTGTGATGCCTGTGTGTTATTTATGAGGACTTGGCTGCTCATTTCCACGAAAAAAGATAACATTGTTGAAGCTGAAAGGCAATTAGCTATGTGGTGCTGCAAAGAGGGAGGAAGGGGACAGTGAGAGTTGTTGCACCTGGTTAGGCAGCTGCTAGGGCCAGAGATGCAAGGCAGAAAAGAGAAGTCATTTTAAAAAAAATGGAAAGAAAACAGGATGAAATGCAAGCCAGTTTTGTTTCACCCGGTCAAGGAAACTACCTAACTGTGGACCAGGTGAATATCTGGCTCTGAGCATCCTGTCGTTCCCTGCCACATCCAGCCCTTCAGGAATCCATTGGCTGCTTGGGTTTTGTTTTGGTAGTAGCAGGATTCGCCTCCAGCCTTTGAACAGAACACTTTCCCTTTTGGGGGGAATAAATGAATAAAAATAGTTCAGTAAAAGCTGGGCTAAAGCGGATGTCTTCTAAGCAAATATACCACTTATTTTCCATCTGCTGGTTCCCAGTCCTTGGTTGCTGTGAGAGAGAAGGAGCAGCAATGTGTTTCAGAAGAAGCAGGATGCGCCTCCCAGGGTGCAGACCTGAAAGGTGGCCACTTGCATCCGTGAACCTGGCATTTTTGTTGACAAGAGTAATATAGTAACAGCTAAAATTGATTCTAATGAACGAGGGCTTTCCTTTGCATTTCTTAATGTTATATCTGTTAAATTCCCCAAAGAATTCTTCTGGGCATCCGATCCCTATGTAAAGACTAAGGCTAAGTGACTTAATAGGATAAATGCTTTATAAAGCAGATCAGTAATATTTTAGTTGTCTTCTTTCATTTCAGTAACAAGCGTAAGGGAAGCTAATGTCCCAGTATACAGGGATTTGCAGTCACCATTAATGGAGATAATTTCCCTCATGGGAAACAATATAAAATACCATTGCAAAAGCTAGAACACTTTTCTAGCTTTTCTTTTCAATCACAACAGATTGGGTCCCTTTTGCTAAATTTCTTTGTGCTTTAGAGGAGAAAATAAATCTATCAAAGAGAAGTGATTTTAAATCCTTAAAATAAACTCTTGATGGGGGACAATAAAGGAGCAATCCTGAGTGTCCCAAGGCAGCATCTATATGACTGAGGAAAATGAAATAAAATCATGGCAGCTATTAGCAGTTTAGTGAGTGTTAAATGAGTCCTGAGCGATGCAGAATTAGGAAGAGTTTTCACCATTTTCACATTGTCATCACTAACAGGAACGGTCTCACTTGCTCTTCATTCCATTGTGATGGTAAATCCTGATGTAACAAATATGCAGACAAGCTGGGAAAGAGAAATGGACTTCAATTGAATGGCATGTTTATCTTATAGTCTGTATTCATAGATCTCAAAGTCTAGTGCAAAGCAGTCGGAGTTATTTCATGGCTACGAAAACCAGGCCACAGAGCAGTGATATGATTTGCCAGAGCTCACACTGCTGCCCCAGCATGAAGAGAAGTTCGTTTTCAGTCCCACTTCATACCAAATCCACTGGGCACCCTTTCTTACAGGAGATCAATGGGCAGTACCTGTTCAGGGATTTTCCTGACATCTTTATGGTGGCACAATTCAAAATGACATTTGTGTGCGTCTTGTCTTCCCCGCCTCCAGTTTGGTCTGAATTAGTGAGCCAAATTTATTTGTTTTCATTATTCGGACTCTAGTTAGGCCAAACCTTCACAGACAGGGTTTGCCTTTCTGTTTGGAAAGGGAAATCTGGCCCATTTCAGGAAAGATTAGATAGCCGCCCCATTTGGAAACAAGTTATCTGCTCAAGGAATGTTAGCGTCCATGTATTTAGGATCCATTAAAAGCTAAAAGTGAGACACAAAATTATTTCTGGACCCAAATGCTTGTTTTCTCAAGATCATAGTAATTCCAGGCAGGAATTTTAACTCAGCAATTTTGTTAAGCATCTTATTTTAGTGGGAAACAAGATTAATTTAATTTAAAGCCCAAATTTATTAAGGAGTGATTCAGCTTTCTGTAACTGGGCCTGAGCAGCTATGGAAGCAACCGGCAGCAAGGTTAACAAGCCAGGAGAAGAGAGTGTTCCGACTGAATCTTGAGCAACTGATGGAAGGCTTGACATCCCATGCCAGTGACACAACATGCAATCCATATAGCAAAAAATAGAAATAGATTTTCTATTTTGCTTTGTTGGAGGAAGGGCAATGACCAGCGAATCAGACTGTGTTTAGTATAGTCAATGATGGTCAATGAATTGTGAGAGATTTTTTTTAAATCCATGTTGAAATTTTTCATCAAGATAGAATTTCATACAAAATTTCTTGCCTTTCTGCTTGAGGTAGAGCTGAAGTCATGCTCCTGCCTGCATTTATCTGTGTGAAGAGCAAATAATTTAGCCACCAGGTTTGTAGAGGCTGCCAGTCACCATCGCTCCACCACAGGGGCTGAGAGAGAATCATTTGCCATGTCCTACTTTATTTCCCAGGTACTTTATGTTGTTAAAAAAGCACTGGGCAAGGCTTGGTTTGACACTTTGTAGATTTAACCAGAAGTCTATAAGTGTAGGAAGCACTGTTTGTTTCTGGAAGCATTTTTGAGTTGGGAAAAAAAGCCAACCCTCTCCAGGGCTGAATGCCAGGTTACAACTGAAATGTGCTGTAAGAATGAGAACACACAAAGGAAGGAGAAGCCTTTAGAAAGCTGATTTAATGTTATTTCTTCTTTCTTTTCAAAATGCAGAAGCAGCTTGCGGTGATCAGAAGCGCTTAGAATGTGTTTTTCATGTCTTTAAAATATACAGTAGTGGAGATTAATACATTCATTGGTTTGTTTTTTAATGAAGTGAATCTTGGAACTGGATTTGAACATTTGCTGTAAATTCTTCTATTTAAATGCTTTCTTATTTATGGCGCCATGCTTGGAATGTTATACAGAGCATTATCTGACTATTAACTCTTACAACAAGATGGATTTTAGGATTAAATAAATTGTGTGCATTCCTTTTAAATTGCTGGAGCCAAAAGGGTTAGGAGTGTTAGATTATCCAGCTGCAGCCGTTCCCCTGCGTAGCCCGGTGGCACATTACAGGGGCAGCGGTGGCTGAGCAGGAGGGAAGCAGCCGCTGGAAGCAGCAATTGGATGTGGAGCTTGAATTGCACATCCTCTACTCACCGCGTAGGGTAGGTGGCCTAACAGTTTCATGGGCATCTGGCAGACAGAGGGAATGGTAGCCTCAGAACAATAAATATGTGTATAAATATATGCTCAGCTCTGGGCATATATTTATTGTCCTTTGAAGTCAGTGATTTGAACCTTATGTGCTTTGTTTGCTAAGTTGTGGTGAGTGTGACGTTGCTTTTTACATTGCCAGGTTAGAGCCAGCATTATGAGCTGGTGTCACAGGCTAATGCCAGTGATTATTCCAGGAACTGTTGGAGGGGCAGTATGTGTGACTGGTCACAGTTATCTTTCTGATTTAGAAAAATAGATATTTTCTCTTTTCATCAATTGCAATACAGCAAATACAGAACTCGGTCATGTAAAAGTCCACATATGAGCTGTATTGAATTCAGCCGCCCATCACACCTGTGTGTTCCTACCTCCACTTTTGAAAACCAGTTATGAGTCCAGACCAAACACTGTTGCTTTTAAGCGTGTGGGGACTGATTTTAGTGGGACCTGAATTTGTCTCATCTCTCAAGCAGGTTATTGCTTTGTGCTTTTATGCTTGAAACTGGAGAGTTTTATGAACCTGATATTGGCTGTGAGCCAACAGTAATGTTTTAGTCAAGCAAGGAAGAGTCATGTTTTTAGAACCAAAGATTAAACATTTCCTTCCTCCTGTCACACCTGTTTCCATTGAGGGGTGTAATTGCATAAAGAGTTGCTACCATTTACAGTAAGCTATTCCTTGGAACAAGTCACCTTCTTTATACTCCTCTCCAGCTTCCGCTAAAGTGTATTCTTGGGTGATTATGTCTTATGCAAACAAACTCATGACTGGGTGATCATTTCCTTACCTGATGTTTCATATTCATGTATTATTCTCCCGTCTGCTGCATAGTGTAGAGTGATTCACTTCATCTTCGGTTTTTTCAAGAAACAAATGAAACTTCATATTCTTCATTTCTTCACACATCTAGGATGTAAGATTCAACCTCTTTGTTGCCAGGAACTTTGTTCACTGATGCCTGTTAGTCAGTGAAGTGCTTTAGTCCCACCATCTAGTTTAAATTTCACGGAATCACAGAATTGTCAGAGTTGGAAGGGACCTCTAGAGATCATCTAGTCCAACTCCCCTGCCAAAGCAGGATTGCCTAGAGCACATTACTCAGGACTGCATCTAGCTGGGTCTTGAAGATCTCCAGAGAAGGGGACTCCACAACCTCCCTGGGCAGCCTGTTCCAGGGCTCTGTCACCCTCACCGTAAAGAAGTTCTTCCTCATATTAGAATGGAACTTCCTATGTTCCAGTTTGTGCCCAGCCAGTGTTTTGGCTGGATGAAATAACTGGCAGGGTTACTCGGGTTGGTACGGCTTGATTGTTCCTATAGGCAGGGATTTTTTTGTCGTCAGTATAATCAGGCAAAGATATACGGTTTATCTATTTTATTGACTTCAACTGCAACAGAAATCAACGTCAATTTAAGTGTCATTGTTGACTAAGACTTTTATGTTCATGGGAAAGGAAAAGGAGCAGGAAGAGGGAGGACAGTAAATAATGAGCTGCTCAGTTCCAGACAAATGACGACAAGAGATGTGAATTTTAATGAGAGAACTAGCAGAAGGAGGAGAAAGTATCAAATGAACCTGTCTCTTACGTCAGTGAATGAATTGGGCATGTTTCAACAAAATGGGCAATGCGAACAAGTGATACTGTGACTTTCTGGTCTGTTCTATAGACTTGAACATTAAAGTCACTGTTTTGTCTGATACTACCTGTAAAATGGAAAGCACAGGGTACGTGTGACAGCCCTTTGGTCTGACTGCCGTGGTCGGTATTTAACAAAGATCAGAAACTGTCAGATAGTGTGACTGGGTAGCAAGAGGTGGGAATGAGCAAAAGGTGGGGAGTGGGAGAATGGGAACAGTAATAAAGTCTAGAGGCTGAGAATGGGGAGAAGAGCAGGGATTGAGGACATGGGGAACAGCCCCAAGCAGTAGATGGGAGACCCTGACAGAGCAGAGGGCTGGGCAAAATCCCACCAGGTCCACAGCCCTCTGGGAGACTGGCTGTGCCCAGGGGGCCAAATGTGTCTTGCTTGCCTGAGAGCAACCCATGGCAAAGGTCCCACTGACTTGATTGTCCAGCTGCAGCTGAAGAGGAATCTGCCACACTCCAAAGATACCAGGGAGCCTGTTGGCTGAGATTTCTTCTCTAGAAAGGAGACGGCGTCACTTAAAGATGCATTTTGTGCTGTTGTGCTAATGTCTTTCACAGAAGAGTAGGAGAAATGGCGGAATACCATCTTTTGGAGTAGGCTCGTGTTGCAATCAAATTACAGACCATGAGTAATGAATGTATTTGACAGCAGAGCTTTTGATTTTACAACATATTCATAACACCTTGAGCACTTAGTACCTTGTTAATCCAATTAGCATACACTAAAACTGCCAAAGCAATCTGAACCACTATTAATCACATGCCAAACTGTCCAAGATCATGCTTTGTTATTACTGTGGAGCCAGCTAAGAGTAGATTGGTACATCTTTGAATGTCTAAATGCACATGCCATTGGTTACAGGAAAGCCAAAGAATACTGAATCAGAAATTGGCGTAATAAAAAAAGCCATCATACAATAGACTTTCTTGCCTCTCAGGCAGTGGGAGAGCTATAGTAGTGTTTAAGTGGAAGTCGCTTATCCCAAAGCTATAAAAAGAGCCCTAAATGATTTGTGGTGAGCAATCACTGATACTGCTGTTCCATCCCGTAGGCTGTGCACGTTGTTTCTAGCACATCTCAGAAAAAGGAAGCATTGGCAAAACACGACTGCAGTGTGCAAGCAGAGAGACGTGCACCTATGCTTGCACTTACGTACTTGGGTTGAGCAACTTCAGTTTATACCCGTCATGAGTCATTTGCAGTCTCTAGGGTACATGGCTAACATTAAACTACAGTTCACATGTCAGACACAGGTGATCCTTGACCTCTGTGGCAAGACAGCTTTTAAAGGTGTTAATGTAATGGCACCATTTGGTCCTGTCCAGAAGGAATGGGACAAGGGATCTCTGTCGCAAATAGGCTGCATTACCGTGTCCACTGGGGAGTTGCTTTCCAATTTCTGTTCAAGTTCCCATAGCAGAGTCTGTTTTGCTAGAAGAATTGTCTAACTTACAGTAGACAAAACTGATGTGAATGACACAGTAACGGGCATCTGTGTTCCTGCATGAGATATAAATAATACAAAAGACCCTAAGAAACCTTCAGAAATTGCATTTGACCTAAAAATGAAAACAGTAAGAGGATTCACAAGTGTCAAATCATTCCACTTCATCTGTGACTTAATGAAGACATTGCAGTTGTCAAAATCTGCTTTGTCTCATTTTTGGTTAATACAACTGAATTGCAAACCTGGTATATTGACTACAGGGATAACAATGAATTTACAAATAAAGAGTGTAAGTTAACAATGGATAAAATCAGGGTCATGTAAGTAATGCCAGTTAGCACCTGTTTATAGATAATAAAATTAAACTAGCTTGGTATTTTTTTATGAGGTTATAATTCAGTTAATAGAGGAAATAGCATCTCAGCGATAAACTTTTGTGGGCATTTGATTTGAGCTGTGTGGTATTTTTGCTAACAAAGGAGAACAATAGAAAATAAACATGGCATGTATTAAATGGATTGAAACCTGGCTACTTGACAGATATAGATATAAATAGAGTTATTATAGGGCAGGCAAGTTTAGAGAGAAATCCTGAAGAGTTTTGTCCTTACCCTTGTGATAGGAGAAAGTTTTTATCTTCATTTTCTAAGGAAACAAGATTTTCTTTTATGTTTTCCACATCTGTTTGTGCTCTGCCCTCTAATAACTTTTGTACCCATTGGACAAATTTCAAGCAAATTGACAGAAGCTTCTGATCTCAAAAATAATTTCTATGGAGATCAGCATAAGGATAGACAGAGAGACACAGAAGCTGCTTAATTAGGAGAAATGCAGTAGTATGAACACATGTGTTTACGGACAGACACATTGCTAGAGAATCCACATGGCTGAGAGACCTCATAGATGCTTGAGCCTCAGAAAAAGCTTTCACTGTGGCTGTAGACTGACCACATAGCCCTGATTAGTGGGGAGCTGGGCTGCACTGGTTCTGCTCCACAGGGCCTACTAGTTATCTGTGAGAAGCTGAAAAAATAAAAGTATGCCACTAAAACATGCAGGTGGCTGAGCGGTCAGGAGCAAGAAGAACAGCCTGTTGATCCAAATAGCTTGGTAAGCTTGGTGCAGGTAAACAGGACAATCCCTAATATGTGCAGATCTCATCATCGTGGAGGGCATAATATCAGCCACGCTTGTAGGCGCAGGGGTTAGCACTGGTGTCGAGGAAACTGGTGATTTCACCAAAGTTGTAGTGGCTTTTGCCTTGCTAGAAGTGTGCTAACCCAAATTGAATGTTTTTTGCAAAAAATACCCATTAGTTCAAGTGCAAGCTTGTACTGAGTCTCACGAAGATGTGACTGGCACTGTCTCTGTTTCCAAGACACGGAGGGGATGTAGAAATCACAGAATCACAGAATCTTCTTGGTTGGAAGGGACCTTTGAGATCATCGAGTCCAACCAACAACAACAAAAAAAACCCCAAAAACAAAACAAAACAAAAACAAAACAAAACAAAAAAAACCCAAACCAAACCAAAACAAAAAACCCACCAAAACCAAACCAAAACAAACACCCACAATCCCACACCACACCCACCCACAAACAGACACAACCCAACAATCTCAGGCACCAGAGCAGGCCCTGAAGTGCCATGTCTACACGTTCCTTAAATACCTCCAGGGATGGCGACTCCACCACCTCCCTGGGCAGGCTGTTCCAGTGCCTGACCACTCTCTCAGTAAAGTAATTCTTCCTAATATCTAATCTAATCCTCCCCTGCTGCAACTTTAGACCATTTCCTCTGGTCCTGTCATTATTCACTTGGGAGAAGAGGCCAACACCCACCTCGGACAGAGCAAAGCCATCCAGGTTAAACACTGGACAAGAGGCAGAGTTGGAGTTAAAACCAACATCTTCTGTGTCTCAGGCAGTGGCCTTCTGCTAGGCTATTTTAGCTTTCTTATCTGTATGTTCCCATCTTTAAGCGGTGAACCAATCCATGTGAACATAAAAAAGCACCTTCCTTATATTCTGTTCATTACAGCTTGGGGCACTCAGCGCTCCTGAGACATAATTATGCTCTGCTCTGTTGCTAACTCTTTATGATTTTAATTATTTTGAAAACACATCTGTAACAGCATATACAAGAGCAACAGGGTAACAATAACAATAAAGTTGTGTTGTGTTCTTGGTATAAACTCTTTGGTTTGGGGTTTACGATTTATGTGTTCTGGAACTGGATTATTGCCTCATAAAACAATGCAGCAGCCTTTTCTCATTTAGTTAGCCATCCATTTTTATTAGGGTGCTCTATAGAATGCCTGCAATAATATTATAAAGGTGCAGAAGGTTCATTATTTCACAACAAGCGGCTAGCCAAGACCATTATTATTTTTACAACAGCCGGGCTTGCTATTGAAATATAGTTTTGATTGTAACCTTTTTTCCTCCTCCCTCTTTCTCTTTTCTCTACCAAAAGCAGAGATGTGCAATTGTTCCTTTTCAGATTGCTTTTCCACTGCCCCACAAACATGTCATTTTCAGTGAAATGGATGGATTATAATGGGAACAGATCAGTGATAATGCATTACTGGAATACAGCCATCCCCAAGAGAGCTTATAATAATATCCAGTCTTCCTAAGCTTTAAAATCTGCAGTTTGGACAGCCTATAGCTCTAACGTGGAACCTAGTTCTGAATTTTCCCTGCACTCATAATTCTTTGATGCTCAATTATTGTTAGGGTTCTCCCCTCCCCGTCATGTTGCCATGACAACTGCCTTGCATAAAATCCAGCGCTCAGACAATACAGCCGCTGCTTTAGAAAGGGGCTCCAGGCTCATAAAAGTTGAAATTGTTGCTCAAGGAGATTACTGAAGATTAATGACACTGCTGTGAGCACCACAAAGCAAATTTCTGAAAATCATGGTAATTAAATAAAAAATATATGCAGAGGATGTGTTCTGTGAGTCAAGAGTGTTGATACCTGCTGGGAGTGGTGGAGTTCCTGTAAATCTGTAGTAAAAACCTCTGTGGGTATTATTCCTGCATACAGTTTCTTTATGCTAAATAGCTACGGTGTTTAATTAGCTGTGGTGCTTTTCCTTTGCCTGTTCTGTGGCTGTAAATTGAACATAGTGGCCAGGGCTTGCCCCTGGGGCTGGAATGGGGTTGGGCTTGTCCTGGGCTAGTTCTATGCTCTGTGCTGGTCCAGCCTAATGGCCCTGTTGATGAGACCAGTGCTCCATTTTCTGCCACTGGCCTGTCGTAATTTCATGGGCATGTCACTGGTCGTAAGGAAGATGAATACAGAGCTGCAAATTGCTTGCACTGAATCATAAAACAGGACTTGTTTCATGAGCCCATTAAGCACATGCCCCTAATGTTAAGCATATGTTGTGTTCTGCTCAATAGGAATGGAGTTAGCACTGGCTTGAGGTTAAGTGTATGTTTTTAAGTCCTGCACTGGTTTGAAGGTCTTTAGAGTTGTGAACCTCACTGGGACAATGAATTAAATATGTTGATTATACTTGCAAAAGTGTTAGCTATTTTCATATTCAGTCATAACATCTTTAATATTGCATGCCACATTCGCTGCAACCAGCTGTCATGCAGCAGGTTTAGAATGATCTTAATGGGAGTCAAAGAAAGGCATTCTGTCTTCCCCAAAGACAACAGTACACAGTTGGGTTACAGTTTGCCTCCCTGTGAAGGTGAGCACTACTCCTCAGGACGGGCTCCAAAATCACATCTGTTCGAGAGCAGTATATTACAACCTTATGTTACTAAAATCAGAAGAAACATGTGTACTAGGAAAAGCCTAGCTTAGGAAAAAATCTCATGTATTCTAAGGGGATAAAAATATTAACTCAAACCAGATGCATAAAGGCTAGGGCCATCTTTGTTCACTACAGCAGATCTTTCAAAAGCTGTTTCACATCAGGGCTGTCTGCCACATAAGATCTCTGTTTGTGCCCATCGAGAAACCTGCAAGTACGAGGAATTAATGAAAAACTCAGAAAGTGTCCACGCTGCCAAGCAAAGAAGAAATACATGCAGTCTGAAAGGGAACAATAATTCATTTTGAGATCTAAACCTGTTTTTAAATTAGCTGTTTGTATGTTAACTTCCTCAAATCAGAAGCTTAGCCATCTGTTTCAGTTAATTAGTTAGCCTTTGGCTGAAGTTTAATCATTGTAGGAACAAGAGGGAGGGGGATCAGTAGTCCTAGAGGGTTCACAGGGACTATGCCCATGAGATTGAATTTAGCATCAGGCCTCAGTGCTTAAATAAAGGGTGAATTTGCATTGCTACACAGGGAAAATCCCTGCCGGGGCCAGCATGGCAGTAAGGCTGGTGGGGACGCACAGCTGTAGTGAAACGTATTTTATTGCTCCTTGAAGATTCTTTGGTTTTGTTTCCATATCCAGGACGTGATCCTTTTTGAGGACTGCTAAGTTCTCCCTTGATACAGTGAGGATAGCAGTGAGAATAGCAATGATAATAATAAATACATTTGGGCTTGCGAATTTGCCAACCTGGTGTCCGTGGCCAGACTACTCTGGCCTTCTCCTGCTTGTGGTGAGCTGTAGGCATGGGGTAAATTGTAGCAAAAAACGAAGAAGCATTCAGGCAACTGGGCCAGCCTTTTCCGTTGGGGTTATTTCATGTCAATTGCTGCAAATTAGACACACATAAAATTTACAATGTGTGGGTGCCTGCGCAGAGAAATTTAGCTTCCTCAGTATTTACAGAATATAAAACAGTCCTCCTTGTTTAAGGCTAGGATGAACGTTTCTGTCACATTAGGAAGGAAACCTTATTTCATTCTGCAGCTGCTATTTAAACGCTGTGAGATCTCTTTTTAATCTTAGGCAAAGTTCAAAACGAGATGTTTCAAACATCTGCTAACTATTAGGGGCCATGCCTGCTAGTAGAGGTAATAAATTATAACCAAGGAGAGAATCAAATGTCTTAATAGTGTTTTTGTTCATTGCTTCAAAGGTTGTCCTCTTTCAGTGTTATCTGTTCTCTTTTTTAGCATGGTAGTCAACATGCCTGCAAAGAACATTGTGCTGTGGGTGAGGTGGGTGGGATCGCAGTGGGATGAGGGTGACACCCTCTATTTTAAGATAGGGGAAAAACAACAAACAACTTGGCTTCTCTTTTCCAGAGAAAAGAGAAATTGAAATCAATCACAAAAACGCACCCTCTGCGCTACGTGCCAAAAACAAGATGGGTGGTTCTAGCAGAATGTGGGAGAGAGGGCATTTCATTTTCCTCCAAAGGAGAGATAACAGATCAGCTTTCTCGTTTGTCATGGAAACCTTTTGTCAACCCAGTAACAATGACGTCAGGGTGGCAGTGGCACGGAGACAGGGTTAGTTAATATAGCACACACCTGTTGAACTGCCAGAGGGGAAGGTATGTCGGCTTTTACATTTTCTGTCCCTAATTCTAAACAACTTTGGGTGAAGTTTGAGAAAGTGTTATTCGAGTCCTAGGGCAGTTTTCCTTAGCTGTAGCAGATCCATGCTGTGAGCAGGTGGTGCTGGAGCTTTCACTCACGAAGAAATCCAGCTGAGAGGCATTTGCTCAAGCGATGCCATTCTACAAAGCCTCCTATTTTGGGTATCTTTTCGGAGGGTGGTGAGGGCAGACTTGTACCTCAAAAGAAGAGCGCCAAATTCCTTTGGTGTGTTTGCTTTGCTTGAGAGTAAAGGTTTTGCTAGTGTTTACCAAAGGAGCTTTTTAGAAACATTTCTATAAAAAGGGACAACCGAACCTATAGTTATTACGCCACATCTATAGCTGTAGATGTATAGCAATAAGCTGTAGTCCGTTTTTGGAATGACTGTTTTCCTGTCAATTTTTTACTGTAATGGCTTCTGTTTAGTGTTGTTGACTGGCTACGTTTTCTTTTTTGTGAAGTGAGATTAGATCACCTTTTCACTTCATTCAGTGTTGCTTTTGTCACTACCTTCCCATTTTTAGTAATTAAAAAACAATTCCTTTAAAAATAAGCTAACTTCTTTTCACAAGAAAAATGTGTTAGCAGGGAAAGCAGTTCATTTTTGCTGGACTCTTCACGTTTACTAGCAAAGTCATAGATGATGTGTTTGAAGAAGGCTTTGAATCAGTTAGAGAATTGCAGTTGATGGAATGTTACCACGGCTAAAACATGAATTTACATTACTTGCATTTCTTGCCTATTGTAACACACGATAATTCTAAAAAATTAAAGTGTGCCCTTGTTATTGCTAAACAATATGCATGAAACTGAATACTTCCTATAGTATAGTTTGTAAGAGAAGAAGAGAAGCCTATGATATGGATGATGATTTGAATTATACTGGCTTGCAAAGTGGAATTAAGGCTGAGAAAAAGAATGGCATAAAATGACATACGGTGATCAAAAAAGGAAAGTGGAGTCAGCCAATGTAAATGGCATTTACTATACAAATAGAAACCAAATGTATGTAGTGGAGCCAGTGAGTTGTAGAAATCTTTGCAAGACAGAACCATCGGGGACCGTAATTTTCCAAATAGCCAATGAATTAAGATAAGTGTTCATTTGATAACCCATGGCATCCTAATAGAGACGGATAATGTCAAATGGCTGCCAAGTTTCAAGGAGGTTAAAAGAAATTAAACTGAGTGATAAACATTTTGTTTCTTCATATGAGAAGAATAAGGTTTAGCTACATTAGTACTATTGCCGTTGTGGTGAGTATGCATAAATACTCTGGAAATATCTATGAGGAACTATAATTCTCTTTGGCTTCAGTTTGGAAAATGTTCTACACTCCATGTTTTTTTTTAAAACTCCTTACTGGTACTTTCAGCCTGACAGAAAGATATTTTGTGTTATCAAAAGTCTCTGTAGCATCATTTACTTTTATTTGGGGACTTTGTGGCTGGAAGACAAGAAAAAGGCTTTATAGACATTCTTAAAACAAGACTCAGAGTTCTTACTGCCACTAATAGGGGAACTGCAACATGTCAAAAGTTATGGTCTAGTCCTGAAGGTTCTCCTTTTGCCTTCATCATTGATATCTGAGAGATGTGACTGTGGTCACTATAATGAAGTTGCCATGTGCTCACTGTAACGCAGAGGGAAAAAATAGAGACTGGGGAAGTCTTTTATTTCTCAGTGACACACATCCATCCCTCCAGGTGTAAAATAACATCCCACCCCATTCAGATGCTGCAGAATTATAGCATCAAATGGTGTCACCACGTACTTAAATGCTTCTTCATTTTTATGGACCACTTCTTGTTTTGTCCTGATTGCAAATAGTCACATCAGTCCTGACTCACAAAGGAACACAATTTACAATTTAAGTCCTATTGATTTTTACTGAGCTTGTGCATATGTGTGGCTGCTCTCCAGAATTAGACCTACAGTGGGTGCCTCTTGCATCAAATTCTGTAAATTCAGGGTGGAGCATGAAAGAGACATTTGTTAGGGTGTTGAAATGTCCATTTTCCCCTTGATTTTTCTTTTAAGCTTTCTGTGCCAAAATGTCTCTTCAAATCCTACAATTCAGGCTTTTTTTTAGAGAGGAGAATAATTTCGGCAAAAACATTACCCTATTTTTTTGTCTCAGTCGTCTCCTTTTCTTTAAAGCCCATCTAGCTGGAAAGTGGATGGAAAGGCTGTACTGCTCCAGGTGCCAGACCGTTCTTCACTTCTTGACACCATGAGTTTTTTAAAACTTTCAGGATTTAGCCATCTAATTGATATTTACCCTATCCAACATTAAGCATTGAAAGCAGGTTCCCTGCCATGCCAGGGAAGGGGCCTGTCTCAGAGGGCCACCGCGTCTCCTGCTCCCCATCCCCAGCAGCTGCAGCCCAGCCATCGGAGCATGGGAACTGCATCTGTCCCCTGCTGTCCCTGCCCTCTGCAGGGAGCAGCCCAGTTTCCCCAGCCAGAGCAGAGCAGTGGGGCAGGCTGTCCCTGAGGAGCCCAGGAGCTTCTCAGCACTGGAGGGGAGGAGGTGGCTTGCTGCTGCAGCTGGGTGGTGGTATGGCAGTGGCCAAAAACCTCTGTCGCCAAGAACAGGCCTGCCTCTGAACACTCTTTTCCCCAAGTTCCTGTTTTCTGCTGGGACTTTTCAGGGTCTCTTTACATTTTTCCCATGCCTCAATAGTGCATATGACAAACAAAAATATCTTTGATATAGAAAAGAGGTGAATTAATTTATCTGCACCTTGGATCAATCCAGACATTAGTTATGGTACAATATGGAGAAGAGAGATAAAGAGTCCCTTTTTTGCTGGAGGTACAGAAAGGGGAATCAGAAAGAAGAGAAGGAAACAGTGCAGCCTGTGATAAGTTATGTGTGTGCTCTTAATAGGGTCACTACATGCTCAGGCTCTGTGTGTGAACCCTGAGAAGGAAAGAAAGATGTTTTACATTATGTTTTCATCATTTTCTTGCAGAAATTTATCATTGAAAGAGCCACTAGCTCATAATTACGGTGTTATGTGTGGTGATGCAACAGTAAAATCCCTTTTCATGCAGTAAAGGCTAAGCTCATTTTCTTTTAGTTCAAGCACATTTTCCCTCCACTTAGGACTCATTCTGGCAATCAGAGCATTTCAGCAGCTTTTTTCTTTAGGTTGGGTAGGGGTTAATGAGGTTTGGACAGACAGCTCTGCTACTGTACTGCTTGCGATAGAGGAAATCGCTTACTTATTCTTTATCTATTTATCATTGTCATTCTTGTCCAAAATTTGTTCGTGTTTTATGAAAGGAAACAGATGGTTATGCCAAAAATCTTATAGGATTATGAAGATATACTGAATTAGTGAAATGAAATTTATTAAGGGAACACAATTCTGTGACTGGAAAAGGAGATATTCAGCCAAGGAAGTGTCCTGTTGGCTATTCGGGTTAAGTAGGTACAATTAATATAATGTTGATATTGTACAAACACATGTATGGAGGATAGGCTGTGGATGTTAAGAGTAATAGTAAGTGGAGTTTAAGAAAAGGTTAAAAGGGTAATCATTTATTTCTTTGTTCTAGGGTTCCCCAATATGCAGGTTGGGAGACTTATCTCAAAGTGAATCAAGGTTTTGTATGGGAATTGCTTGGTTTCATTACAAGTGCTGATCAGCACTAGGGGCTGTTTATCGACCCGTTAGTTACCGCTACTGGTATTCACCATCTTCCTTTGTCCGCCCCCAAGCCCTCATTTTGTCATCTGTCCTCCATCTCTGCAGCCCCAGTTCTGCCACAGCCCGGTGGTTTTTCCCATGCCTCCACTCAATGCATGGGCTCTGGTTGTCCCTCTCATCTGCAGCAAGGATGCCACGAAATCCCTTGCTATTCCTGATGAAACAAAGCAAGTCAAATCCACTGTCAAACTGTATGGATTCACTGTCTTTCTGCAACAGGATTTCGTACACAGTTTCTTTATCCCCCAGTTACTAGCAAAAACCAAATGTAGTTCCCCTGAGCACATATCTTTATATCTGCCAATTAAGGATAAAATAGAGATTTAGCCTAGGATTTTCAAAAGAAACCCAAAGGAAGTAAATGTTCAGTTCACACTGAACTTCACTGACTTTAGGCTCTATCCCTCCTCTGTACCTCTGAAATCCCCAGCAGTAGCTCTCTAATTGACCTGTCTTGAACACGTCCTCCACATGGCTTTAGAGACTCGATGAATATGGTAATGTCAGACTTTAAGTGTACTTGGATCTCATGCTGAAAATCTCACACTCAGCTACCAAAATCTTTTGTTTATCCTGGACACTGCTGTATTCCACATTCTCAAGTATCCTGAGGATGTTTCAAGCTCAGTTCGTATCACCTCCCTCTGCATGTGTTGTGTGTAAAAGAGAAGTGTGGGTTTTGGGACCAAAAGATGTGTGCATGAGTGTTGTGGGTAAACA
Organism: Numenius arquata; assembly: GCF_964106895.1. NCBI lineage: Eukaryota > Metazoa > Chordata > Aves > Charadriiformes > Scolopacidae > Numenius > Numenius arquata. The sequence continues at coordinate 11,706,034 of NC_133578.1, read as the reverse complement.
TAGACATCTGTCTCTGAAAATTGAAGCCTCTGTATTGATTGAACTGAGTCCAGCAAGAACCGAAACGAACTTATTTGTCCGGGAACCATTTGCATGTAACAGTGATTGCACAGGGGACAGTATTTTATCTGAAGTGTCTTCAGTGAAAGAAATCACAGAATCACAGAATATTTTTGGTTGGAAGGGACCTTTGAGATCATCGAGTCCAACAAACAAACAAAACAAAAAAAAACAACACCAAAAACAACAACAAAAAAAACCCAAAAAATCCCAGAACACCAAACACCAAAACCAAACCAAAACAAACACCCACAACCACACCCCACTCCACCCACAAACAGACACAAACCAACAGTCTCGGGCACTAGAGCAGGCCCTGAAGTGCCATGTCTACACGTTTCTTAAATACCTCCAGGGATGGCGACTCCACCGCCTCCCTGGGCAGGCTGTTCCAGTGCCTGACCACCCTCTCAGTAAAGTAATTCTTCCTGATATCTAATCTAAACCTCCCCTGCCGCAACTTCAGACCATTTCCTCTGGTCCTGTCATTATTCCCTTGGGAGAAGAGTCCAACACCCACCTCTCTATACCCTCCTTTCAGGTAGTTGTAGAGGGCAATGAGGTCCCTCCTCAGCCTCCTCTTCTCCAAACTAAACATGCCCAGTTCCCTCAGCCTCTCCTCATATGACTTGTTCTCTAGACCCCTCACCAGCTTGGTGGCTCTCCTCTGGACACGTTCCAGCACTTCAGCGTCCTTCCTGTAGTGAGGGGCCCAGAACTGAACACAGTACTCAAGGTGAGGCCTCACCAGGGCTAAGTACAGAGGCACCATCACTTCCCTACTCCTGCTGGCCACGCTATTCCTGATACAGGCCAGGATGCCTTTGGCCTTCTTGGCCACCTGGGCACACTGCTGGCTCATGTTAAGCCAGCTGTCCACCAATATCCCCAGGTCCTTTTCTGCTGGGCAGCTTTCCAGCCACTCTTCCCCAAGCCTGTAGCGTTGCCTGGGGTTGTTGTGACCGAAATGCAGGACCCGGCACTTGGCCTTATTAAACCTCATAATGAAATGAAGCAGGAGCTGGGAATGTGCTTATCAATAGACCTTATTATTCGGCTCATCCTTTGATAGATGAACATAGCAAGTTCTTTCAGGCTCCCCTCAATCTTCTACTTGTTTGTGCTGGACTTCATTGATCCATATTTAGCCCTCCCTGATAATGTGACATGGCAGCAAATGTAAATGGCCAAGTCAATGAGCATTTCCTTTCAGTTTAAACAAAGCAAGTCAGATTGACTATCAAACTCTTTGGATTTGTATTCTTGTTTGAAATAGAATTTATTACCTTGTTAGAAGCTAAAAGAAAACACAGTAAAAAGCGTGCAACCATTTTTTGTTATTGTAGTTAAAGGAGAACAATTTTATGGGAGGGGTGTCCTCTGGGCATGCTGCAGTCAACTCTATCAAACGGAGAGGCCAAGTATGATAAAATTCAAAACCTGCAGCTGGTGCTTCCTTTGGGAGTCACATTACAGTAGTACCAGCAACAGTCTTTCATTTCAAAAAGGGAAGCATACAACTGCAGCCAAAGGCCTCTCAGCACTATTTTAGGTAAGCTGATCTGCATAAAGACCATTGTAATCTCTTGTGCTGCTCAGGTTTTAAGCGATGCTTTCATTTCATAATGCCGTTTCTGTGTCCACTGAAAACATCTGCTTAGACGTGCCAGGCTCGATCATGCACCCTGTTACATCACTTGGCAAATGAGGTCACTTTAAGTAAATAGCAGTATTATGGAGAGGGGAATTAAAGCCCCAGGATTTAACTGTTAGGACTCGAGCTGCAGCCCATTGTGATGGCTGAAAATGGTGCAGCAATGCTGAAAAGGCTCAGTGGCTGCAGCAGATGAGGGCAAGCAATAGGGAGGACCCAAAAACAAGTAATCATGTCGCTCAAGATCCTTTTTCCACAGTGCCAAACACTGACTGCGGGCATGGGCATGCAACCCTTGTGCAAACTCTCCTGCTTCACGTGGAGTTCATCCATGCAGCCTATTTGTGGCAGCAGTAGTGTACTTTCACATGGTGATTACTTCACGTAGTGGACCACTAAGCTGGAGCATATCATTAAGATGAGACTTTAACGTATAACAGCAAGCAAACTACAGGCTTTAGAAAAAACAGCTTGGGAGAGAGGGAGAAGGGGCTGTGGGATTGCCTGGCTGCCTCCAACCACTACCAGACTAACTGCAACCACCTCACCCAAACAAGGACCAGAGCTTGTATTGCAGCCTCAGTCTCCTAAAGTGTGATTAAAATTTACCGTAAGGACTATTGCTCTCAGCTGATGAGAATTCCTGGGCTGTACTGGGTGCGGTAGAAGTAGGCATGAGATGGCCAGGCTATGCTGAACCCAGCCATGTGCCCAATATGGTGCTGCTATCGGTAACATACCCTGTTTTTTCCAGTATGTAATAAATCCCTATGAAAATCCCCACTCTGTAGTGGTGCCCAGTGACAGGACAAGAGGAAGTGGGCATGAACTTGAACATAAGGAGTTCCATCTAAACATGAGGAGGAACTTCTTCACTTTGAGGGTAGGAGAGCACTGGAACAGGCTGCCCAGAGGGGTGGTGGAGTCTTCGTCTCTGGAGACATTCAAAACCTGCCTGGACATGTTCCTGTGCAACCTGCTCTAGGTGGACCTGCTTTGGCATGGGGGTTGGACTAGATGATCTCCAGAGGTCCCTTCCAACCCCATACCATCCTGTGTGATTCTGTGACGCCTGCAAGGTGAAAAGAGGCAGGAAAGCATGCCAGCCGGGACCAGGTCTTCATTCAGCAACTTGCAGACGAACACCACTCACTGTCATCACTCCTCCCAATGTGTTTTCCATCATCTCAAATCTGCATTTCCCTTTATCTTCTATTAGACCAACCTACTACCGAAAATCATTAAAAGCAACTTATCCAAATCTACCTTTGAGTTAATTTTGGGCCTGAGGCCCTGATTTATAGTAATGGGACCTAGGGACCAACAATAAAAAAGAAAAATAGTAGCTATTAAATCAGTAAAAAGGAAACGACTTGGAAAAGGAGAGGGTTGCCAAGCTAGCCTCTCCAGCAGTGGCAGAGGGGAGTCAGACTTACAGGACCATATGGCTTGGACACAGTTTGAATAATCTCCTCCAATTAAAAATAAAGCCAGTTTTATGTAAAACATCTGTTCTGTGAATTCAACAATTTGGGCAAAAAAAAACCCATCAGGGGATACTTTAAGTCCTTCATCATGTTTTTGGTTTCTCTGTTCAGATCCTTACCAATTTTGAGGAGCTCATATCCCTGAAGGAGGAGTGTTGTGGTTTCCTATGGTGCTACCACGCATCAGTGCAGGCTGTTGCATTTCTGTATGCTGGGCATCCGTGCTGCCTTCAGCAACCCAGCCTTCGTTGCAAAGCTGGGTGTGTTTTAGGAGAGCCCAGAGCAGCTGAGGCAGGTCAGTGAGGATCAGCAGAGTCTACAGTGAAGGGGCAGCACTGGAGCTGGGCTGGGGTGAGACAAAGGAAAGCAGATCCTCCCACCATCCCTGTGCGCTGCTCTTGTAACAGTGATGGGAGCTGGGCACAGCTGTCCTCTGGAGAGGGAATCTATCTGATGTAATCGGGCTTATATGTATCTAAAACACAGTGGTACTTGGCCACTAAATCCTGATCCCTGCATGCTAGTAGAGGTAAAGAAGAGAGCACAAGATTATCCCTTTTCTGCTTTCACATGCTCACTTCTTACAGCAGGACCACAGCAGGAAAGCATAGCTTTGAAGCAACCTACAACTGCTAGTTTTGGAAATGTCTAGGGTTTATTTGACAAGGGGAGGTCTGTTGCAGGTATTGCTTGAAATTATATCACTTTTCATAACACTGTTAAAAGTATAACTGTGCAGACAGCAACATTCCTGTCTAAAATAATTAACTAGATTATAAAGGAAATACAATCTGGGGATATGTGTATTGAGCAAATTTCATCCAGTGCATAAGCTGAGATTTGCTTTGTTCTGAAGCATCCCTAGGATGATCTTATTGTGCTTTTGCTATTAATATAATTTGCTTCATTCTCGGGAGGACATCAGTTTGAGGTCTTTCCTCAGGTTGTTGTGAGCCATTGTTCCTAGTTCTTCAGGTTTTTTATTTTTATTTCAGTGTAATTTAAAAGCAGAGGTACCTGTAGGTCCTAATAATTCCTTGATGTTGACATCAGGGAAGCTGTAGGATGTCTGCTGACAAGCAAATAGTGGGGGTTCTACTCAGCTGGGAACACTGTCTGAGGTGGGAATAGGGCTGCTGGAGCATTGTTTGATTCCTCCCTTCTCAAACTCTGGCCAGGGCAGAAAACCCCAGTTAGATAAAGACAGATGTGCAGGGTGCCTACTCTTTGCCCTTGCAAAGTGTGCTTGTCCCTTGTCTTCCTAAAGCTTCTGTTGGGCTTGAATTCTCCTTCTCCAATGATACCATGTGTGTGAGGCAAACAACTGAGTTTCTATTTTAAACTCATCAGCTGTGTAGACTTTTTACTGTGCACACTTTGCCTGTGCTGTTTGTACCTGGGGATGTTTCACAAAGTTCCTGGCCAGAGTATGTGATTGGATTTTGTGTACTTGCTAGCAGCGTCTTGGGAATTGATGTCTGATGAATCATGTGTTGACTGAAACCCTTGACCTCCCAGGTCAAGAATGTCTGCTTTATTCAGACTGTGCTGGACATATGAAAGAAAGCAACTACTCGGTACTCCCTGATTTTAGTTTATCCTTGCGCTTTTATTAACCTTGGGTGAGTTTAAAACATGTTGTGGCTGTGAAATATGGCAGGTGAGGGATTACCTTCAAGGATTTCAGCCGCCTGCCTTTCTCACTTTCTGCAACACTGGTATCAAAGGAATTTGGAGCCAGTTTTGCTGGCTTTGTGTCACCAAGGAAACACAGATTATATCCGCTCCATTTTGTGCTTCTCCAGGGAAGGGAAAGGAATGGAATTTGGGTACCCGCTCTCTGAACCAAATGCCATGAGAAAACCTTCGATCTTATAGGATCAAACACAGACTGATGTTCTGATTCAATTTGTTGGGTGAAACAAAGTGAGTCTGGTCGTCTTTATCTTCAAAAGCATTTTTTATAGTTGGATGTGGTGTTTAATTTGGGTCAACTTTAGACTTACTTTCTGGAAAAAAAGGCTCCAGAAATAATTCAGACAGTTCCCGTCAAGCTGTTCTGCAGATGTCAGTATATGCCAGAGTCCAAAATCCAGCACAATCAGGATATGGTCGTCTAGTAGGGACTCCAGCAAGAGATGCTGGATGGGAAAGGTATGTGCTATTTGAGACCATAACACCAGATTTCCTTTCTGTTAGCATATTTATATGTCCCACGTGCCATCTCTGACTCTTCTTCCCGCTGTGGAATAACTTACTGTGTCTTGATTTATAGAATGCTGCACATCCAGATGCCTCTGTTGTTATCTCCTCTCTGAGAGGAGCAAAGCTGGTACATTTGGGCTACAGGGCTGTCACCACGATCCCAACCATGTGTTTAACTAATTGCTTAAATATAAAGAGACCTCCTGGTGAAGTTCAGGCACTGGTCCTCTTTGTTTGGACAGACAAAACAGAATGGCTCAGAAGCACAAACTCCATCTTAATGGAAAATGGGTAGAGGGGCCTGAGGACCAAGATTCTGATTCTGAACTCTATCTGGAGCAGTTCTGCTGACTATAATTGTTTATCTCTGGTTCAGCTCATAGCTCCTGAAATACAGCCTATCCCCACAGAAACACCTCCGTACCGATGCAACGAAGCATTCACCAGAATTGCCAGAGCTCTCAGCTCAGCATCCTTTGGAGCTGTAGAGGCTTTAGAGGGAGGAACATGCGTGACTCAGTGTTCACACTCCAAACAGAGCCTGTTATAAAGTAAGAAAGCTAAAGCAATTCCCTAGTACTGAAATTCCTCAAAGGCTTCTTCTGAATTTGATCTCTCTCTAACCTCCCAATAAAAAGAAAATGTCTACAAAATTACAGAAATTTTCACAAAGAACTCCACAGGGGGATAAGATTTCTCGTGCCTGTCCCCCAGCTAGAGTAACAGCCCTTGGATCTGTTTCAGTGCAGACAGAATCAATGTCTAAGTGGTCTTATTCACTTTTTTTAATCTCTTGATAAGAATGCAAATGCCTTTCTTGCTCCCACCGCCTCTCTCACCCTCTTGAAATAGGCTGTTTATGGTGACTAAATGCTTCTATCCAAAACTGGCTTGCATCCAAAACCAGATGGGCAGAAAGCCTAAGAGCAAGAGAAAACTAATAATTTATATTAGGACACAGTGCTGAACCACACAGAATGCTTTGTTTAAACTAGCAGAGCTCTGCATCCTATTGAATATATGTAAATAACCAGCTAGTGTGGATTTCTACAACAATGTTGGCATATTTCAAAATACTTGCATACTCTGAGCAGCTCTTCTGACCCTGATAGATTCATTCTCTGTTGCTGATTCTTTGACAGAAAAACAGATTTTGGCTTGAGATTTGTACTGAAGGGTAAACAATTTCTTACCTACCTGAAATATACTGGATTTTACCTACATCCACAGATGCTGTGCAGTGCTGATTCTGCTTCTGAATATGATTTTATGACTGAAAAATATACTGCCGGAGAAATTGAAACATTTTAGGAACAGAAAGAGGAAAAGGAGATAAATATGAACAAATGATACAGCAATTTTAATAATAGAGTACGCTGGATAATTTAGCATAGTGAGTTGAGCTGGGCATGGTTCTTTACATTATAGTCTATTTTTAAATAGCTTAATATTGCATGAGAGGATACTTGTGTATTATGTACTGACAAAGCATCTTTGGCAGTCACGAGCCCTTAGGCCAGACAAATGACAGTCTATAGGCTTTGGCAAACGTATGGCAGCTTGAGCTTACTGGGTTTTCAGGCAGTGTGATACTCAAAAGGAGTTGATGCAAAAGTAAGAGATAAATATAATGCACTGACATTTATTCTTCTGTTCTCTGTTACCTACTGTTACCTTCTGTTCTCTGTTACATTAATGGTATGGGCTTCAACAAGACCAAGTGCCAGGTCCTGCACTTGGACCACAACAACCCCGTGCATCGGTACAGGCTTGGGGAAGTGTGGCCGGAAAGCTGCCCAGCAGAAAAGGACTTGGGGGTTCTAATTGACAAGCGGCTGAATATGAGCCAGCAGTGTGCCCAGGTGGCCAAGAAAGCCAATGGCATCCTGGCTTGTATTAGAAATAGTGTGAGCAGCAGAAATAGGGAGGTAATTGTGCCCCTGTACTCAGCACTGGTGAGGCCACACCTGGAGTATTGTGTCCAGTTTTGGGCACCTCAATACAAGAGAGATATCGAGGTGCTGGAGTGGGTACAGAGGAGGGCAACGAAGCTGGTGAAGGGCCTGCAGAATAAGTCATACAAAGAACGATTGAGGGAGCTGGGACTGTTTAGTTTGAGGAAGAGGAGACTGAAGGGTGACCTCATCACTCTCTATAACTACTTGAAAGGACATTGTAGAGAGGTTGGTGCTGGTCTCTTCTCACAAGCAAATAGTGATAGAACAAGAGGGAATGGCTTCAAGCTGCAACAGGGTAGGTTTAGACTGGGCATTAGGAAGAAATTCTTCACAGTAAGAGTGATCAGACACTGGAACAGGCTGCCCAGGGAGGTGGTTGAGTCACCATCCTTGGATGAGTTTAAGAGTCGCTTAGATGTGGTGTTGGGGGATCTGGTGTAGGGAAGAACTTTGTAGAGTAGGGTAGATGGTTGGACTCGATGATCCCAAGGATCTTTTCCAACCTGAATGATTCTATGATTCTACTCAGTTGTGAGAAGGGTCTGACCAAACTATAGGCATATTTGGAAGTGGGGAACCCCAGAATAACTGATCCGCGTACTTCACTTGGCCGTGAGTGTCAACGACTGGCAGCAAGAAAGCCTGAGCTGTAGTCATTCCTCAGCTCCCAGCCCAGGGATTCAGATACAGCGCTGAGCCAAAGGAACCACTCAGGTACATGCAGAGTCTGCCCCAGGGCTGCCTCGGGGGAGACAACAGGATCAAAACCCTGGCTTCAGTTCAGCTCACAAGGTCCCCCACAAGCATCAAATGTAGTTCCCTGACAGAACAGGTTGCCAGGTTGTCTCTGTTATGTGCTCTTACATTTCACAGACCATAGTGTGGTTCACAAGCCTCTAACAAACTTAAGACCTTAATTACAAAAGGACTAAAACCTTAATTATGGCACTGTGCCACAGAAGGGAAGATCAATCACACCAGTATTTTGCACCCTTGTAGAAACAGACAATTGAAATGCTGCTACATTTGCTGGGGCAGCTGGTATTTATTCACTTACACTGATACAACCATCACAGTATCACTATTACCAGTTTTCTGTCTTTCGGAACTTGGGTTCATCTTTTAGAACCAGCATGAGATACGTTGTGATCTGCAGGATAAACCATTCAGTTACCCATTTAAGAAATACCTGAGGAATCCGTCTCCAGACACCGGTCTCCCAAATCCCTGCTCACCCTGTTAGAGAGTTATTCATTCCCACTTTTCCTTCAACTGGAGTGGATTTAGTACTAGTTAAGATTTATTTTAGAGAGAAGGAAGGACTTGATAGGTCTTTCTCCTCTGCAGTATAATGATAAATATGCCACTGGTGTTCAGCCTTTCTTCCTCTGGCTGCTGCTTTGTGGCTGGAAACTAAACAGATGCAGCAGTGGCCATGCACACACACTGTGATTCAGGAAAGACCATCTCATGGTAATCCTGCACTAACCGGTACCCGCTGGTCCCTGGAGCCGAGCTGACTCCTGCCCTTGGAGCAGCCTGGATGCTCCTGCAGCAGGATGTGTCCATGCCTGGGATCATTTTGGTGGCTTGCACTTTACCCTCCTGTAGCCAACAGGCATTCAGTTGGGTGTTCCCAGAAGTAAAAAGGCTCATGGAAGTCATGACAAAACTCATTCACCAGTGTCAGTGTCTGAAAACTGCTTGCATCGATGCTCAGAGGTTGGTGAGCAATGTCCTGAGGTAGAGAGGGGAGTTTTCGATTGCTGTGTGGCTGGGTCCCTGCCTGCAGTGGTAACACAGGGCATGGCTCTATTCTAGCTCAGGTTTGATCTGTTTTAGAACATCATGATGAAAACACTTACACACTGATTGCACAATGATGCTTTCTAGCCCAGGTGCAAGTGACTGCAGAGGATGGGAGATGGTTTGCTGGTCTCAGGCAGTGTGGAGACAGGCTGGGGCTCCTGCTGGCTGCTTTCAGGACATACCGCACGTTTGCTCTGGATTGCTCAGGGCCCTCTTGCTTCCTCATTGCATTTTGCTACTTGCTTCTGCCATTTCTTTTTCTTCCTGATTTTTAAGGCTACTGCTTTCTGTGTAATTCATTAGATTTGTCCGTGTATCAGATCTTTCAGTTATGCCTTGTGCTCTGCAAAGACATGTCGCATTGTGATTTTTATTTTAATGTCTCTCACCAATCTTGTTGTACCATACACAGATTAGACTGCTGTCTGGGTTTTAAATATGTTCAGTCAGTGGCTTTAATGGTGGTTTTTATCACAGGAATAATAAAAGTGAACATTACATGTTAAAATATGAAGCCATTTACCTGTGAAGTTCAACCTTAAGGGTAGTCTCTATTTTCTTTCTCTTTCCAAACCAAATGCAATATGTGTGAGAAACCAGCAGCCCATCCGTATTCCAATTTGTGTGCTCTGAGGTAGAGAGAAGCATGATGTACTTCTCTGAGATTGGAAAATTACTCTCTAAAAACAAATTAAGTAACTAATAGCTTGAGGGATCACTTCATAGGTGAAAGGATTTCTGTCATTGGCAATCAGATTTATTTGCATTATTCCTCAGTGGCATACAATTTGTATACGGATTTGTATAATATAAGCTTTCTAGAGATATTACTTTGCTGTGGGTTAATTTGGTAAGTAAATATTCTTTGTGGTGTGGTGGTATTGAAGACACAGAAGAGGCATGCTAAGCACCTGGAAGTCCTTGGCAAAAGGAAGGAGGTCCTTTTCTATTCTTTGCCACCAGCACCTAAAAATTATGTGTGAGCCCCTACCTAAGGTAACTGCTTGCACCTACAACCTACACCTGTAAAAGGGAACCTGCTGAATCTCTCCTGCCAAAGAGGGCGTCTTTCCCTGAAAATGTATTATTTTAGTATTATTTTAGCGCTGGTTCCAGCTGGTGAATTGGAGCATGGGGAAGCCCTGGTCCATGTTTCCATCCAGAGGATGTTGGAGGTGCAGGTGATGAAAATTCATACAGCTTCCAGGGAGCCGAGGGAGGTTCCTCCCTCACACATCAAAGCTGGCTTCTAAAGCCAGGGGGGTGAATATCTCCCCTGCTGAGGAAGAGCTTGATCACACCAGGTGCTGAGCAGCTCCTAGAGGGGATGATTACTTCCGGTTCTCGTTATATTAAATTGCTAATTTTAATGAATCAGAGAAAACAGAAGCTTGGGGCTGGATGGTACCTGAGGGTCATGGAGCACACCTGCCTCCCATGGGATAATGTTTACAGGTGTTGCCCTAATTGAAGCATCTGTTTGTATCACAGATATTTAGTTATTTGAGGAGGGATTGACAAAGGCCTGCAAAAGACTGATTTAGGTTAGCTGCTGCTCAGCTCACAGTGCAGAGGGCAGCGTAACAGGCATGGAGCAGGGACCTGTTTAGGGTAGCACCTCCCAGGCTAATGCTCCCCGGGAAGTGCCTTGTTAGTCCCAAACTTTCCCAAGTTCTTTCTTCATCAGACCTTTTTCCTTGGAATGTTTCAGGGCTGTTACACCTTTCCCGCTTAACTAATAAAAATGATTTCTTTTCCAAAAATCAACATGAACCACCTGAAGAATTTTTTTTAATATTCTGGAACATCCCCTGCCCATATCATTGGAAACAGTGGGTCCTCGGATCCTGTCTGGACCAGTTCCTTCATGCCCAGACACCACACATAATATGTAGGTAAGCACTTTGAAGACAAGCGAGAGTTAATTCTTTATAGCAAATTAGCTTGCTGTGTGATGGCAAACACGGACACCTAGTGGTACTCGAGTGCAGGGCATGTAGATGCTTTAAATTTATCTCTGGCAGAGAAGTAGATACAGCAGAGTGTTTGTTCACGTTTTTCCCTAAAAGAAGGAGATTTTTGATTTTTTTCAGAGCAATTATCGTAGATAGAATAACGTGGGGGAAAGAAAATTTACTTGCCAAGGAGGAGGGAAAGAATTAGGGGGAATTGGTAAGATTTGTCAGTGCATTTACCAAGAAGTAATCAGGTTTTTTTCTTGTGTGTTAAATATCTCATACCACACCAGATCAGATACCATATTGGACTAGAAAGATTTTTCTGCTCCTAAATTAGTCCATAGCAAAGAAACCTCAACAAATACTGTAGCAATATCATTCGTGCCATACCTGTGGATGTTTGTACTCCAGTTATGGGGAGATTATGTCTGCGTGATGAACAGTGGGTTTGCTGGTAAACTGCATAGCCAGGTGCTAAACTGATCTCTTGTGCGCTTTCATCAACCACTGAGCTCTTTCTGCCAGGATTAATGCAAGCACTTTGTCTGAATGCCCTCAAACAGCTGCCGTGGTTTGTTTTGTTTGTTTTTCCTATTTATTTACAAATAATCTTTCAGAGAAATATTTCCTTCTTCTTCCCCAAATCTAGCATTTCGTCTACGGCAGAGACACAGGACAGGTGAGAACCAGTCCTTGTCCACTGACCCCTTTCTGTAATTGTAAATATCACCTCTGTGAATGGGATTTCTTTCGCATCTGTATTGTGAGACACACAAACCACTATGCCACAGAGTGGGGAGACAGTGTTCCCATGGGATTGTGCATTCAGCGCTGGTTGGGCTAAGATAAGGGATTTTGAGATTGTACCAGCTGAAGAGTGAAGTCTGTAGAGATGAGTGTGCTCTCCTCAAGGGCTCCCTCATTCAAGCTGATAAGCAGATCCCAGTTCTCTCAGAGATACTCAGCATCTTTCAAGATTTCTCCCAATTCAGTTGGATTTAGAAGTTCTTTTTTTATAATATGCTTGGGTGTAGCTTCATATCCTAAGAAATAGGGAGGTTTATGGTATTACACTGCTCTGAATCAGCTTGTTTACTATTCTCATCTTAATAACTTTTGAATCAGTGGACTAACTAATTTCTGTCAAATTTGACACTGGAATAAGGACCTCAAAGATTCCTGTGTGCTTCAGGGAAGCAGCCAGCATGCAGAGGAGAAACTCCCAAAAGAGGGCCCCTAATGACAGGCAGACAGCAAGAAATCCACACGGCAAAGGAGCGTTAAGAAAGATTGCTCACACCAGAAAAACTTAAGATTTTTGCTCACACCTTTTTAGAGGCCAAGTATCAACCTCTGACATCCTAATCTATAAAAACACAAGTGTCATGAGCTCTGCTGCTTGTGCAATCACTTCTATTTTGTTCTGCTGTATACACAAGCACTTATATATCCCGTCTCTGGTTATATGGAGCCTATGATTAAACAGAGACCGGTATTGTTCATTGAGAGCCACAGAGTGTGAGGGTGAAGGAAAGCAGCAGGTTACCAGCGCTCAGTACGGAAGTAAGACGATAGAGACATTTATTCTTAGATACAAATCCTGGAAGTCAGCATATAATCAGTCACTCTACGTTTATATATTTACACCTCTGTTTTCCATCAGAGAGCATGGGAGGAGCTTTTCTGATCTGCCTGGTCAGGATTCCCCAGTCTCCCCTGAGGTCCCTCAAGTGAGTTTGGGAAGATGAGGGGATGGTTCTTGCCTTGCAAAAAAATTATAACTGTTTCCTCACTGCACTGATGGCATGTGGGAATGTGTCTAGCTCATGCTGTAGAGGGGTGAGCTGGAATTTGTCCTGCCGTGAGGGCACAGTGCCGAGGCAGCCTGGGCTATTGCCAGTCTAGAAAGTCACCCTGGAAACTCAAGCAAGAAAAAAACCAAGGTTTCTCATGGACACCCACAGCTAGAAAATTGACAGCTAGAAAATTCCCCCCCACACCAGCTAGCATTCAAAAGGTTACTGGGTGGGTAGCTTTGACTTCTCAATTCAGCCCAGCAGAATCAATAAGAAGTAAAGGAAACCAGGGCCATGACATGTTGAACTTTGACAAAAGAAATTATTAACTTGGCTTCTAAGGAATACAATTCTGTCTTTGCCAGTGTAAATATGATGCAGAGATGACTGCCTTCATCCTGCCCTGACTTCTAATCCTGTTCTGTTTTTTTTTTCCTGTTGAACCTGGGCAGTTGTCTGGAGGGTGTGAACTAACCGTGGTGCTCCAGGACTTCACAGCGGGCCACAGCAGCGAGCTGAGCATTCAGGTGGGGCAGACGGTGGAGCTGCTGGAGAGGCCGAGTGAGAGGCCGGGCTGGTGTTTAGTCCGGACGACGGAGCGGAGCCCACCTCAGGAGGGTCTGGTCCCCAGCAGCGCTCTCTGCATTTCCCATTCCCGCAGCAGTGTGGAGATGGATTGCTTCTTCCCTTCAGGAAAAGGTAGGCAACAGTCTGGCGGGTTAATGACTGTTTCAGATTTCCCCTTTTGTATCGTGTAAGTGCGAAGCTGCTTGGGCTGCTCTTGCAGTCAGTGTGGGTAAAAGGCTGTTTAGTCGTTAGTGAGTTTTGTTACCAGATCTCTGTGAATCGGCACAGCGCTAGCCCTACTCCATTTCCATGAATCAATGTTTGTACTTGTGCGTCTTTTGCTGTGTGGCAATCATTATTGTCTCGAGATTCTGGGTAAAAATAAGACACAAAAAAGGGACTAGTTTTAGTGCCTAAAAGCCTAGAGGGAGGGAAAGCCTTGTTGTATATACACCCAGGATGCCCCAGATTGTGGATATGTTATTTTACGAGTGTCACAGTGCACGCTAGTGCATGTCTTTTAGTATATCCCTGCTGCCTGTCTATTATTGCAAACAAGCCACCAGTGAGTACTGGTATACTCTTATTGATTCGTCAACTGGAGACATTGTGTGTAAAGGCACTGTGCACTGGGGAAAGAATCCTTTACAATTAGCGTGCAACAAAAACACATACCTGGTATTGTCCTGAGAGCTTGGGCTTCTCCTGCAGTGAATGGTGAAATATCGTTTGTCTCCATGGTGTCTGTGGCCTATTTAGTTGATGTTCTGTTCTGAGCAATGTGTGTCCCACCTATAGCAACCATGCAACCAGGCATAGGAGACTCTCCAGACTGATAGACCAGAAGCAGTTCAGTTCAGTGTGGCCACAGCAGGTCCCCTTTTGGCTGTGCCCCCACTTTTGGCTACGCACAACACAAGTGAGGTCCAGGGAGGAAAGGCTCATTACCCCACTCCCAACTTCAAGCCCGCAACCTGAACTGGCTTTTTAAAAATGGTGGGTTTTTTTTTTTTTTTCCTTTCTGCATTAATGGAAATAGAATTTGATCCATTCTTGTTTGAGCAAGTTAAGCCTGGTGGTTTTGTTTGTTTTGAGAAAAAGCATTGAAACTGGGCTGTAGTCCGTCCTCGCTCCCTGCCTGCACCCCCACTGCGGCGGCTGGGACAGGGCACACCCCCGGGACACAGCCCCATGGCCGGGCCGGGGTCCGCAATCAGGCTTTCCCTTAAAGAGCTGTCTGATCCAAACCTGGGGCAGGAGAGCTTGGCTTTTCCTCTCAGATTTGATCCCCTCAGCAGGTCTCCTTTGTCTTGGCGCTCCCCCTTGCCCTGCTTTGCAAGAGGAGGAGGTGAAGTCAGTGCTGTCAGCTCTGTCTGCGGTGCAAACTCCAAACTCGTCACACGCTTCTTAGACCCGCTGCCGCCTCTCCTCCCTGCCACGTGTCCGGGGACCAGCCCTGCTTCTGCCACCACAGGAGGCTGTCCTGGGCCTCAGCTCTCCCATGAGAAGCACTGCCGTTGCTTACGTGCAAACTGAATCTGTGAATAAGCAGAAAAGTAAAGCTGAAAGTCAGCCTGGTCTGCGTAAGAGCAGTCACTGCCTGGTGTGACTCACAGGAAGCCAGAGAAGTGTCTGCTGGGTGCATGGTCCAGAAGTCAGGCTTGGGTCCTCTGCTGAAGGACACTGTGAGACACCGCTCAAACTTCATTAAAGTGTGCTAGGTTGTAGAGCCTTTCCTCAAATGAAACAAAACCGAAATTTTCAGGAGTAGGCTGTGGAAAGGGAGGCAGGAAATCCCGAGGAGGATGGAGAAAGGGCCATGCAGGGGCTGACGGCTGGAGGGGGACATGGGGACTTTGCTTCTGGCATGATTGCGTGAGCTTCAGGGTACAATTGCACCACAGGGACTGTACGATGGGCACAGTGCCAGGCTGCCACTGGTGGACCAGAGCCCACTGATGCCTGGAAGCCACCAGGCTGTGTCAGCACAGCACCAAGCCTGCACTAGCGTGCTTTGCCTGCCTCCGGGGCAGGCTGTCTTAGGTAACACGCTGTGACCACTTCCAAGCTGGGGCTGGCTCCTGTCCCATCATCTCCAAGCAGGTGCAGAGTCAGTCTGGGGCCGGCTGGCTCCAGCCATGTATTCATGGCCTTTATTTCCTTGTATCTCCTTCCCCCTTGGCCTCAGTTTTCTTCCTGCACATAGCAAAGCTGTATCAGGGAGCCTCAGTATTAATGGGATCTCCAGAAGTGCTGCTAGAAATAATAAAAATAACCACCCAATCCACAATTTTGGCCAGAGTACAGCAAATAGGTTCTATGTCTAATCAGTTCTCCCTCTATTAGGAAAACAGGAAATTGTTTAAACTGAATGAACAGATGCTGGGAATAAAGAGGGGTAAGTTTAAAGGGGAAAATGCAGTAGCCACTGGAAGAGCCTGCTGGCCTCATGAGATGCTGGAAGGATCAGCATGATAAATAGTTTCTGCCTATTCAGCTACTTGTCCTTTTCTGCTCCCAGTAGGTTTAGGCCTGGGTTTGACTCAGAATTCCTTGGTCCAGGCATCCAAAATTTCTGGCCTTTCCCTACAACCCAGAACTAAGGCCAGCACATTTAATATGAACATCAAATGATGTCCTCTGTCTGTTTCAAGTTTGTAAACATACACAGATGCAGAAGAGCCAGTTAATAGCTGAATTTTGCTTGCCGTTACCAAGACACATAATTCTTTGCTTTTACAAGCACTGTAATTTCAAGAACAGAAAGTATCTATACTCGAAACTTGACATTTCTGATAATAGAACTTGCCATCTCTGATAGAAACATGCAGAGTTTTGACAAGTATTAAAACAGTTACATCTGTTTGTGGGAAATAGCTAATTACTGTGTTTGGCCCTATTATAACTTATGGTGGACTACAAATGTAAATCATGTGTCTCGCAGAAGCTACCTACCATCCTTCAAATGAAAGAGTAAAGAAGGTAATATGTCAGCCAACACCTGAACAGATGAAGGCTTGAGAGATTTGGTGGGATCACCAGAACATTTTGTAGGTCATCGATGCAAGTCCTTATCAAACCAAAAAATAAGCCTTTTTAAGCAGCCTTTCTGAAAGCCACTGCAAGTGTAAAACCATTCTCCACAACTGAACATGTGCTCTGGCTCTTCTTCACTTTTTTACACTCTTGCTTTGAAAATAGGTAATGAATTAACATAAAATATTGCAAAAGGAAAAATGTGGTGCGAATAGAAGAAAACAAACCTGAAAGATAACACTTTCTACCTATTGTTATGGAATATCTTTACGGAATTCTCTTGCTGTGCTGATCAGTAAAAGCGCAGAGACTTTAGAGACTGGTCTGGGAGGCTTCCATCTGACTGCTGGCTGGGGTCCTTTGGAGGATACACATTTGATTTTTTCATGACTTGACTACAGCTCAGAGTCCAAGTATAGTCCTACCTGTCCTTCCTGTCCAATGATTTGACAGTGTTTGCAATTAACATCTGTAAAAAGGTGAACAGGTTTCTGGGATTCACCTTTTGCAACTGATTTACAGGTGATTGAGTAAAAGGAACCTGTCTGAAGTCTCTGTTACTGTACTGGAGAATTTGTGGGATTTTTATTTTTTTCTGACTAGCATTCCTAGGAAGGAAAAAGAAAGACCTGTGACACTAGGAATGAAGCTCTGTTTGAACTATCCCATGTGGCTAATTACAGGAAAGCTGTGACTTTTACTTCTGTCTTTTTTACCCTATAATTGAGCTCTAAGGTATTAAGCTATAAATTTCAAATTAAGAGAGAAATCCACATGGATAGAAAGCAACTTAATGACCTAGCCAATATCCATTAAGCACACTGTGACAAGCATATTCCTGGTGTCAGCCTGTTAGCTTTGACTGAGTGATTCCAAATTTGAATTTGGCCTATAAAACATTTAGATGAAATCTAGATCTTAAAACTCATGTTATGAACCCTCACCCAGTATTTTTCTTGTAACATCAAAGTCACAGTGTAATTCAAAAAGTAACAAAGGCTAGTTTGTGCAGTAATTTTAAGCAACCTCCATCATCAAAGGAAAAAAGAAGTCTTAAAAAAAATAAATAAATATAGGGCTTTATGGCACTTGTTTTGCACTGATGATATGCAGAAGGATCCTATTCAGGGCCCCAAACCAGATCCTGTCCGCATGATACTTGTGTCTGGTACATATCTCTGGAGGGGATGAGGAATATATTTTTTTAGGACGCTATGCAAACATCTTGCTGTGCAGGCAGATGGCCACTTAACAGCAGTGCTTTGGTGGCAGTGGTGGGTCCTTGTAACAGAGCAAGCTGAGAAATAGTGGGTCTCTTCCAACTGAAGAGGGAACATAGGCCTTGCAAGGTGTATGTTAGCAGGGTGAGCATCTCACCTGCACTTCCCAGATGGGCCCTGGGTCATCAGCTGGGAGAGCACCAGGCTTTGGGCAGGAGGGACAGGAGTTTTGGTGCTGCTTAGGTGACACCTTCTACATTTAGAGGGTTGCCTACCCAATCCTGCAGCCAGAGAGAGCCTGTGGCTGGTAGGTGCAATGCCAGGCTGGGCTGTGAAAGAAAGAAGCAGAATAAGGATTTAATGAGGCTGGTGAGAAGAAGAGTGGTATCAGTGAGAAAGAGGTCACATTGAGACCTGCGTTTTTGTCACCAGTACTTGTGGGAAAGAGCAGATCATTTAATGGATTAGTGTGCAAAACTGGTGAGGCTAATCCAGCTCTTGTTGGGGTTGGAAGTCTTTTTCCTCCAGTTCCTGGTCTCAGAAGAGTGATCTGTGTAGGCAAAAGCATAATTGTTTCTTCCCACGTCTCTGTTTTTAAGAACATCTTGGATTTTAGTGGGGGAAAAGAGTTTCGGCTGCTTTTATTGTGTCCCTGTTCCTGTTGAGTATTAAATTGCGATCTGCATTGGCTCACGCGCTTTCTCTGTGGTGTTTTAAACAACCTCTGTTGTGAAACATATTCGATGGTAATGATTCCTGATGTCCCGGGGGAGCTGTGTGAGGACGATTCAGAAGTTTTAGTGCACTGCATTAAACCTTCAGTTGTCCTTGTAGAGGCTGAGAAATTGGTTTTGTTTTTGAAAGTCTTAATTAAGAGCAGTCAATTAAAATGTTTGTAAGGCTCTGAACTAAAGAAAACATTTCATTAGGTAACACAGTTGATTTAACTGGCACATAAACAGGTCATGGGGTTTCTATTAAGCAAACAATGTTCAGGCGCCCATTGTCAATATAAACATGCAGTATTTAAATAAAAAAACAAACCCTCACCTCTGTTCCTAATAGCGTTCCAACAAGGGTGTTCAGAGTATAGACTGTCTTTCAATAGAGGTCACGTGGACCCCTCCTGCCGACATTTAGTGCCTTATGGCATCCTTGTTACAAGTTCAGGACATGGCTTACGTAGAAAAATCACATCAGGAAAGTTTTTGCTGCATTTTCACTCCTTTTCAATTATGATAGAGCAGCTGGAAACCAGTTGGCTAAGCAGCATGGCGTATCACAGCAGCTCTCTGTGGGCTGGCACCAAGGGCTGCCAGGGCCCAGCTTGGGACTACTGCTCTACCTCAGTGTACATGTGTGGCTCCATGCAGTCGTGAAAGCAATGGGAATAGAAAGATAAAACAGCTCAAAACCCCTTTGCTATTTCAATCCGGCTATCCTTTCCCTTGTTTTTTCTCTACTGTGTCTCCCTCCCCTCTCTCATCAAACAATGGCTGTCAGTCTTCACTTTCACAGACCTCCACAGCTTCTCTCCACCATATCGCTCCTTTCAATGTTTGTAGCGGTGCTGGAGGGCTGGTGGTGCCTCACTCCCCCACCTACTAGTATCTTTTGATCCCAGACCTCTGTGCTTTCTCCTACTTCATATTCAACCTGTGGAAGAGCTCAGATACCCATAAAGTGTCCATCCTTGGTGTTGTCCATGCTTACACCTTCTCATGGACTCCTTTCTCTCCAAAATAATACAGAATGGACAAATATTTAGCAGCAGTTGGCAATATGGATGATGAGAACTGATTTTCGTTGTTTCTAAGAGGTAGGCCAAGCCAAGCCTGTGAGGATGAGCCCTACCTCTTTAGGGGTATTCGTATCATATGACTGTAGCTTTACTGGGGATTTTACCCATTGGGTACATCGGTACATTAAGAGGATAAAACTATACTGACAAATCCTTACATAGTCAAGCCCTAGAGGCAGCATCAGTCCAAGCACCACCTGAGTAACTAGATAAGCCTGGCACAGCCTGACCAAGCATGATAAATGCTTGCCCTCCATGATAAGTCATAGCAGCTACAAGTCGTGGATGCAGATTGTATGCAGGCTGTTGGAGCCATGTTCTGATGGCTTGTGAATACTCATATTTCTCTGACGTGGTATTTCTATTTCATTATTTTTTCTTATTTTCGGTATGGCATCACTAGATATTTAAAGCTAGATTCAGCCATGTAGGCTTGTTCAGGACATATCAGGTACCAGTAAAGTCAATCATACTTATTGCTTCAGCTGCTTTGTTATCTAATCAAAGCAAAAGGCCTCCAGTGCTCTACCTGGAACTTTATTTTTGTGGAGAAGTACAATTTTGATGAATGCTTTGATAAAACAGGAAAGGCTATTTTGGGGGAAGTTCTTTGCTTTTGTACAGTGGATTTTTATTATTTTAAACACAGGAGTGTTTGTTTAAAAGAGAGAAGGTCTGCAAATTTTCTTGTTTACTTTGCCTTTGCTTCCCCTTCTGACAGGGGGTAAAACTTTATCCACCTAGTCCCCTGTCAGTTTAACCCCAAATTTCACTGCAAAGTGTCCATGCCGGTTTTTCTTCAATGAAAAATAAAAAAGAAGAAAAAGGAGGAAGTTAAAAAAGCTGTGGCAAACTGAGCTGATCAAGAATGCCAAAGGTTTCAGCACCTGATCTGGCAGGGAAGCTAGGGGGAAACTCAGCAGTGGTACACACAGTGCTGTAATGTACCTGTACTGCAATCAGAAATGATCACTCAGGAGTAGATCATTGAGGCTGTAATGTTTGGATACATCCCCCATTTGTTGGACCTGATTCCCCAATGTGGGACCCATCTACCTGCTTTTCCTGCTGCTTCTTCCATCCTGGTCACCCTTGCTGCATGTGTACCAGGCGCAACCTGGGGAGAACAGCAAACAGGGAAAGCACAGGGTAAAACTGGGCAGAATTCGGTAGCTGATATTGCATAAAGGCCAGGGCACCTGAGCTAAAGGTCGCTTCTGGCATTACAGTCTCTGACAGCTTTATTATTTTGCAACTCATGCTCAGTTTTCTAATGCGTGGCTTACAGCACCTTTGGGACCTTTGCCTGATTAGTCTGGGAGGCTTTCAGAGAATAGGGTTTCCTGGTAGCAGATATCATATTGATCACCTGTATTTCATCAGTAACATACTGGCACTGTCCTCCCAGGCATTGACTGAGTATGGGGTAGAATTGCTGCCTATCGAGATAATAAGTCATTCTGGTTTTAACATCAGATTAGTCAAGGCCACCTAAAAAAAAAAAGAGGAAAACTGGCAGAGAAACCCTAATAGTGGTCAAATGGGAAAGCATCAGCAAAAATGTAGTGCAGGATGTTTCCATGCTCTCTGTGGATATGTAAGACAACAGAAACATTCACATTTCAGAAGGGTTAAACGCTAGTCTTTGTGGAAGGAAGCAATGACCATCGTGTATCGCTGCTACGCAGGCTCCTGTCACACTGTGCAGTGTTGCTCGTGAGATGTCTATTTCCAAAATGAAAAATCTTCTCTCTCAAGATAAAGAGTCATTTGCTTCCTCTAGATATGCTTGTGGCTTTTTTGGAGAGGCAGTTTTTGGAAGAGGGTACAATTACTTATTGCAGCGCTTCTCTTTTGTGGAGAGATGGTGGTTTGGCAGGTCCGGGGTTGGGTGGTGGAGCTCAGCATACAGCTGGCTGGGTGAACTGGGTCTCTCTGTAAAAGCCTGGAGCTGTGAGGAGTGAGGGGAAGGCAGAGAGGGAACACAGCTCTAAAGAGCCTCACTGGACCTGTTTTCTCTCTTCAGTTGCTTTCTGTCTGCCTTCAATGTTGAGAGCAACACTCGGGGAGATCTGGCTAAGCATTTTAAGATGAGGCAGAGAAGGAGCATGGAGTGCCCAAGACATAGCCATGCATCCTCACGACTCTTGATGTTTCTCCAAGACTCTCACATCCTGCTGAAGTTCGCTTGTAAAGTCATTGTTAGAAGGCATTTTCATGCTTCCCACAGGAAAAAAAAAAAAAGTAACACAGAGTCCCCCTCTGCGTTAGGCTTTTCCTCCTGTGGAAGACCAGGATTATAAATTCTCCATACCTTCCTGGTTCTCCTGCCTGCCTTCCCATCTGCCTTTCCTATGGCCAGCCCATGCTTTCCAGGGGCAGATTAAGCCAATCCAGATATTTGGGGTTTGGGATGGGGTTGTGCTCCTGAGCACAGCTGTTGAGAAGCCCCAGAGCACCCCTTTCCCTATCCTATTTCTGCAGAGAAGCAAGGAACGTCCCTCCGTGGCTGCAGTTCACTCATAGACAAAGGCAAGGTCCCAGCTAGTCCCTGCTGCCAAGACCTAGCTGCTTAGGTAAGGGCTGGGTGGGTGGCCACAGCTTCCTCCTGGCCCTGTGAGCTATTTGAGAGAGGACATTCTGGGAGGACTTCAGCTGTGCATACCTTGACAAACAAGATTGTACTGGTGTTATTTTCCCAACTCATCTTCAAAGACATGCTGGAAAAGGAGTCTTTAATTTTTATTGCTGATGCATTGATGTCCCGACTGTTGGGACATCACAAAGGCTGATGACATTTTTACTAAGTAAATACTATACTTTTAATTCATTTAGTGGGATCATTTCCTGGAGTAATCCAGGCTGTGCAGCATCCCATATTGCCCGGGGAGGACCAGAGGCATCTCTCATCGAAAGGACGCTATGCCAGGAAAGGCCTGTCCTGCCCAGTCCCCAGCTCTCCCAGTGATCCCAGCACATGTCCTTTCACAGCCTTCCCTTGTGTTAGCAGGGTCAGAGCAGAGAGAGGGATCTTTGAAGGGACTCCACCAAAAGTGCTGATTGACCACAAGCAATGGTTGTTCTGCTGTGAAGGGTCTCAGGCTCCTGCTGGGGTGCTGAGGTTGAGGAGACCATGTCAGGTCAGGTGTTATCCAGGGCTCTCTGCATAGTTTTCCAAGGGAGGCACCATCTGAAAATGGTCTGAATATGATACCTGTTTCTTTTTATTAACTGCTTAGGGACCCTATAGATGCCTCCTGTTTCTCCCCCTTTGAGCTGTGGTACCTCAGTGGGTTGCAAACACCAGGGCAAGCAGGTGGAGTAGAGAGTTGAGGTTTTATACTCCCTCTGACCTGAAGCCAGCAGCCATAACATCTCCACGCCTCTGCCCCACTAGTGAAAAACAAGCAGCCTGGAGGAATGGTATAAAAATAGCTCCCTGAGTAAAATCTATTTCCTCTGTATTTAGTCGTGTGTCTTGAAATATATGTAGTGTGGTGGGAAGGGGGGAGTTGTTCTGTAGCGCTTGGCCCATGGAGCTAACAGGAAGGTCATCCTGAAAGAGCAACGGGAGCATGTGGATGGCTTGTGTCTTGTGTTTCCTCTGAGGCCAGACTAAATTTAGCAGATTCACAGATGGACATCGGACCGTAATCCATCTGGGACTGTGGGGGGAAGAGTGGGATCTGGGTTGTTTGCCCAGGCTTTTTGCTGTGTAACCAACTTCAATGAGCCACCATTCAGTATTATGTTCCTCATGGTTTTCTGCCTTGCTCAGTATGCTGTAACTTACTGCCTGATCCTTACTGCCTTTACCCTGAAATGTTTATAGTTTAAGCAGGAAGGAAAAATAAACTGCCAGTTCTGGGTTCATGCCTGACATCTCTACTAACTTAATATCAAACTGTGGTTGTACTTTTTAATAGCATCATTGCAAAGGTTGAACCCATAACTGGTACTTGCAAAAATTGCAGTAACACAAATACTAATGATTGATGATTTTGACTTCCGCAAAATGTTAGCTCCTCACTCTTTCAGCTTCCAGGCAGTTAAAGGGACTAATCCTAAATGCAGTATGTGCACCCTGCAAGGCCTGTACACTGCTGGGCTGGTCCTTCCTTTGCTAATCTTAAACAAATATTTTATGAGTATGTTTTGAAATGAACTAGCTCTGCTAAAAATCCCATTTCCCTGACCAGTCTGAGCCAGAGATAGGCTCAGATGCAAAGCACATGTGTATTAAATAATACATTTCAAGTAATTGAAATTATGTTTCTGTGTATCTGCTTCAGCACACTGCACAGATTTGATATATTGATCCTGACACAAGAAGCCCGATTTTCCTGTCATTTACGCAAGCATTTTGTCAGAGCAGTTATTCCCAGGTTACACATTTTGAAAAAGAGCCTGAACCAATGTCAGCTTTGCTTATTTTAGATTAATCCCAAATTCTACGAAGTAGAGTTAATGTTATTGTCACTATGATGGTCTAAAAAACTTGGGCAGGAGGTTAATTACATAAATGCCAGTGTATTTTTTTCCATTCATATTAACTGGTCTCACAAAAGATATTATCTCTTCTTACAAATGTTGCCTCTAACTCCAGAATTGTATTTTTCTTTTCTTTAAGGAAGAGTCCATATTTGACTTTATTTTCCTTAAATCTATTTAAATAAGTCTCTCACATTTCAGAACAGCTCAAGAACAGTTCCTTTTTGTATTGTAAGAGGTTAAACCATTCTTGCCTTTGGATGTCCTGAGCATTTATTAAAAGGGACTATTTTACATATGTATTGTGTATTCTTCATAAATGCACTGAATAATTATTGATTTCGCAGAACTGTAATGCAGTGAAATAAGTAATTTTTTTCTTTCTGGAGTTTGCCAAACACAAATTAAATTTTACACATCATAGAAATAGCGATAGTTGCTTGCATATTGTAGTAAAGGTTGGGATGGCCTCCAGTCTCTCTAAAGGTGTGCCTTCCAACACAAACAATACTAATACACTATCCAACACTTCATGTAATAAAGCAGCCCTGACTTCTTCTCTTAAGCAAGGCAATTTGCAGCTCGTGTGTTGGTGACTCCTGTTTGCATGAAGTGAACCTAAGGTTCCATGTTTCTCACCAATAACATTAAACCGCCTGATGCCAAACTACAACTTTTTGTTGCCCTTTGCTTTTGCAAGCCAAAGACATATACAAGTTAAATAGTAGCACCCAGTGTTCATATTTCAAGGGCATTTTTCTATTTTCTAGACTAGGGAGGAGCATTGAAATCTTTCAACTCAAGATACACTTTAAAAAAGTATTTTTAGGTCTTCATACATTTCACTTTTACTCTTTCCAGACAGTACCCAGCTCTTTTATTTCCTCTGCAGATTTCACGTGTCTTCAGAATTTTAAGTTAATAGCTGCATTTTGCCAAGGAATATATATCCATTTTCCTTGGAATCTATGGGAATTGCATTTAGGTATCAGAGAACAGATTCTGGCCTTAAGAACCAAATGGCATTCTTCAGAAAAGCACTGAAGAATTTATTAACTCTGCAGGACTCTTGCTCAGTGAAATAAGCACATTTTTCCTTCTACTGACTGCAAAAGTCAAATTAAGTTTCATGCAGCGTGAAGGAATCAGGATGCTCTTGCTGCAAAGGAAAGCCATTCTAACCCATGAAAAAGCTTAGTAAAAAAAGGGGGTTTTGCATGGATGGCAGGGGAAGGTAGTTCAGGCTTTACACCCCAGTAGTCTTCATGGCCATTGCACATCTGTTCAGGCAAATCTGCTGTAGCTGTGCTATGCATACACAGTGCTGCTCCACAGGACAACTGCTTTGTATATAGCTTTCACCTGGGAGCTCTACATGTTCTGCAATGTTCAATCTGCTGCAGCCTTTCCTTATTTCAAAGATGTTTCCTTCTGCACGTAAAGATGCAAAAATGCACATTCCACTCCCCATCAGCTTGCTCATTGCCATCATAAAACTCGCCACGGGACATGCAGGCACAGCAGAGACCGGCATGATCTCTGCTGCACCAGTAGAGCGGCTGGTGCTTCTCTCTGCTGGGCAAAAGGGAGTCGGCCAGATGGAAGTACCCATTTTGACTGGCACAGGAAGGCTGAACTTCTCTGAGCATCCTATATGTGTCCTGTGCCTGCCCAAGCAGCCAAGATCTACCAAAGTGAGTGGGATCACTGAGACCAGGAGACAGTACAACAGTACAGGGGATGCACCATTCATATACCTTGAGGCTTTTGCAGTAAAATCTGAACAATAGTGACAGGAGAACCAAGGCAGATCAAGAAACTGATCTAGGCTAAAATGAACATTTTTTTCCACCCTAGCTTAATTTTAACCTGGATCCATTTGCAGATCAGATTCACTGTGAGGCTGCACAAACATTTCTGTTGGCACAAGGGAAGCGGCAGGAAGGAGCAGGCACCTGGGAGAGACAGAAAAGGCAACAAAGGGTTTTGGCAGGGCTGTTGGCTCTTGACAGCTCAAAGTGCTCATGGAACTATCATGTAATGTGGAGCTGTTACGTACCAAGGGATCGGCTGAACGTAGGAATTAAAAAATACTCCATGACATCATGTACTTGTCCCTTTCACAGAAAGACGACAAGTTTTTCTCTCTTGCGGTGACTGGAACTGCCAATGTGTACTAGTCCAGCTATTGGCAATGTCTGATGGTACCAAGCAGAAGGGGGATTTCTAGAGTATTTGGTGCTGGGGCAGCAATTGCTCACTCACATTTCCAGGAGCAGCATTTCTGTACAAAGCTTCAGCAGAAATCCTGCCTGCCAGAGAGCTAGCATCCTAGAAAGGCCATTATTGCTCATCTGTGGACACTTAAGAACAAAAGCAGTGGGCAGAGGTGCTCCACACTGATAGAAGTAGAGGGCTTGTTCTCTAGCCAGTCATTTGACCAGCTGATAAAAATAGCTTAAAAACTGTTTTTTTAATTCTCCACACAGCAGGCTGCCTGTTACGTGTGCCCTTGTTATTTATACCCACCATAAGTTTCAATAACAGCTTTACAGATTCTTTTATGCTTGTCTTAGATGTGGTGTTGTAAATCAGAAAGCTTTGCCATCCTAAACATTGCCTGGTGACAATTTCTGTGCATTCTCTTTTTACCCTAGAAAAAAAGGGGAAGTGGAAAATACAATTAATGCAATAATTTGGCCCAAATAAATAAAGGCTTTTACAATATTGACATTGAATTTTATTTCAATTCCAGTCCAATTCCCCCAGACTGGCCAAACAGAGCATATTTTGTCTCTAACTAGCAAGTGGTGTGTTCCGTTTTTTAAATTTTCCTTTTAGCTTGTCTTGAACCATACTTGTGTTGGATACTGGCGGGGGGAGGGATAGGCAATGAACAGAACTTGCAATTTTCTGCAAAACATCTCAGGAAAAAAGCCTGAATACTCTTCCATCATAAAAAAAAAAAAAAAAAAATCCAAAAAAACAGGTAACAACTTACTCTAAGGAAGGAGAAATGCCATTTAAAGAGAAAATGAGCTGTGGTTTCTACCATCCAAATAGAACAGCCTCAGGCAAGTTGAGACAGGCAGGTCAGGAATACTTTTGTTGCACTATTAGTCTATAGTTGCTAAAACAACAACTCACCTTTGTTATGCACAAGCGGGTGAGGTTCTTGTTTGTCTTGGAAAGCAGACCATGATGGGCTGAGATAGGCTCCTGATTTCCCCGCAGAGGCCCAACATGGTGAGACAGGAGCCAAAACGTGGACAAAAGGCAGCACTTTAATGCTTTGTGTCTTCCGTCATTGGGTATTGCAGTAACTCCCAAAGATAAGTCTTTGCTCTAATGGAGATAAGTGCTTCAGGAAATCAACACAAAACCTGCTTTAATTTTTTATTTCACTCTTTTTTGCTGAAGGATTGGGTGTGTTTTTTTATTCTGACCATTAGCTTGTTCAGGTTGTGTCCACCATCCACCATAGCTCTCCAGAAACCAATTAATACCATACTAACATAATGTATGTGGCTCCACTTACTGAACCTCATATGTTAAACTGGTTTGTGAGGTGAGACTCTTTGCTGCAGCCACGTCTGAGCATAACTCATCTGTTGGTACTGCTGGTGGGTCAGACAAGTCCTCTCTGCTCACACAAGACCTTGTTGAAGTAGTAGAGCCAGTCCAGGGGCAGGTCAACTTGTGCAGAGGTCTTGGAGGAAGGCAGCGGGGCAGGACTGTTTTCACACAACTTCCCATCAGAAGATGGTTGTTCTGTTTAAAGTAGCCATATATATATTGGAATTGGTCCTGTGCTCAGGAAACCAGAGGAACTGGACAATGGGTGAACCTGTTCTCATATATCTGAAAGGCAAAGTTAAGCTGGAGGTCGAAGCGGCACATGCATTCTGCAGGTCTGTTCTGCTCCCAGGAGTGGGTGAAACTCCTAGACTATACTTACATTAATATTTTGGGAACAACTCTAAGTTCCCTTAAAACAGACTGACTCACATGAAAGCAAGTGTATGTATCTTATTTTGCAGTCTGCTTTACAGCCGTCCACCTCATGCTGTTTATTTGATGATCTTTCTAAGATACTTTTGGGGATAAGTTTCCAAGCAACTTCGCTTTCTTTCGTGGGCTCTTCCTTCTTTATAGGATGCAGAGAAAGAAAAAAAAAAAAAAAGGGTTGTAAATTAGGAAAGAAAGTTAGGCTAGTGTCAGTAGGGGACTTCTGATGTTTGGGAGAGGTGGGTTGTGCAGTACATAAAGGTGAGGTCCATCTCAGCAGAGCAGACCAGATGTGGCTGTGGCCTTTAAGGCTTTACAGTAGAGTTGGTGGACCAAGATGCAGTTTGGTCATGGCAACTCTTCTAAGTTTGCTGTAAACCCATCCCATGCTAATGTTTACAGCAGAGGGATCAAGAATGATATATTCTAACATTTGCTGAACATATGCCTACATTGCAGTTCAGCATGGAGTTTGTGCTGTACTGTCTATATTTCTTCTTAATTTGTTTGTTTTAGCTAGTTGAGAATGTTCTTTTTTTACCTACCACTGTGCCGAACTGAGGAGCCAAAAACCTCTCCTTGGAGTTGTGCTCCCTTGCGCCAGGAGGGAATGTGACTCTATTTATTTATTTATTTTTAATTTATTTGATCTGTTTGAATACCCAATAAAGTTGTTGTTTTTTCCAACTGGCACGACAAGGCTCTGGCTATTTTTAAAGAATGTGGTTCATTTGATTTAATCTAATGAATGTTCAGTGCTGTTGAAAATAGCCGGAGCCAGAGCCAAGAATAATGTACTGAAATGTGCTCGTTGAGCAAGGACTGCTTCACTCTGCCAGTCTGCTTTCCCTCCAATTGTTCAGACTTGCCTGGTTTTGCGAGTAGCATTTGCAGGCAAGACATATTGATCGAGGTGCTTTTTTAATACTAAATCTAAAGACTGATAAAGTCAGAGCCATATTTTGCCACACTCATTTCAAGACACATCAGAAAACAATGACTCCTCTTGTTGTTCACGGTAGGATGTTTAATCTCTGTTTCAGACCACTTTAAAGGGAACATGAAATGCTGATACCCTTTTATGGCACACACGAAAATTGAGGCATGAAATGATAATTTTTTTCCCCTAAAGTCACCCAGAAAGCAAGTGGGAGAATCAGTAATGAAACTAGTCAGCTAGCAGCTACTGGCCTTCTTAAGCTGCTGTGTAACTCTTCATTTCTCCATGAGCTGAAACTAGACCACAGTCAGAAAACAAATTCCGCTAAGTCCTTGCTCCTGGTGTTTCTCACTGACTGGTTCTCGGCACATCCGTGTTTACTGTCCTGCCTGCACCATCTGAATTCCTCTGCAGGGGTACCTGACTCTCCCTATTAACAAAGCTTCAATTTCATGTGTGTCCTTGCACTATGTGAATATGTCTCTGCAAGTCATACCACATATTTAACTGATGTATTTAAAACTGTATGAATCCATCTTCTTTTTGCTATCTATGGGTTATTTCTGCTAGATAGCTCTTTCCCTATTCCTTCATAAGAAAGGAGTAGCTAATACTTAAGCTTCATTGGATTAAAAAAATAAATCAGCCATAATACATCTTATTCCATCATAGTGGTGCCTGTAGGGATGGATTTTCTGCAGAGATCACTTTACACCCTAAAGCACACTGTAGGATTGACTTGCATAAGTAATGAACAGATGCTCCTGACGGCTATTACATTATTCATCTCTCTATATATGTGATGGGGGGAAAGAAACAGCACCTGTTACTGTGGGAGAAATGTTGTCGCTGCTGTTCTGCATTACAGACCTCCAGGGCCATCTGGGCCAGGCTTATTTCGCTGCGTTTCTGTTGACCCAAATGAAGCCAGGCCAGTTTACATCCCTTAGTTATTTTTGTCCCTTGTTTCCCTCTGATAGATCCCTCGGTTTATAACCTAAGAAAATTAAATACCTGCTGCAGGCATGAGGGAGCAGTGGAGACAGCGTAAAAATGTGTATGTTTCATCTTTCACCCCAAAATTTGCACAAGAGGACTGGGTAAAAGTATTAGAACTTTTTTCCCCTCTACAGCAAAAGTAATTTCTGCAGACTCTCTCAGATTTCACATGAAAGCAACTCCTACGCCTGGGGACTTTCTAAAGGTGTATTTAAGAGCAGACAGAACAAATTTCCTCGTCATCCTGACATTAGGCTGAGATGCCTTCTCTTCCATCGCCTGCGTTGCACAGGGCAGCACACTTGGCCTGTGGTGCAGGCACACCGCTAATAGCCTTCGCTTCAGATGCAGCGTGTCACCACCCTAAAATTTTCTCGGCCACTCCACTGCAGATAACAGCAATTGTATTTGTGCCAGGAAATGTTTCCTCGAAGAATTCCTGCGACTCAGGCATAGGTTAGAGAAAGGGCAGGAATGTTTTCTCTACCAGGGGACGTACAGGTCATTCAGGGACCACGGTGTCACACATTAATGCACGCTGTCCAATAATAATATGAAAAATATAATGTGAACGCAGGAAGTGAGGTTAAGGACCCTTTTGAGTTCCAAGAAAGCGCCTCCTCACCCCTCATGTAGGGCAAGTGGACTGTGCAGATTTTTCTCCTCCTCTGTGTGATCTCTGCAACACTTCTACTTCCCAAAGGCCGAACTCCCTACTTGACGATAAAAGTTCAGTGCTATTGACCTCATAGTTCCCACTGATGCTGATGACAGAAGTCTTCCTCATCCGGGGTTCAAGTAGAGCTAGACTGTGCCCACAGCGCGTCTCCTCTTCTGCTGTAGGGGAACTAATTGATATGATGTGGTTATTAAGAAGATGTCTTTCAATCTTGTTTTGTGAAATATTCATTGCATGTATAATTAATCAGTGAGTATGCATAGGTATATGTATTTGTAAAGAGTAGCTTTTTAGATATAATCTTCACAATATCGCTAGAACTGTAAAGGGGGGAGGGAGGGGATAGGGGTGGGGAAGCCTGCTTCCCCCCCACAATAATGCCTTCAATTCTGTTTTAATTAAGCAGTTTTTCAGAGCTGAGATTGCACCCTAAGCACGTTTAAAAGTTTGGCTGCAATTGCAAGAGCTACGAACTTGCCTCAAAACGCTCCGGAGAGTCTCAGACTTCCCCGCCTGAGCGCTGTTTTAGTGAAACTCCACCCCCAACACGGTTTCACGGCATTTCTCAGGTGCTCTCCATCCGCCCGGTGGCTCGGACGCTCCCCGAGTGAGACCGGCCGGGTCCCCCGCGCTCCCAGCCCTCCGCCATGTCGGGGTTTGCCGCTAGATGTCCCCGCCAGCCCCGCCACCGCCCGGCTCCGGGGGACGGGCCGCGCATCCCGCAGCCCGGGATGCTGCCGCCGAGACGGGACCTCGTAGCGGCCAGCTCTTCCGAGAGCCGCTGGGATTTAGGGGTGAAAAGCTACTTTTAGGATGTTTCCTAGTTTCTTTTGATAACTTTTAAAACCTACCAAGAGCAGGGCTCTGGCACTGTTTAGGGACCGCTCCTGCCACAGAGCCCTCATTGCCGGTTCGGGCAGGCGTTGCGTGAGCAGCGAAATGCCAGTGAAGAGCATGTTCATCTTGCCCCTTTTTTCTGTTTGCGCAAAGCAGGCTGGGTTTAGGTGGGAGACAGCCAGCCCATAGGGCAGGAGGTGGATGTGGTATGACAGAGTGGATTAGAAATGAGAGACATGCGGTACGAAGCAGAAAGCAGAGGAAAAGTGAAGAGCTGCCTTCTCGAAAGAGCCCTGCTCTAAGTTTCCTGACCCACTTAAAGGCCTAAAGCTGGCGCCACCAGGCACCTGGTGCCACCTGAAACAGCCACTTGAAGAGCTGCTGCCTGGTGTGCTGTGGCAGGGACAAATGGTCTACAAGGAAAGGGAGAGGTGCAGAAGGGTGGGGGTGTCCTAGCTGGTTCCTAGTCCACCTCTTCCTTCTCCAGCTGCAGCTGTGGTTTCTGCTTCCAGTGAGACATATTATCTCCCTGCTGCAGGCACAAGAGCCCTGAGTCCACCCCCGAGACATTCTTTTGCATCTCCCAGATAGGCAAAGACCCGAGTCAAAGAAAGATGCAACACACAGCAAAGTGGAAACAGAGTTAAGGTTCCCTTCATACTTAAGTGTTGAAAAGCACCTTGGTGCTCAAGGGCATTGACAGGAGAATTCAGTGAGCTCCAGGCTTGTGATGAGGTTGTCAGTCCTTCTTCCAGTGAGGCTGTAGTCAAAGAACAGTTACTACAGCACAGCCAGAAGTGAAGCAGGAAGGTTTCATATTTGCCGTTGTGGTGGAGGGAGTCTCTCCGGGAGGGTCTGTGGGACTCTCCTGGCACCAGGTTCTGGAGTCCTTCTGCCAGGATGGCTCTGGTGTCTGCAGGATCCCACCTGCAGATTTCATGTAGATTGCAGCTACATGAAATCACCCAGCACAGGCCTCCCCTGGCCAACAGCACCCACTACATAGGTGCAGCCTCCGGTGTGTTTGTGAACGCTGTGCTGAAGCTGCAGCCCTCCACCTCCTGTCCAGAAACGGCCTTTGGCCACACAGGAGTGTCACTTTCTCCAAAGCCATTACGCAGCAAACCAAAAGCCCTGTCTGTGGCATCGGTACAGCCACGCCTGCTCAGGCTGAAGTCCTGGCACACGGAGACACAGAGCGCAGCACATCTCCTCTCTGCTCTTCCCTCTCGATACCTATTTATGCCGGGGAGAAGCAGCTTGTTGGGTTTGTTCAGCTTTCGATACCAGAGCGCAAAACGATGATGCTGCCGCTCTGGAATCCTGCCTGACCTCTCCTACCAGCTGCCTCCAGCAAGGTTCAGGATGTTTTTGGCACCTCCAGTTTTCCATGCTTTAGGTGGGAAATCCTAATACAACAGGCTGGCACTTTCCAAAACAAGCTGTGCTTCTGGATCTCAGGCAAATTGGTGCGTGTGTCAGAAGGGTAAGCGTTTACCCTTCGGTGCTTCAGGCAGGTCTCCTGCTGCAGAAGGCAGCCAGGCAGAGCAGTCGGCATCTCAACAGGCTGGTTTTGGTATTTTCAACTAGTTGTAAAAAGTTTTAGCTGTCAGATGTTTAAGCTAAAGGAATGGGGGTGGGGAGAGAGGGGGGAACCTTGTCAACTTTAAAAAAAAACAAAACACAGCAATACAAGTTTTGCCTTTTAAAGACTTTGGAGGAACCCTCCTCCCCAATATATCAGAGCTTCAGCAAACTTCCTCCCGGGCAGTTTTCGCGTCTCGCTAGTGACTTCGCGGCCGCCGGCCTCAGAGCGGCTTCATCATTTCCCCCCATCCCGAAAACTCGTTTTCCTTCCAGACAAGAAGCGGGAGCCCCGTCCGGCCGGAGGCCCTCCCCGCCCGGCCGCGGGCGCTGCGCGGGTGCGCGGGGCGCTCCGCCCGCCGCCGCCCCCCCGTCGCAGGAGGCGGTGCGGTGGCCGCGGACCGCGCTCCGCCCCGCTCCGCCCCCGGAGGTGCGCGCCGGGCACGGCGGGGACAGCGGCTGCTGGGCGCCGCGGCCGCCAGCGGCTCGGCCGCTTATCACGGCTATTTTTACATATTTTTTTGGCTTTAGGGCTTTTTGTTTTGTTTCTTTTTTTTCCTCTTTTTTTTTTTTTTAATTGTGATTAGTTGTTTTTCCCAAGCGGGCCGGTGGCTCCTTGCCATGAGCAGCCCGAAGGCAGCATGAAAGCGGGCAGGCGCGGCTATCCCGCCCGCTCCGGTGTAGGATGGCTCCTGGCGAAGTGCTGCTGCTGCTGCTCCTGCAAAGGTCGGTGGGGTCCGGGGAAGGGGTCCCCCGGGGGCGTTGGTGCAAGCGCCGGGGGGGGGGGGCCGGGAACTCAGGGGAACCCTCGGCGGGGCAGCAGCCCCCCCCCACCGCCGCCTGCCCGGTCTGCCCCGGGACGAGCGGCGGGAAGGGGCAGGTGAAGGCGGGGAGCAGCCGGGCTCGGTGCTCCCGAGCCCCCCGCCGGGAGCCGCGGGGCTACTGCCCCGGGGGCGGGGGTTGGTGGGCGAGCCGGCCTCGGGCATCGGGAGGGAGAGGGCTAAAGTTGACAGGATACATTTTATCGTTGCTGGTAGGAAACACCCTGGGACTCTAAGGTCAATAGGGCGGGGAGAAATATTTGCTTAAGTGAGATTTCTTTTTTTTTTTTCTTTCTTTTTTTTTTTTTTTTCCTTTTTAGTCTTTCTTGGGCTTGGATAGGAGCAAAACGCTTTGAGAACATCTGTTTCTCACAGTTCACAAATCTCTGAATGGTGATGTGGGAAGGTCTGGGGAAGCTGGCTGAGTTGAAACGCTAAGAGCAATGTGGGAAAGCCACAGCAGCTAGAGCGCCTTGTAAAAATAAAATAAAGAATCTGGCTTTTACAAGGAACAGTGCAGCTCAGATGCATTGACTGAAGATTTCCCAGCCCACAGCCTTTATGCTGTGATATGGCTCTTGAACTTGTTCTGGATAATGTGAGGGTTTTTTAAGATGTGTGTGTGGTATATCAGTGTTTCCTGTTCTCTGAATGGCCAAGCAGAAATGTCCCAAACAAAGCTTGCCTTTTCTTTTGTTTTGGGTCCTTCTTTTAAGGACCAAAGCTTTTTTAAGTGTTTTTTGTTTTTTTTTTTTTTTGTAATCGTGGAACCCATTTGTACATCCCCAGATAAAGATGATTTGAGGATGGGTGGGTTTACTAATTTAATGAGGAACACATTTGCAACACAGAAGCCCTGTTTCCCCGGTTATTGAACTAGAGACACGCTTATGTGGTGACAGCAGCAAACCAGAACTGGTTGGTGATGGAGTTCACCGTGATTTCATAAGACGTTGATCTTTTTCAGCCTGGGGAGAGCACACACACTACTTCATGCTGAAGAAGTGACTCTTGAGGTCAATGCACAAAACCCCACTGTTTTGCAGCCTTTAAGAAGGAACACGTAACCTGGTTGTAGGGGTAGGGCTGCGAACAGAGAGCTTGTGGCACTAAATTACTGCCAAAACCAAGTCTCTCAGACAGCCTGGGCTTTAATGTGTTGGCCCATGCAGTAGGTTGGAGCAGTATTCGAGCTCTCTGACACGGTTCTGGTCTTTAAAATGTTGATTCTAACAGATTAAAATCTCCCTGCTGCCTGTCCTGCCTGCAAACATCTCTAGAAGGGGAAAGGGGAAACAGCTGGCTTTTCTCTCTCTGTTTGAAATGTTAACTGTGTTTGCAGTTCTGATTTACCGGGTCAGTAACAAAAGGTGTTTTGTGATACCGCTTGCTTTACTCCTTTCTTGTCCTTGGTAGTAAACTTTGGGCAAAAAGTTTTAAAAGGCTATCTGTTATGCTGTGTTTATGAAAGAAAACCAGAGCTAGTCAAATGGTGGAAACAATCCCTGAATATAAGCAGGTACCAAACCTGACATTCCGTGAGGGATTTGGGTACCCCAGACTACAGCGTCAACGTGCTGTTGTTGGCAGCTTCCACCATTAAGCTTGGAGGTGCTTTAATGTGGCAACCAGACCTTTGAAGCTCTAACTTCATGTATTCTGCGTTGTCAGCGATCATCTTTGCTTGTGGAGGGACCCTTTTCGTGTCTCACTGATCTCAGACCTGCAGTACAAATAGGTGACTGTGGTTTGGTTTTAAGGTGGATGTGAAGCACCTTGGAGCTGGTCTCACTGCTGCCCCATAAATGACCTTCCCTTTGCCTTTGGAAATGCAGCTCTGCTTTTTCCTGGCGACAGATGCCTGATGTATCTTGATCTTTTGCAACAACTGAGCAGGTTTTGTTGTGCTGATAAGAACCGTCCAGTGAGAGAAATTGAGAAGATGAGCGTGCAGTCTGTGCTCAAACAGAAATTATGTTGATACAAGCTGTGTCAGTGCATTTTGTGCGGTGGAGCTTGGAAGTGATGTGGATGCTTGATCTCCTAAATAGCAACAATAATGCAGACCTGAGGAAACCCAAACCCTGGGTCCCCAGTGTATTATGAAATAGGTAAATTTTGTGTAACTGGGCATTTCTCTGAAGGATTTTGATGGATAACTCAAACTACTCTTTTGCATCAATCTTAACCTGTCTTTTGCAGCAGTAGAGACCTTGATACAGCTTTTTCGCTTGTTTCTCTTGGTGAGTTTCTGATCTTGTCAGCTAAGCTATTGGGATCCATCCAGAGAAAGCAAGTGACACTTAGTACCATTTGCAGTTTTGCTCTGACCCTGATAGTTCCCTGCATGAACTAAATAAGGACTAGTTGTCTGTTCTGAAGTATGGAGAGATATGAATCCTAATATAGGAGTGCTTCAGAGCAAGAGCCTGTCCCCATAAAAAGGGGTAGTTGAGAGCGGTATACTTGCACAGCCCTCAGGCCAATGGCCTTAATCAGCCAGGAGTGGGCAAGCAAGGCTTTTTGCAGTATCTCCTAAACGCACAAATGCAAAGTGAGCTAGTGTAATGGGATGCTTCTCAGTGCTGCAAAACTGGCCCTGAAAGCAAACTGTTAAGAGGGTTCAAATTCTGATGGTCTTCTGATAACTAGGAAGTCATTGAACTCTCCTTGGAAATCAGTCCAGGATTTGCAATTGAATATAGCTTATTTTCTTTCAACATGGAGTCCATCTTCTCAGTAATCTGTGTGGTTCATATTAGAGGCTCCTTTAAAAGGGTCGTGATGAGGGAATGTGAAGAAATTGAGGGATTCCTGCTTTGTGAAATGTCTTTTCTAAAGCAAAGAACTTCACTGCCTTTAAACACAGAGCAAAGCCTAGTAGGTGAGTGCCATGACTCTGCACTACCTTCAGTGCAGAGCTCTGAAGCTCAGCAGCAGGTGTGTGGAGCTTGGCTCAGGTGGAGATATACAGGGGGCTGTAAAGACTAGTCACTGACTCAGATTTAACCTCAAAGTTAAATTCTGTGTGCTGTATTATACCCAGGGCTTTTTTAGAGGACATTTCTTTCCAGTAGTTCAGCTCATTCAGTTCTAGCCCATTCTGGAGCACGCTGGGGTCTCAC